>NC_135479.1:52621299-52944299 GCF_052094955.1 Ictidomys tridecemlineatus | reverse complement strand
AAGTTATCTGTCTTTGTGAGAAAGGTGTTGTAAAGGTGTCACGGGGGATTAGGGGAGGGAGCAGTGGAGTAGCTGGTAGAAGGTAATCAGAGAATGCTTCACGTTTACTGAGTGCTCACAACATGCAAACTCTAAGTGCTTTACACAGAATGGCTTGTTTAATCCTCCCAGCCCTTTTGGGCAGGGAACCATTATTATCCCCATTTTGTAGGTAAGGAGATTGTTGCAGTCATCTATTGCTGCATAACAACCTGTCCCCAAATTGAGTGGCTTAAAATAACAATCATTTGATGTTTTCACCATTTGGTGGGTCAGGCTCAGCAAGCATGGCTCATCTGGACCGGGGGGGTGCTTGGAGCATCAGGATGGCCTCCCTCACTTGACTGGGGGCCTTGGGGCTAACTGCCAGCTAAGCACTTAGCCTTCATGTGACCTCTCTTTAGCAGGATAGCCAGAACTTTATATGGTGGCCAGCTTCCCAGAACACAAAAACAGAAGCTGCAACTGGCATAGTACCACATTCAATTGGTCAATGAATGTCACAGAGCCAGATTCAAAATGGAAGGGGAAACTGACATGGAGTGGCACAGTCACCTTGCAAAGGGTATGCTGGATGGAGGTCATTGCTGGGGCCATCCTTGAAAACAATCTTCCACAGACATGGAGTGTAAACAACTTGTTCAAAATTGTACAGCTGATAATTAGGCCCTGAGGGTTCACAGGATAAAAGTCAGACATGTAGAAATGTGAGGGTGAACTTTTCAGATTAAGTGATGCATGTGAGTGAGGAGGACCCACTGACCCGAAGACCTGGAATGGCATTGGCATTTTTGAGTTGCTAGAAACAGTAGGTACCCAAGAGTGAAGCAGAGAGAGAGAGAGAGAGAGAGAGAGAGAGAGAGAGAGAGAGAGACTGGGGCCAGATGGTAGATGACTTTGAATGCAGGCTAAATTATTTGAGCTTGATTCCATGAGCAGTGAGAGGCCATGAAAAGTTTTGAGTATGTTGACTTGATAAGAGCCATGCTTTAAGAAGACCAACCCAGCCCTGGGTGTTCTGGATAAGTGGAGGCAGCCAAACAAATGAGGAGAACCCTGCAGGAGTCAAAAGACATGACCTGGATAGCACACAGGGGGACTGGGGAGGGGGATACAAATGCAGGAGACACCACATGGATACATGTGACACACTTGGTATTTTATAGATAAGGAAGTGATGATTCCAAGAGATTAACCCTCCAAGATCTCTTAGCAGAACCAATAGCAAAGGCAGATGGTAAGAGCCCAATGTGTTAAATGAAAGGTGTGGCCTAGGTTAGAATCCACCTCTTTGGGCCCCTCGCCACTCAAGCGCAATGGGTTAGAGAACCATAAAACTTGGGGACTACAGTGACTTATCTCTGGGGTACATTGTTTGGTGTCAGACCCATGAATTGTTCACTGAATTTACCTGGCCTGAGCTAACAGAAAGTTTTCACTTTAAGTGACCTCTGTATTCTTCCTGCCATGACGTGCTCTCTCAGAAGGGAAAGAGAGACTAAGGGAGGAGTGATCCATGTGGGGTTGGATTGGGGCTGGGTATAAAAGGGGAAGATGGGGCTTCATTTTGTCTCTTCATTTACCTCTTCCTGTGCTGCTTAGAAGGTCTTTCTGAATAAGACCATTTTTAAACTTTTTTTTTTAGTTTAGATGGACACAATATCTTTATTTTATCTATTTATTTATTGTTATTTTTATGTGATGCTGAGGATCCAACCCAACCTCAGGCAATCGAGGTGAGTGCCCTACCACTAAGCCACAACCCCAGCCCCCACCTCCCCCAAATAAAAAAAGAAAACTTTTTAAAAGGGAACAGGGAAGAGAGAAAAGGAAATATGATATTCTATTTTTTTTTAAAGTTCTTAGTTTGAAAAGACACAAAGGAGAGAAAGAAAGACAGACAGACAGCCTGGTTGATCTCATTTTTAGTTTCTCTGGTTGCAAAGGGGCTCCCCACCCCCTCGCTACCAGTTGCCCTTTGGGATCTGTTTCTTCTATTCTTTTGACACACTTCATGCTAGGAGAGCTCATTTTGGCTTCCTCAAAAATTGGACTCTAAATTTAGAATTGGCCTCAAAACTTCTGATCTTTGAGCTCAACTTGTCTGGGTTGGCCCAGCCTGCAATAGCCACCCCTTATCACCATGAATGTTGTTGTTCCTATTTGGTTCCCTGGTTGTCTTAGAAACATGGATTGGTATGATCCGTAACAGCCAAGAAATGTGAACCAGAGCCCACCCATCTACCCTGGTAGGACCCTGTCCCTGTTCTTTTTCTGGTAAATAATGTTCTCTCCAAACAGAAAACATTCCCCTCGCATTTCCTAAGAGCTGGGCCCCTTGGTCCCATTCCAAATTCCTTTTGGTCTCCCTTCCATCTGTTGCAAGTTCTTTTCCTGCCTTCTCATCTTTTGAATCACCAGAAAGAGGAGGAAGAAGTCGTTTTCGTGGGTGCCTCAGCCCAGCTGTTCGCCATCTGGATTCAGGCCTATTAACCCCTGACCTTCAGCCAGAATCCTGACCCACACCTCCCTCCACATGACCAGGTCAGGAGAAGGAGCCAGGAGCCAAGGGATGTCCTGCGTGGTCCTTCACGTGCTTAGTTCTAAACAAGGAATGTCCATTTGAAGGACAGCAGCAGCTTCTGAGTTCTGGGCTCTGCCCCTTGCTTTCATATGCCCTTTGGCAAAGCCACTTGACTTCCTACCTGAACCTATTTTTTTTTCCATCTAAAAATGAAAAGGTTGGGGCTGGGATGTGGCTCAAGCGGTAGCACGCTCGCCTGGCATGCGTGCGGCCCGGGTTCGATCCTCAGCAGCACCACATACCAACAAAGATGTTGTGTCCGCCGAGAACTAAGAAAAAAATAAATAAATGTTAAAATTCTCTCTCTCTCTCTGTCCCCCTCTCTCACTTTCTCTTTAAAAAAATAAAAATAAAAAATAAAAATGAAAAGGTGGAATGAGGTGGCATCTACCATGAGGTGCCCTACCTTTAGGTGTATTTAAAATATCCCCACGCCTCTACGATGACCAGTCCCTTACGGAAGAAAAGATCCTCCAACAGCATTAAAGGGAGACAGCACACAACCTTGTTCATACATCTCTCCATGAACACATCAGAGTCCCAGCATCCTTCAAGGAAATCCGGGAACCTAACCCCCCGACTCAACTTAGAACAGTCCTGCAGGAGGCCAAAGCCATCTGGATCCCATTTGAGGTAGTTTTGGAGATACCCAGTGATCTGAAAGAGATGAAAGTGAAATTCTTAGAGCAGCGTGTCCCAAATTGCTTCCCACAGAACACCAGGAAGCCACGTGGGACTGCACTTCACAAACCTGCTGCCAAGGGGGCTCGAGGAAAGCTGGATTTCTTAACTGCTAGGATTCCTCAGAGCCTTTAAAAGGCTAAAGAGACCCTGGATTTAGAGCCACTCCCAGAGACGTTCTGCGGAAGCTTCTTTTAACAGGCTGCTTGGTTTTTTGCTAGTTTTTGCTATTTCCATTTTATAGATGAAAACACCAAGGTTCCCAGAAATTGAGTGACTTATCCAGAGTCCTGAAGTTTGGAAGTGGAGGGACTGGGATTCAAACTCAGGTCTAGTCTGAATCTAGAGCCCATGGTCCTGAAATTCCTTAGGAGAAATGGAACAAAGGGCAGGTTTCTGGGAAATTGGTGGGGAGAATAAGGGGGTGCATTTTGGGGTATATACAACCTCAGGTATAAGGACCTACACTGCTTACTGGGGACAAATCCTTTGGAAAGGGGATTTACATGTATCCATACTATTCCTCACAATTGAACAGGTCACTGAAGAATGTCTGAGAAAGGAGTGCCCACCCCTTTACAAAGAAGAGATACACAAAGACTTAGGGATAAGATTCAGGGATACCCATTCTAGAGAAATCCATCTTCGTACCCAGATTTGTACCACACGACATTTCTCCCCACCACAACTGATTGGATGGAGTCAGTAGCCGTCCCCTGATGGCCAATCGGCTGACTGGCTGGCACCTCGTGACCTGGGTGGAAAAGGTGACCTGACCCATGAGATGCTATTTTGAGAATCTGAACCAGAAAATTCAGAGACTGAATTCATTCTAGTCACTCGCTTTTGACTTCATTTCTCCAGCGAGCAAGTATGGAGAGCACTGTGCAATGCGTTGGGTGACACATGGTGAGCCAGGCCACCACTATCCCTGTTCTCAAGAAGAGCCAGGTCTTAAACAAAAGTAGTGTTCGTGAGCGGTGTCATCACAGCCCAGGTGAGGTCTCTGAAAAGAAGGAACATGTCCTAGGATGGTACATACCAAAGGGGCACCGTGTGGCTTAGAGAAGTATTGTGTGGCCATGGAGGGACACTAGTCACATGGCTCTTCAAGAGGCCCTTTTGCCAGGGATGTGATTGACAGCTTTCGACTGACGTATCTTTGAATCCACCACAATGTCACGCCAAGACTACTCCCTCCATAGCTAGCTTGGAGCCGATGACTGAAAACAGTGGTGACATTACGGTGGGTTATCCCTGCTTGACACAGGACTCTTCCAATGGAAGGTCTTTGCTCTGAGGCTCTCTGTCAGTTTGACCAAGCCCCTCTAGTTCTTCCTAGCCAAATCTCCTTCTTCCTAACTTGAAGACTCTTCCTCTCTATTCCTGGTCCCTCACTTCCTTTTTAATTTATGTCATTTAACCCCTAAGAAATCTTTGCACCTCTAATTCCATTTTGATGCCTACTTCTCAGAAGATGCAAACTGACACAGTGATTAGGGGAAGTGTTCCCTGGGAAGGAATAAAGAGCTAAGATCAGAAAGACAAATGGAACTAAAGGAGGGAAAGAGAATAGTTGGACAAAAATAGGTTGGGTAGAAGAAGACCATTCCATTTAGGGCGAGCAGTATGTGCAAAGCCCCTGTGGTAGCAGGGGTGGGGCGTGGGGAATGTATATATAGTAATGGAAGAGTTTAAATAGGTAACATGAATGGCCTGCTCACTGAGGGGGTTATAGAGTGGACAACAAGGGGCCCCTGAGGCTGGGCCTTGAGAAACACCATCAGCGTGAGAGAGGAGGGGAATATGCGTTGAAGGAGTCTGAGATGGGGCCTGGGAGTGGGGTTGGGGGGACAACAGGTGAATTCAAGGAACTGTGTCTAGGTGGTGGAGGGGTCCTGGAAGTTGAGGATAGGAACAACTAAGATATAACTGGTACCAGAGCAAAACTTCTGTCACGAAATGATGGAGGTAGAAGTCACAATGAAGTCAGGACTGAGTGTGAGGGGAGGAGGGAAAGGGAGGGACGACCGACCACACTTTTAAGAGGATGGTCAGGAAGGGAAGGAAGGCAGCAACGGGAGGAAGATACGGGTTAAGAGAGGATCAGAGCATTTGCTATTTCGATGGGAGAGACAAGAATGTTGCCCCGTGAGTAGGCAAATTCATTATTGGAGGAAGTCGTTAAATACAGAATAGAAAGGAATCGATCGGTGATGATGTGAGGCTCCTGGAAGTCAGGAGTGAAGTCGGCAGTGAAGTATGCTGTTCTGGTTTAGATACTGGGTGTCCCCACAAACTTCATGTGCGAGACGATACAAGAACATTCAGACGTGAAATAATGGGGTTATGAGAGCCTTAACCTAATCATCTGTGTGTTAATCCAGTGATAGGAATTTACTGGGAAAGATAGGATGTGGCTGGAGGAGATGAGTCCCTGGGGATATATATATATGAATGCCTGGGGGGGTATATATTTTGTCCCTGGTGAGCAATGTTCTGCTTCCTGTGTCATGTTGTGAGGCGCTATCATGTCCACACTTCCGCCATGATGTTCTGCCTCCCCTTAGGCCCAGTGCTGATGGAGTTGGCCATATGGATTGAGACCTCTGAAACTGTAACCACCAATAAAATTTTCCTCCTCTAAAATGTTTTTTGGGGCTGGGGATGTGGCTCAAGCGGTAGCGCGCTAGCCTGGCATGCGTGCAGCCCGGGTTCGATCCTCAGCGCCACATACCAACAAAGATGTTGTGTCCGCCGAGAACTAAAGAAATAAATAAATATTAAAAAATAAAAATTAAAAAAAATGTTTTTTGTCTGGTCTTTTGGTTACCGTGTTGAAAAAGCTAAGACGCATGGCACGAGGCAGCACTGGGGGACCATGGCAAGCTCAGGAGATATGGGTAGAGCTCAGATTCCGGAGAGGAACATGGAAGGAGAGAAGACAGAATATAGCAAAAGCATAGCGAGGCAGAGCCACCAGGAGTGAGAAAATCTACCACTGTTGAGAGAGTCACTGTCCCTGGGGCTTCTTGTATTCTGACCTCCATTTTTACTTCTAGCTCTATTGGATTCTTACCATAACTCCCTTTTTTTTCTTGAAGATATTTCATTCATTCAACAAATAAGGAGCATCTATTGTGCCTCCAGCCCAATCCTGAGTGCTGCAGCTGAAGAAATCAACAAGATGGATGCCAGTTCCTGTCCCCAGAATCTGTTCCCACATCCAGAGAAGCTGAGTGGCCTAAGCCCTTTGACAAAGCTGCCCACCATCTGGACTGATTTATGGAAGAACATCAGTCAAGGCATCAGAAATGGGGGACTGAGGGAAGTGGACTTCTCATAAGAGACGTCATTAGAAAGGACTTGTCATCTGCAAGGTCTTGGGGACAGGGGGCATCCAGATACGTCTCTGGAGCAATCTGATGCCGAGGATCACTCTATGCTTCCAGAGTGCTGTGCACATGCACGTGGCCGGGGATGACCCTGTATGTGTGCAAAGACAGAACCACAAGTTGACCACTCTCCTAGGAGGCATCCTTGTTCTTTGTGGTTGCTATTGTTTTTAGTTTTTGTTGCAGAAATTTGGAAAGCCGCTAAGGTGTAGAGAACAATGGTTCTCCATTACCCATTGTTCTCATGACCCTTACTGCTTCCTCCTCCAAACACCTCTAGCAGCTTGACCAGGACTCCCACTTGGCAAGCAATCTTTACTTTCCCAGGAAACCTTAATTTTAGCCACTCTTGAAATGAGCACAATTTCTAGGCTTTTCTGTTAATGTGTGTGCAACAGTTTGCATATTAATTGTCACCCAATGGTTCTTGCGATAAAGGCTCAGTCCCCAGTGAGGCATTCCTGAGAAGTTACTGGCACCTTTAAGAGTTGGGAGGTCTCTAGATCATTGGGGGTATATCCTTGGAGGGGCCAGTGGGATCCCAGTCCCTTTTTTTTCCTCTTTTTGGCTTTTCAGGTGCCATAAGATGAGCAATTTGCTCCACCATGTGCTCCTAACCACTGTGTGCCACTCCTGGTACAAAGCAATGGGGCCAACCAATCATAGGCTGAAACTTCTAAAACCATGAGGCAAAAATCAACCCTTTCTTTTTTGAAAGTTGATTATCACAAGGTGTTCCTTTTTTAAAAAAATTTTTTTAAACAGAGAATGAGAGAGAGAGGGAGAATTTTTTAATATTTATTTTTTAGTTTTCAGTGGACACAACATCTTTGTTGGTATGTGGTGCTGAGGATCGAACCCGGGCTGCACGCATGCCAGGCGAGTGCGCTACCACTTGAGCCACATCCCCAGCCCACAAGGTGTTTCTTATAGTTACAGGAAGCTAATTCAAGGAGCCAATAAATTTCTTTCTATACTTCTGTTTGCAATGAATTGTTTTAAAATCTCTTATATTGGAGAGAATCCTGTATAATATGAAGACCCAGAGTTAAGTCCTGCCTGCCACCCTGGGCCCAAATATCTCTTAAAGGACATCTATCCCTGTATAAGTTCCCTAGGGCTTGGGGACAAATTACCTCAAAACTTAGCAATTATGGTAATCAATCTCCAATATGACCCTTACAAATTCTTACCACCTAGTATTCACCCCCTTGTGTGTATCCTCCCAGATTGAACCAGTGTTGCTCTGAACAGAATTTAGTGCAAGTGGCAATGTAGGAATTCCAAGGCTGGGTCATAAAAGACCTTGCCCATTAGAGAAATGCAAATCAAAACTACTCTAAGATTTCATCTCACTCCAGTCAGAATAGCAATTACCAAGAATCCAAGCAACTCATACATTGCTGGCGGCACTGCAAATTGGCATACCCACTCTGGAAAGCAGTATGGAGATTCCTTGGAAAACTTGGAATGCAACCACCGTTTGACCTAGCTATCCCACTCTTGGTTTATACCCAAAGGACTTAAAATCAGCATTCTATAGTGACACCACCACACCAATGTTTACAGCAGCTCAGTTCCCAATAGCTAAACTGTGGATCCAACCTAGAGGTCCTTCAATAGATGAATGGATAAAGAAACCGTGGTATACATACACAATGGAATATTACTCAGCATTAAAAGAGAATAAAATTATGGCATTTGCAGGTAAATGGATGGAGTTGGAGAATATCATGCTAAGCAAAGTAAGTCAATTCCCAAAAATCCTAAGACAGAATGAATGTTCTCTCTGATAAGTGGAGGCTGATCCATAATGGAGGGAGAGGGCATGGGAAGAATGGAAGAACTTTGGATTGGGCAAAGGGAAGGGGGGAAGGGGAGGGGGATGGGGGTAGGTAAGATGATGAAATGAAACGGACATCATTACCCTAGGTACATTTAGGATTGCATAAATGGTGTGACTCTGAATTGTGTACAACCAGAGAAATGAAATGTGCTCCATTTGTGTACAACAAAACGAAATACATTCTGCTGTCATGTATAACTAATTATAAAAAAAAATTAAAAATAAAAAAATGTTAAAAAAAAAAAAAAAACCAGAAGACCTTGCCCTGGGCATATTCTACTGCATTGCATCGTGACTTCCAAATGAGCACAGGAGGGTTGCCTGGCCTAGCCCTGGGGAACCACGGGAGTTTCTTGGCTTAAGCAATATCTTGACTGAGGCCTACAATCATCCTCCTCTCTGATGCTCAGTGGACACAGATGTCTGAAGGTATGTTCCAGGAATGATATCCATCCCTTCAAAACAGGCTCTCAAGCCCTCCAAAATGTCAAGGGACTTACTGGTGAGTGTGTGTCGACTGAAGAGAGTCAGACAAGGTCCCACATTGTATTTCCTTTCTGGGTCCCTCCAGAGCCTTTTTTCCTCAGGTCTCTTGCAGCCAGTGTAAAGTTTCCATGGGCCAGAAGTGAGGGAGACAGAGAGAGAGAGAGAGAGAGAGAGAGAGAAGAGAAGAGAAGAGAAGAGAAGAGAAGAGAAGAAAAGAGAAGAGAAGAGAGAAGAGAGAGAGAGTAGCAGAGCTGAGTGCAAACACTCAGACATATATCCTGAGCTGCAGAGCCTATGGTTTGCTCCCCACTCCTTCTCTGCTGACTAGATGACTCCACCCCTGTCTCTGCCTTCCACCAAGTGAGAGCCCAGAGCCTGTTAGCATGTCCCAAATCTCTCACCACCCACCTCCTGGCTCTCCCACCCACACAATTCCCACTCCTCTGCCTGGCAGAGTGCCTTCACCCAGGCCTGGTTCCCTCCCTGACTCTTGTTCTTCTTTCTCCCCTTTTCCTAAATTGCTTGCTCTTGTGATGTGGCATTGAGCAGGCATCTCTGAGCACATTCCTGAGTGTGTGCATGTGTGAGTGTGTGTGCCTGCTGAACCTAGCCTCTGGGTGTGTGTGTATGCCCAGGGGTTGTGGACTCAGCTGTGAGAGAGGAGGCAAGGAAGGGGCAGAGGTCCAGTCCCTTGACACTTCCTAGCAAAAGCCTCCAAGGCTCTGGCCCCTGCCCTACCACTCAGCACCACCTGGTCCAACCTGCCTGGCTCACGGTCTCTCTCCTCAGCCCAGGGTTCTATTCCTAAGCCCCATCAATCATTAGACTAACTAGGGAAGAGCGTAAGCATCGCCTCCTCCTAGAAGCTTCCTCCAGCCCTGATTCTGGCTGGATGCTCTATAGGACAGCCATGCACCCCTCCAGCATGAGCTGTTTGAGGGTCAGGATCTTGTCTGTACTGGTCATCTTCCCCCAGCATGGGCACAGTGCCTAGCCCTGAGTGGAAGCTCACTAAAGGGTGCCCTATGCAGACAAGCCCTGGATTTGACTGGGTGCTGGATAGAGGGGAAAAAGAAAGAAATGAGGAGAAAATATTTGAGAGGAGAAGGTGTGTGGATTTGTATATTCTATTTATTTATTTATTTTCCCTTCAGATAAGCTATCTCCATGGAACTTTTTCCTGATGGGTTAAGGTTCAAGGGAACTGAAGGGATGTTGGGGGCTATGGAGTTCAGTTCATCCTTGGAACTGGGGTAGACAGAACCCAAGTGAAACTGTGCCCACTCCATCCCCAACCCATAACCCACATATATGTGGCACCACATCAGGCTGCTTTCTGGAATTTTTTTTTTTTAAAAAGTGACTTATCACTCAGTTTCTAATCTTCCTGATTTAAGGCCAAGATCAAACACACTCGTAGCTCTGACCCTCCCTCTCTCTTCACCCTCCCCACTCTAAGCCAGCGTGCAAGTCTGCCTGGTCCAGCAGAAGCCTGGGGAGGGAGGTGGCCCCGCCCCTAGCCCCTTCCAGCCAATCACTGGGCCCTTTTGGTTTGGGGCGGGGGGGGGGGTGTACTGGAGGCCGGGAGAGGGGACTGGAAGGGGTTTGGAGCCCTGCGGGCTGCGTGCTCCCGGGGCTGACGCAACTGGAGAATTTGGCTTCTTTTTATCACATATATCATTTTGCCATATATGGTCACTGAGGGCTACTGGCAGCGAGGCTCTGGTCCAGATGGTGGGCTCCCAGAGTGAAATGCGCTACATACCAGCCCAGAACAAACAGACCATCGCTCACCCGGCCCGGACAGGTGGGTGGGCCAAGAGAGGGGGTTATATATAGTTCTGTTCACATTCCTGCACTAATGCATCTTGGCCCCCAAATGCGCAAACAATCTCCATTTCTGGCTCTTTTTACTGAATTTGCTAATTGCTATTCTTCTATAACCAAGGGAACGAAAAAATGCTGGGAGGAATGTGGGAGGAAGAGATAGGCTGGCCTGGCCCTCCTTCCCTTTCCTTGATCTCCTGGCCTCTCCTCCTCCTCCCTCGCCTCTAGCCTCCCCCTCCCCCAGCCTTCCTCCCCTGTGGCTCCCCTGAAGTCTTTCCCATCCTCACACTTCCAAAGATTCCCAGCTAACTCTCCTCCTTAACCCCCTTGAAATATCCCCACGGCTCCCTGCCCCTCTCCAGTCTAGGTGACAGGTCTAGAGAAGCACACTCCTCACTCCGAGGCTAAGCAGTATTGAAAGCAACGAGGAGTCACGGTAGGGAGGGCCCCCCCATTTTCTAGAACCTTTCCTTGCCAAACAGTTGGAGGCTTACCCTTCCCAACCCGCATAACCTGTGGAGATGCTGCCTCTAGCCTACCCAGGGTGCAGTTAGACCTGAATAGCAAATATGGCAGCATAGGAAGCCAACCTCTGAGGTTCTAAAAGACCCAAATTAATATTGGTTGTTCCCAGAAGCCCCACAAGAAACCATCCTGTCACTCTCAGGTGAAGACTTCACTTTCTTTCTTTTTTTAAAAAATTTTTTATTTGTTTTAATTAGTTTCACATGACAGTACAATGACCTTGACTTTCTACCTCTAGCCTGAGGCAGTCAGGATTACCAGCCCATAACTTCTCCAGATCTTCAAATTTGCACATCAGAGGGGGCCAAGTTGGTTCCCCAAGGCAGTGGTGCAAGTCTAAAGCTTGACAGACAGGACAGGGTTTAGACCAACTCTTGTGATGATGGCAGGGTTAGGAGTGTTCACTAGAGCAGTTAAACTTCAGATATCAGGGGAAAGGGACACCAACCTCTCACAATGTCCTGGAAACAACCTCAGAGAGCTCACTGTACATAAAATATTGCCTTTAATTTGCTCCAAATTATAGGTTCTGGTTCTCCCAGTGTTCTACTTCCTGGTACCTCTAGCTTGGGGTGAGAGCAACATGGGGAGCTTTTAAAAATTACTGGTATCTGAGCCCCGTCAAGGGATTCTGATGTTGGAGTCTGGGTGGGTCTCAGGAATGTGATATAATACAGAGATGGCTTTTTCATATCTGTGGCTTCTGCATTCATGAATTCAATCAACCTCAAATCAAAAAAAAAATTTTTAAGTTCAGAAATTTCTAAAAAGCAAAAATCGAATCTGCTGCACACAGAGCACGATGCTAAATCCACCTGAATGAAGTGGATTGGTGTGTGAGGACCTGCTGCTTCCCAACTTCACCTCTCCAGTGCTCATTAACTGATCATTGGTCTCCTTGAGTCTCCTTCCTGTACTGTGAAGTAGGCCTTCGATGGTTGCATCTGTACTGAACATGTATGGATTATTTTTCTTGTCATTATTTTTTGAACAGGAGTGTAGCAAGTATTTACATAGTCTTTACATTATATTAGGTATCTGTAATGTAGAGATGATTTGAAGTCTATGGGAGAGGAGCCCATAGGGGAGATACCAGGGAATGAAATTGACCAATTATATTATGTGCACATAGGAATATATAACAACGAGGCACACTATTATGTACAATTATAATGCATCAGTAGAAATTATCTTGAGAAACAAAGAAATTTAAGTTGAATAGATAGACAAAACCTAAAAATAAAGTCTGTGGGAGAGGATACTATGCCATTTTATATGAGGAACATCTGTGGATGAGCATCTGTGGATTTTGGTATCCATGAGAGTCCTTCAATCAGTCTTCTGTGGATACCAAGGGACAACTATATATCTGTCCCCTCAAACATCCCAGGTGATTCTGGTGTGTGTATAGCTGTAGATCAGACTGGCTCTTTCTGGGGTACCTAACCTGAGCCCAAGTTCCTGATTTGCTAACCCAGGGCTGCCTCAGCTTCCTCAAGCAAACCCATGGGCCAGGGAGCTAAGGGTTCTTACTGGTTGGTGAGGAGTCCTGACCTGGATGTTGGAATCCTCTCACCTGGTTCTACCCTGAGTTAACAGGACCCTCTCTACTCATGCTCCTAATTTCTTAAAACCACAGTTTCTTTAACAATAAAATTGGGAGTTAGGGAAGTTTTATGAAGAGCGAATAAGATTATTTACATAGTAGTCATGTTACAGAACAATTGTTAAACACCCATACTATGCTGGTCACTGAAGATACATGATTTTATTCAGTTCTACTCCTCTGCCTATAAGAGAACTGAGGCTCAGAGAAGCTGTATCCTTGGTCAAGTTCCCACAGCTGCTTCGTGGGGAAGGTAGAACAGAGTCCCGGAGATTGCATGCATAAGCAACAACATTGTTTTACCCAAGAATGGGTTATAGAGGGTCTTAATGCTGTTTGTCTTTTCCTGGAATATCAAGGCCAAGACTGACTCTGGAAGGACATTTCAGGTTATGCAGAGAAATGCCCTCAGTGGTACCCTCCTTGATTTTCTCATGAAAGTGGTGTGGTGTGACCTCTGTCCTCCATTATAGGTCACTCAGGAGTGGGTTTCTAAGCTTGATTCATCATGTAACAACAGCACAAAATAGTGGTTGGCCCAAAGACAAGGCGAGAGAGGGGAAGATGAGTTAATGTCTTAAGGGGAGCAAAGTTAAAAGCAGCCTGAATCAGAAAACTGGGGTGTAGGTACAGGAATTGGCAAGTCTAGACAGAGGAAAAAGGCCAGGTGAGAAAGCTCAGAGAAATGGCTTCATCCCTGTGTGTTCTTTGTTGACAGCACTTAGAAAGTTGGACTTGAAAGATGAATTTCAGGAGGAGACTGATTTCCAAGGAGGTGCTTTGCCTGAATTTAGGGAAACAGCCATCAGTGAGACTTCTGTCATAATGTTGAAGCAGGGCTGAACGATAAACTTACAGTTCTATAATACAAAGTGCAAAATAAATTTTACAATGTGTAACAAAAAAAACTTAAGAACGTAAAATTATAGTTATACATCATAAAATTATTTTTTCCTACATTATGCCTTTTATCATCTGTATTAAACATACCCCGATACAACTCTTAATTTAAAGAAAATTTTGTCTGAAAAACATAATAGCTTTATAAACAAAATAGAGGGAAGCCAGTTTCTAGCTACCTTGTGCCTCCTTTTTCAGTAAGGCTAGACTTGAATGTTCCCTGCTTTTCCCCACCAACATTTCATTGAGAGATAGCCTTACCTTTCTGTATCACCTGCTGGATTGGATGAAAACCCTTCCTTAATCCCCTAAGAGCTGAACTCAGCTCTTGGAGTTCACATCACTGTCATTGCAACTGAGTGTTCTCCTTCTGTGTCCTCAGTGGAGGAGAGATCTAGGCTCAGTGTGAAGGTAGGTGACTGGCCCTACTTGGTACCCATACACCTGTTTCAACATTACAGAGGATGTGAAATAGAAGTTACAAAGTGCCTCTGTGGACTTGACTTTCCACTCACCTTTCCAGGGGAAAGACGTGAGAAAGGAATCACGGGAAACACTGTGTAACAGTTCTTGATCCCATTAGGTACACCCCAAAGGAAACAGGGACCCACAGCAGGGAAGTTCTGACAAGGCTCTGGGCGTGAGGCTGGGTCAGGAAAACCAGCCTGGGGAGGAGCATAGTCTTCCAGTCCTTATGGATGATGTCATTCTTGTAAAATGTTTTTGTAGTAATTTTCAAACATATACAAAAGGAAGGAAAATAGAACAAAGAACCCCCTCGTGCCTCGAGCCCCTGTTTAAACATTATCAGAATTGTTGTTCTTGCTTTGTCATTTCCTCCCACATAGTTTTTTTTTCTTCTTTTTCTGGAATACTTAAAAGCAAATTTCAGCTACATTATTTCACCTATAAATACGTCAACATTTATCTCTAGCAGATAAGGACTTTGTTTTTTAATACAGCCATCAGGCCAATATCACATCCAACATAAATAATTCCTTAATATCCAATAATCTCCGTTTAGTTTTCCCTAATCGTCTCAGAAATGCCTATTTTCAGTCTGTTCAAATCGGAATCCAGACAAGGTTTCTTACACGGTATTTGGCTGACAGGTCTCAAGTCTTAATTTATAGCAGTTTCCACTCTCACACGGAATTTATTTGTCGAAGAAACTAGGTCATTTGTCCTATAGAATTAGTCACATTGACTGTATCCACAGGGGGCCATTGAAGTGTTCTTTGAGATAAGGTCAGATGTTAAAATGCAAAAACCTAGGTGGGTATTCTCAACTCTGAGCACACATCAAAATCACCTGTGAAGATTTTTAGATATTTCAGAATTCCTGGGCCTTCTGATTCCTCAAATCTGGGATAGAGCCCAGGAATGTACTTTCCTTTTTTTTGAAGCTGTCTAAGTGATTGTGATGTGCACCCCCCACTTGTGAATTACTGACCTTGATTGTCAGGCTTTTCCCAAAAGGGCTACTGATGATCCAGAAATAATATAAAGGAGGAGAAGGAAAAGAAAGTGGAGGAGCAGGAAGACTTGGGGGAGACATTCCGACTGAGGGCCAAACACTCATCTAGATTGGGATGATGTAGATTGAGATAAATTTATTAAGAGAGATTTGAGGTACAGGTTTACAAATTGATACCCAGGACACTGACTATAAATACAAGTCTTCAAGTCCAAGACCTAGTCAGTGTTTTAACCCCAGTCCTGCCAACAAACATAATTGGCGGGTAAGGAAGAGGTGGTGTGAATCAGACCCACATCCAAAGTGGAGTATGACCTTCCCTGGGCCTGTGGATTCCCCTGTTTCTCTGTGTTCTGAACTCCCAGACTTAAAGATGGATTTCACTTAATACCGCAGATCAGTGTCGTCCCTTTGTGAGCCTACTTGTGAACAGTAGAAAGACAGAAATGAAAGATCATGACAAATAAGTTAAAAGGCTTTGTAACACACAGCACATGGGATAAATCCCTTATGTGGCATATTTTAAAAAGCCATATTCGACTATAGTTAAAAATAGCTTATTTCTTCCATTTTAAATAAACGTTTAGCAAGTATTTAAATAGTATCCATTTGAAAGTCAACTCTTTATGGCTGAGTATGATAAATTTCTCATTAGGCACGGATGTGAGTCAACAGATACTAAAAAGATTTTGGAAAACAAAGTAAAAGGAAAAAAAATGAATAAATTTGATTCATTAAAATAGGACTTAGATAATGCAGGCTAAAAAGAGCCAGTGACAAAATTAAGTCAAAAGCAACAGTTTAGAAGAAAATACTGGCCGGATATTTGACAATTTTATTTTTTCAAATTGAAAAAATATCTTCTACAAATAATTAAGAAAAATAAAAGCAAGTGAATAGGGGAAAAGGGATAGGATATATAAACAAGTAATTAACAGAAGAGAATTTCCAAATGATGAAAAAACAAAACATGATTGTTATGGTCTGAATGTGTTCCCTAAAACTAATGTGTTGAAAACTTAATCCTCAATGCAACAGTGTTGGAAGTGGGGTCTGAGGTGAGGCATTTGGATCATTAGGACCCCATTCTAATGATGAGATTAATGCTCTTATTAAAGGGGCTTGATGGAAGGAGATAGCCAGTTTTCACCCTTCCATCCCTCCTGCTATGTGAGGATGGAGGTCCCCACCCCCTCTGGAAGATGTAGAAGAAGCAGAGGTTCGAAACTCAAAAGATAGCCAAACTTGCTAGCACCTTGATCTTGACCTTTCCAGTCCCCACAACTATGAGAACTACACATATGTTCTTTATAAATTACCAAGTCTCAAATATTTTGTTATAATGGGGACAAAACACACTAAGACAATGACCCACAGCTGTGATAATCAAAGAAGTGCAAGCTAGCTGGACATAGTGGCACACACCTGTAATCCCAGCAACTCAAGAGGCTGAGGCAGGATTGCAAATTTGAGGCCAGACTCAGCAATTTAGCAAGACCCTCAAAATAAAAAAATTAAAAATAAAATAAAAAAATAAAAAAGCACTGGGGATATGGCTCAGTGGTGAAGCACCCCCGGTACCAAAAATAAATAGCTAGATAGATAAATAATTTTTTAAAGTGCAGGCTAAACAGCAATAAGATGCAAAAATAAATATATTGTCTGAAATTTTTAAATAGCATATGTTAGCAAGAGAGTGAGAAAGTTGATTCTCTGGTGTGTGACTTAGGCAAATATGAATTGGTCAGATTGCAGGTCAATTCATATTTATTTAAATTTAAATTCCTACATTCTTTGGCTCAGCACTTCCATTTTTAGTATGTAGTCTGAAGAAATGATAGCTTGTTTGGTTCAAGAACAAAGATGGTCTCTTCATCCTTCATTTCTTCAGTATATATTTGAGTGCCTACTATGTGCCCGACACAATTTATGGATAGAAGGAACAGAATAAAAAAGATTTTTTGGCTTGGAAGAAGTTGAAGTTCCAGGGGAAGGAGACAGAGCAATAAACAAATGAACAATCTAATAAAGAAATGACCAAGTAGGAGAAAATCAGGCAGTAATAACTGCTGTAGGAAAGTATTTAATAAAGCATGATAAAGATGAACAATTGAAAATTACTTAAATATTCCTCAAGAGGGAATAGTTTTCAATAAAAATATCCATTCTGTGGAATATCATGCAGCATTTCAGAAGGACGAGATAGTTTCACATGTACTGCCACAGTGTGTTCTCCAAGACGTAAATTTGAATTTTAAAAAACATGCAAAACACAAAAATCTGCAATTTAGTATGCAGAGCATAATCCCATCTATGTAATAAAGGGAACACAAATTACACATATGTACACGTGCGTATGTATGTATGTATGTATGGAAGTGCAATGTTCTGGAAGAATATACAACAGATGGATAACAGTGATGTTTTATAGTCAGGGAATTAGACTATGAAGGGGCAAATCAAGGGAAATGTTTGCTTTTTCTGTATGGTTTGAATTTTTTACGAGAATGTTTTTACAAATGCCTCACATATTAAAAGGAACAAAATAACTATTACAGAACAGAAAATGATGGAAAGCTTCCCAATTCAATTTACAAAACTAGCATAACCCTGATACTGAAACCTCACAATGTTATTGCAATAAAAAAGACTAGAGTTCAATTTCACTTATGAATATGGATGGAAAATTCCTATGTAGAACATTAGCAAATGGAATCCAGCGGTATATATATATAAAAAAAAAAAACAAACCCATGACTAAGCAGGGTTTATTCCAAAATCACAAGGGTGAATGAATATCAGGAAATCTAGTAATGCAATTTATCAAGACAATCGGTACTGCCCCCTTGGACCTGGGCAACAGCCCCTCCCCTCTGCCAGCCCTGCTTCTCCTGCCATTTCCAAAGGATAAAGGATTCCTCTGTGCCAAGGTGACTTGTGTGTGTCCAGCGTTCCTCATTTTAGACCCCACGTTCCAACATTTGGTTGTCCAAACTTCCTGCCTGAATGGCCCAAGCCTATTTCCAGAGCCTCCACTGGCCTGCTCCCCCCAGCTCCAGGGTGGATCTTGCATCAGAGTAGTACAGAGCTCTACACCCCAGGATGGCCAAGGTGAGGATCTTTGTAGGGGTTAGAGAATAAGAGGGTAGAGGTGAGACATGTTGGCTGGGGTGTTCTGAGCTGTGTACATGAGGTCCCTTGGAGTATAGGATGGAGCCAGGGATCCAAAAAGAAGGCTGATCTGATGTTGGGTCTCTGTGTTTCCATAGAGTCACATGATCTTCAAGGAAATATGAGAATTCTGCATTCAAACCTGGCCTTCTCTAGTGTTTATGAAGTTAAATGTCAAAACAGGAGACAAAAACTTATTTAACAGTTTGATGTTATGGTTAACAACCTTCTAAATATTTAGAAATAGAGCAGTACAAGCCTCCATTTGTACTTTTGGCCCAGGGCCCACAATTGTGAAGGACAAACCAGCCATAATGGAGCCAGGAGAAAAAACATTTTACCGAAAATAGAGAGAAAAGACATCGGAAAGATGAATTGAGAGAAAGAAGAGAAATAGTAAGAGGGAGGATAGAAACGGAAATATCCATCAGGCATGGTGGCAGCACACCTGTAATCCCAGTAGCTCAGGAGGCTGAGGCAGGAGGATCGCAAGTTCAAAACCAGGCTCAGCAACTCAGCAAGGCACTAAGCAACTCAGTGAGACCCTCTCTAAATAAAATACAAAATAGGGCTGGGGATGTGACTTAGTGGTTGAGCACCCCTGGGTTTAGTCCCCCCCCCAAAAGAAATGGAAATGTCCTAAAACTCCATCAATGGGTCTTTAAGATATGCCTTGGAGGGTTGGGTTCTTAGAAATTTTGAAAATTTTAGGTAATAACAGTGAGGACAATCATCTGAGAATTGGGAAGCAATTTTCTGCCTCTAGAAATGGATATTTCCATTTATAGTTATAAAACAAAATTTGCCAGAATGGACCCTTTCTCTGCTCAACTATGAACAATATAAATAAAGCAGATACCCACCCCTGGTTCTTGGAGGAACCGTGAAGTCCACACAACCTTGAAAGCATTTTGTCAGTGTTGTGGTTTCCTCCAGTCAGTCTGTGCCAGCCAAGCCCAAAGTGTGTAAATGGGCACTCCTCTGGCTTCAACTGGGAAGATGTGGTTTTTGTGTTTATTATTTTAAGCAGGATTTGATTTCTGGAGATTAGAATTCAAAAATACCAAGCAGAGGCACTCCAAGATTTCTAGATGGTCTTCTATCTTTAACCTTACTCTCAACCCCCTAAATTATTTTCTACACAGAATGACCTGACCTTTTGTTCTTTTGTTCTGTTTTTGTTTGCTGTACTAGGGACCAAACCCAGGGCCTTGCACATGCTCAGCAAGCGTTCTACTAAGTGCTTGACACATTGAGTCACATCCCCAGCTCTGATCTTTTGTTCTTTCTAAACCACTTCACGAAGGCATCATTCACCCACCGTAAGATTCACCCATTTTAAGAACATAGGTAGATAAGCTTCAGTACATTTATACAGTTGTGCAACCATCACCAGAGTCCACTGTCATTAGGCAGTGTGTGGTTGTAAGGAGCCGCCAAACTATTTTCTTTTTCCTTTTTTTTTTTTTTAATTTTTAGTTGTACATGGACATGATATCTTTATTTATTTATTTTTTAATGTGGTGCTGAGAATCGAACCCAGTGCCTCACATGTGCTAGGCAAGTGCTCTACCACTGAGCCCCAACTCTAGCCCCCACCAAACTATTTTCTAAAGTAGCTGGATCATTTAAATTCCTGCCAGCAATGACTGAGAGTTTCTGTTTCTTTGCATCCTCAACAACACTCAATATTGTCAGTCTTGATTGTAGCCACTCAAATGAAATATTTCACTGTTGTGGTGGTTTTTAAATTTTTTTTGTATTTTCCTAATGTCTGGTGATATTGTACATTTTTTTTAATATTTATTTTTTTTTAGTTATAGTTGGACACAATACCTTTATTCCATTCATTTATTTTTGCATGGTGCTGAGGATCGAACCCAGGGCCCCACGCATGCTAGGTGAGCGCTCTACCACTAAGCCACAATCCCAGCCCCTGTACATTTTTTCATGTGGTTATTTTCCTTCCAAATAACTTTAGTTAAGTGTCTATGCAAATCTGGGTTATTTGGGGTTAATTGAGTTATTCGTCTCTTACGATCTGTTCAAAACCTAAATTGAATCAGGCTATTTATCCTGTTGAAAGTTTTTCAGTGGCACCCACCCCTGGAGAATGAAGACAGTGACCTTCATGTGATGTTGAGTTTCTGTTCGAAACTAAAAGGCTCAGGGGTCACTCCAGTTGAACTGGGCTGACTGGGCTGCGCAAAATAACCACACAAGAGACACAAATACCTTTTTCTTTGGGGTCACTGTGACGGCTCCTCTGACCTTAAGGATCCGCAGAAGAGAGAGAGAGAACACCGCTGACCCCTTTTATTGAGGAGAAGGGGTCAAGTTTCAGGGGGCTGAGTCTATCTTCATGATGTCCACTGTCAGCAGGTTGACTGACATCTAGGTAGGCCACACCCAAGGGCACAGTAAGAAACATGGCACTTCCATGGAAGATTCTACCCTAAACAGGGCAAGGAGTTATATTACAAAGGAACAGGTGAGCACGCTCCACCCATGGGGCTGTGGGAAGACAGGCCTGGGCAGGAAGACACAAGTCACTGGAATCCTAGAAAAGCAGGGCAGTCTAGCAGCAAGGGTGCCTGAGGCCACATCGCCCAGCAGGGGAGTTAACTCCTTCAAGTGAGAGGTTGGTCTCCCACAATGCAGCTCCCTGAGCCCACCCGATCTGGACTCTGTCTCATCCCTTCAGCCTCATCTATTCCACTGTTCTGCTCACTTTGTTTGCACTTGAATCTGGATGCTTTTTGTTCAAGGAAAGCATCCAGAATTTTCCCCTGCCTTTATACATTTCTCTCCCTCTCTTAAAACCTCCCATTCTCCAGTGTCACTTCCACCCCTCCTCTCTTGTCATATTTTTCTCTTCGAGTTAAGTCAGGAATCTCTGAAATGATAGACTTTGTCATGGCCCTCAGGACATCTACTTCATAGCACTTACTACCATTGTAATTATATAGTCACATGTCACTAACGATCGGATACATCCCCGAGAAATCCACTGCTGGGCGATTCTGTCATTATTTGAACATCATAAAGTATTCACGAAAACCAAACTGTCTGGGTCAGTCACGCACATGGCTTCCCTAGGTGATGGAGGGACACAGCTGGGGAAGCATTGCCTGGCGTACTGTTTACTCTTTTTTTTTTTTTTTTGCAAGTAGAAAGAATACACTCTAAAAGAAAAATAAAAGGTATAGTATAGTAAATACATAAACTTGCAACGAAGTCATTTTATCATTAGCAAGTACTATGTACATCATCATTTTTGCTCTGCTTTTACAGGACCAGCAGCACAATGGGTTTGTTTACACCAGCATCGTCATAAACACAAGAGTAAAGCCTTGCTAGGTGACATTACAATGCTTCAGTGTCACTAGGTGATGGGCATTTTTCAGCTCCATTATCATCTCATGGGATCAGAGCCATCTATAGTGTCTGTTATTGACCCAAATGTCCTTCTGTGGCACGTGACTGTATTTTAATGTTTGATATGAATCCTTGTCTTCCGTGACTTTTAAAAGGATCCATGATAAGCCTAAGGGTGTCCTCGTGTTGCCTCCATCCTGTCCTCAGTGTTTAGCCTATGCCAGGCACGCAGTAAATCTTCTGTATATATTTGTTGAATGAATGGTTAAACAAGAGTCCCTGCTTCCCTAAGAAGTTAGGACCTTGAAAGACCAAGTTCATTCCAAGCCAGCAGATGACAAAAGAGTGTGAACAGATGGGAGGGTCATCCAAGGTCTGACCAGTGGGCAGAACCATGAACATGGTCAGAGTCATAGGGAGGAACTATGGATTGAAAAAATAATAATAATAATAACAGGATATCTTTTTGAGGAATTTTAAACACTAAGTATCCATACCAAGAGCCTAGGAGCAGGCCTCCAACAATAACGAATTTGTACACTCCGAATTTCTTCATGGGAAGACTTTAGTTCTCAAATGCAGAGTAGATGAGGAATCATAATAAGTGAGATTAAATCAATCAATCAATCATGCTCTACCATAGTTTCTAAGAGGCTGTGGAAAGGCATCTGCAACTCAGTCCTGAAGGGGAAGCATCCCTATCTCCACACCCAAGGTCAGAGCATTATCTACTTACTGGAGACCAGTACAGTCAGGAGCCCAGCAGGGACACGGGCATCCAAGCCATGATGAAATTCTCTCTCCATTTGCTTCTCCCTCACAGTCACTATTCGCTTCCTTATCTCTATCCTAATCTAGAACAGAAACAAAATCATTAGTGACTGTATTTGTTTGAAGTTACCTGATGTTCATTAAATATAGTTTCAAGAAAATTGAAAATTTTGAAGTGTTGCTCTCAAAAACAATTGCCATGTCACCAGTTTAGATCTTTTTCCTCCCATGGGTTGGAGACCTTTGGAAGATGAACTATTTGAATAGAAATCTTTTTATTCATTATTCATTTTTCCAAAAACATATTTTCCAGCTTTCTTGTTGGATAATTGACAAGAGAAACCTATACCTTTATGGTGTATGACAGGATACGTGGATATATGCATACACTGTGAAATGTATGTGCCGGTGTGGTAAGAACATTTAATTATCTTTTTGAAAATATAATTTTATTTTTAACTGAAACTTAGTAATTGTACATATTTCTGGGGGTACAGTAGGATATATACATATATACATATATATATATATATATATATATGGGGCTGGGGATGTGGCTCAAGCGGTAGAGCGCTCTCCTGGCATGCGTGCGGCCCGGGTTCGATCCTCAGCACCACATACAAACAAAGATGTTGTGTCCGCCGAAAACTAAAAAATAAATATTAAAAAAAAATTCTCTCTCTCACTCTCTCTTTTAAAAAAATTTTAAAAAAATATATATATATGAAACGGTAATGATCATATCAGGGTTCTTGACATATCTAGCACATTTCTTTTTGGTGGAAACATTCAAAACCCTCTTTAATGGCTATTTTGTTGTTGTTGTTTTGTTTTTTTGGAGTTTTTTTTTTTTTAAGGTTTGGATGACTTTTGATTTTTACTTGTTTGTTTTGCAGTGCTGGGGTTAAACCCAGGGATTCTGGTTCTAGGCAAATGCTCTGCCCCTAATCCCCAGCCCCAGTCCATCTACTAACTATTTTGAAACATTCAATCAATTGTTGTCAACCAGAGTTACACTACTATGCTATATAGAACATGCTATTATTATTCTATGCTAATTAGAAGTAATTCCTCCTATCTAACTGCACCCCTATACCTGATAAAATCTACTATCTGATCAATTTTTAGGTACACCATATATAATACATTGTTATAACTAGAGTCACCATGGTAGATGGTAGAATCCCATTTACGTCTACAAAGTCGTGTGGCTTACTAACAGAACAGAGAAAAATAATTGAGTTAAGAGTATAAATTGCTGACCTGAATAAAGTCAGCTGTGGGCTGGATGCTCCACACCCCCAGGCTAAGAATCCCTGAGAGCCATGGAGATGAGGGTCAAGGTACCCACAGCTAGGTTTGTTGTATTTTGTACCTTGAGCCCTGACAAGCTTTCAAGATCCTCTTGCAGATTGTGATTCAGGGGCACCTGTATTAAAGAATGCCTCTTAGGATAGGAATGCAGCTCAGTGGTAGACTGCTCACCTAGCATACAAGGCCCTGTGTTCCATCCTCAACACTGCAAAAATAAATAAATAAATAAAAGGAACCTCTTTTTTTTTTTTTATGATACTAGGGATTGAACCCAGGGTGCTTAACCACTGAACCACATCCCCAGCCCTTTTTATATTTTATTTAGAGGCAGAGTTTCACTGAGTTGCTTAGGGCCTGGCTAAGTTATTGAGGCTGGCTTAGAACTCACTATTCTCCTGCCTCAGCCTCCCAAGCTGCTGGGATTAGAGGCATGTGCCGCCACACCTGGCTAAAGGGCACCTCTTAGATTGTATTCATTGGCTTATCATTTGCATATATACATTAAGGAAAAAAATCTCTAAAGAATATACCTGATTACCTGTTCTACCTGATTACCTGTTCTCAGAAGAAGGCCAAGGCAGTTGGGGGTCAGGGATTAGATAACCTGAAACAACGTTTTCATTTTGAACCAATCTTAAATTTTTACAAAAACTGCAAATATGGCACAAATATCTTTTTTCTTCTGAATCATTTGAAAGTAGATGTTGATATGGCCCTGTCACCTCTGAATACTTGAGTGTATACTTCCTACAAGGATATTCTCTGACATAACCAGATACAATCAACAAGACCAGGAAATTAATACTGATACATTTCCACCATTCAAGTTTCACTCAGTGTCCCAATAATGTCTATTATAACAAAAGGGACCCAATTCATAATCACAGATTGTCTTTGGACTCCTTCAGTCATGAGGCAAGCATTCTCTACCAACTGACCTATATCCCCAGCCCGATGCTTTTTAATTTGAGTTTGTCTGATTTTCCTCATGGTTAGACTCAGGATATGAATCTTTGGCGGGAATCACACAGAAGTAATAGATGATGTCCTCATTTCGTCTATCAGGCGGCACACAATTTGGGGGCAACTGTTACTGATGACATTACCATTAATCACTGTATTAATGTGGTGTCTGCCAGGATTCTGCACTGTAAAGTTACTCCTTTTCCCTTTGTAACTAACAAATACTTTGTAGAGAAGTACTTTGAGACTACGTAAATGTCTTATTTATTAAATTTTCAATTTATTCACCTTTTAATGTGTAGACTCATAGTTCCTTATTGCTATGTAATTTCTTATATTGTGGGGAGAATCATGTGGTTGCATTAACTTTTAGATTAATTTGGGAGGTACTACAGATTGAACCCAAGGGTGCTTTACCATTGGGCTACACCCCAGTTCTTTTTCCTTTTCTTTTTCAGACCAGATCTCCCTAAATGGCCAAGGTCACCCTCAAATTTACAAGCCTCCTGCCTCAGCCTCTCAAGTTGCTGGGATTATAGGTATGCCAGACCTAAATTAATTTTTAAAAGGAAAAGGCCCAAAGTCTAAAACCTTCACTGAATTCATCATTATCCTTTGGCAAGGTCCAAGTACGCACCCTCCAAGGTACCTAGGGCGTGTGTATGGGAGAGGGGCAGGTGTTAACCCCAGTGAGACACAGGACTGGCTGAGAGCGCAGAGGGACATTTCCCCAAGTGGAAATGGTTGACAGGAAGAATGGAGATTGAATGTCAAAGACAATCAGCGTTGAGAACGAGTTCCCAAAGTGAATGGGAAAGCCAAACACCAAGAAAAGGGACTCTAACCAGAGAGCATTTGGAGTCTAGTGTTAGAAAATAGGAAATTTGTTGTAATGGAATTAGGTGCCAGGAAGTAAAGGAACAAGCCCCCAAAGCCAGAAGGTGATCATGAGGACAAGGAGGCCCCTGCTTGCTGGCGTTTAGCATCAGTTTCCATGAAGTCAAGACCAGGAGGAACAGGCAATCAGCACCCGGATGAGAGGGCTGCTCAGGGGCAGAGGGCCAGTCAGTCCTGACAACTTCTCCCAGAGATCCTTTGTCCTTTGGAGGAAAAAAACAACCTGTGAATTTGCTGGTGGTTCTTCCCAGAGATGGCCATCAGCCTAGCATTTCAACGCTGCAATGATACTGGTATGGAGAAAGTGTGGGCAGTTGCTGAATAGACGCCATTTTTTTTTTTAAACACAGGAAGTATCTGCCAAATTACACAAATTATGCTTAATGCCACTCATTCTATTTCTCTCCCCCAGGCTTTTCTCTCTCCACCTCTCAGCCACAAATCTATGGAGTCTGCTTATCATTCCTACATGTACAAGATATTTTAGGAAACTGTTTGTATGTTGGCAGCTGTCCCTGGCCTGACCGGAGCACACCTCAGCAGACAGACACATTCTGCAGATTTCTAACAAAGCAAATATGTTGATTTTGGCATCGGTTTGCCCCAACTTATCAGACTCTATTGCTTGGTCGACTAGTTAGAAAATATCTAGGGAAAACACATTTTATGACTTTAATTGTTGTTATAGGTGCTTTCAAAAAAATAAATGTGTGACCTGTAATATATTTTGAGTGAAAGAACTCACATCTGGATTCGATTAACTCTGGAGTCTGTTGGCTGACTTAGCACGGGAGCCTTTTCTGGAAGTCAACTCTGTGTCTAGGGATTTTTGTTTTCACCCAGAGAGGCACAGTGGAGACCTTGTTTCAGCACAAAGGCATTAACTGTTAGTGGTGACCCCTCGTGAACATGGCAGAGCTAACCAAAGACCTTAAAGTCAAAGTCTATCCTGTAGGACTGAGAAAGGCAAGCTGAAGGCAAGGGTTGAATGGATGGAGAGTTCCACAATAGTTCCACAGACTCAGCATTGGGCATTGCCACTTGAACTTCCATCCCCAAGAAGGATCCAAAGAAGCTTTGGTATGGATGGTGGCACCTCTCATCTTCATCCGAGGTGAAGAGGACAGAATCAATAATAAACACTGTGGAATGACTCCCTTTCATCAGAAGGAAAGTGGTGTAATCCATAACAGACACCCTGGAATATTTTACTTTCTTCTCACAAGATAATCCAGAGCTGTAACTAACGTATCTCACTCTCTTTATGGTTTTAAGACGGCAGGTTTGATGGGAAGAATCTGGATGTGGTGGCACGTGCCTCTAGCTACTTGGGAGGCTGAGCCAAGAGGATTGCTTGAAACCAGGAATTTGAGGCCAATCTGAGCAACAAAACAGACCATGGCTCAAAAAACAAAAATTAACAATTAAAAATGACAAGAATGGATGAAGTTAACTCAACAGCTATGTAGGGGCCCAAAGACTCTGAGGATTCTACAAAGCAATGTCTAGCCAGGATGAGATGCCTTTGACCTGGACCCTTGTGGTTAAAATCTGCTGGCAATAGCAGTTTCTGGCTAACTAACAGGGACTTCACAGTTCCTCCTAAATCATTCTCTGGGTGCAATAAAAACAAGAGAGGCTCAACTTCCAATTCCTCCCTCTCCAACTCACATCCTCCCTGTGGATAACGGAAGCACGAAGCTTACCCACCCTAGAGCATTGTGGGCAAATGGCATCCTGCCCTGCTCCTGCCTCCCTAAATGGCCTCTTTCTGCTCTTTCATCTATGTGGGCCCGTCCTCCCCCTGATCACACCCTACATATAGCAAAAGTTCCATCTCTCCTTAGTTTCATCCACTTTGCCTCTCAGACTAAGTTTTTACCAGTTACACCGCTAATCAAAATGAGCTATATTCTTGAACCTGACTTGGTGAAGGAAAGGTAGTCTTTTTCCCCAACTGCATGCATATATGTTCATGCCTTCAAAAAGCCTTTGAGGAGTTTCCCTATATAAAGCTCCATGAGCCACTGGATGGATGACCTTTCTTTGTCACAGGTAAGGAGCTACCTTCTTAGGGGCAAGATAAATGGATTTTTCTCTGGATGGGAATGTACGAATAATAATCTTTAAAATAGCCTGGATTATTGAACGAGGTTTTCCTCGAAGCAGGTCCCAAGTATTAAGTCACTGAATCCCCACCGCAGCCCTCCAAAGGAGGTACAACTATGCTTCCAACTTTGCAGATGAGGAAAAAGTTACAAGGAGGTTAAGCAACTTGACTAAGGTAACTCAGCTTGTTCTAGCACCATCAGTGGTGATATTCTAATCACTCATTTAGATTTGATAGTAAAATCTCCTTGTGTTTGTGAATGACACAAAATACTGTAGGTATTGAAAGGTCCTAGGGAACAAATTGCAGAAAGATCCTGTTAGGTCCTTGGTCACATTTTTAACTCTGCCTATGGTCTACTGACAATCCTAACCCTGTGTCATTCCGTAACAATGTCCCCTCCTTTCCCAGCCTTGGCCACCACCCTTATTCAGGCCTCTACTGTTTACCTTGAATCCTTCTTTGGTTTTTTTACTAGTTCTCTGGCTCTCCATGACTTCTGCTTGTCACTTAGCACATCGTTGGTAAATTAAAAGAACACAGTACAGCTTTGTCCTAGCCCTAGCCAGCTCCACACCCACCGATGTCTGGGGTCAAGGCCTTCCATGGCACATTACAGCCAACTTTCCAGAGGATCTATATGCCCTTTTATTCATTTTGGTTAAGTGACCACCTTAAGCCCAAGTACTATTGGTAGGTAGTAAGAATTCAAAATTGAAAGGATGCAGTCCTCATTCTCAAATTGTTCATCATAGTGAGAAGACAGACTTGTAAACGGATGTAAAATGATAAGATGATCATTATTAATAGATGTAGGTGTAGATACAGGCCCTCCATCTGTCCAGAGGCATCAAAAAGGACTTCACAGAGAAAGGGAGTTTTGAGCTCAGAGAATGAGTCAAAGTCCCAAGTGGATCAGTCAGAGGAGCGAGTTCCAGGTAAAAGACACAGTACACGGTGACAAAGGGCAGAGTGTGCATTCATGGAAGGGCACATGGCTAAGTTTAGTTAGACTGTAGAGTTTGATGGGAAGTACAGGAAGTTGAGCAAAAACAGATACCAGATAAAAGTTCTTCATGAGTTGACTAATTTTATGGATACAATTTAAATTCCAAACTGCAAAATGATTTTCAAGTTTGTCTAAAAATAGAAGAGTAAGAATTGCCAGAGATTTTTTTAAAGACTAATAATGAGAAAAGAGAAAGATATTGCTCTACTAAACATTAAAACATACTGTAAAATTACTGTGGTTGAAATTGTG
This sequence comes from Ictidomys tridecemlineatus, assembly GCF_052094955.1. Classification (NCBI taxonomy): domain Eukaryota; kingdom Metazoa; phylum Chordata; class Mammalia; order Rodentia; family Sciuridae; genus Ictidomys; species Ictidomys tridecemlineatus. Next base: position 52,915,068 of record NC_135479.1, on the reverse strand, counting down.
TGATCCTAGCAAGAATTAGACAAAGATATAGAATAGGAAAGTACAGAAGTGGACCCAAGTATATATTATTAGGCTTATTAATATAAATGTGGCATCTCAAATCAGTATCAAAGTGATGGATTATTCCAAAGATGGTACTGGAACAACTTTGTGTTAATCAGCTTTCTATCACCATGACAAAATACCCGAGAAAAGCAATTTAATGGAGGAAAGATTTATTTTGGCTCACTATTTCAGGGATTTCAGTCCATGGTCAGTTGGCTCCATTGCTGTGGGCCTGTGGTGGGACAAAGCATCATGGAGGAGAGGGTGCGGTAAAGCAGAGTTGGCATCTGGGAGGCAGGGAGTAGGAGTCAGGGAACAAGATATAGTCCCCAAGGACATACCACCAAGGACCTAGTCCTTTCAACTAGGTCTTACTTCTAGTAGTTTTCATTACCTCCTAATAGCCCATTCAACTATGAACTGATTAATGAGTTAATCCACTACAAGGTTAGAGCCCTCGTGATCAAATCACTTCCCCAAAGTCCCACCTCTGAGCATTATTGCATTGGGGACCAAGCCTTCAACACATGAATCTTTGGGGAACATTGTAGATCCAGGCCATAACAAAGTATTTGAAAAATAATAACAACAAAAAAATTGGATTCTCTACCCTTCCCATTATTCACAAAATAAATTCCAGCTCAGCACTGAAATTGGAACCCTCTATGATGATGGAAATATTCTATAATTGTGATGTCCAATATGGTAGCTACTAACCACAAGTGGTTACTGAGTATTTTAGCATTTAAAACAGGGCTAGTGCACTAAAAAAAAATTTTTTTTCAATTTCAGTGGATCAAAACTTAAATTTATATGGTCATTTGTGGTTAACATCAACTATAGCAAGCAGCATGGTTCTAGATGAACTAAATGCAGGAAGGGAAAAAATTACTGTCACGAAATATAAGTAAATATTTATAAAATCTTGAGGTGAAGATCATGTTTAGTATAATATTAAAAACAGAAATCATAAAAGAAAAATGGATTTGGCTATCTAAAAATGTAAAACTTTGGAAGACATGGAGGTGACTATTGTTAAAAGATAAAGATCATGTATAACCACTAAAGGATTTCTATTTTTATATAAAAAGATTACTAATTGATAAATCAGTTGTAAACTAATTAATTAAAATTAATTGATAAAAATGGAGAAACTTTGAAAAATAAGCAAAGAACATGAATAAGAAAATCACAAAAGAAGAAGTGCTAATGTCTAATAAGCATAAAGAAACTTCAACCTCACTTTTAGTCACAAATTCACCAATTCAATCAACCATGAGATAATTCCTCTAACTAAGGATGTCCTTAAAAATGTTGCTACAGGGATAGGGTGTAGCTGAGTATCAGAGCTCTTGTCTAGTGTGCAGGAGGCCCTGGGTCTCATCTCCAGCATGGGGGAAAAAATGCTATAGGTATTATCTATAGTAAGGGTTAGAGAAGCAGGTGTTTTCCTACATTGTGTGGGCAAATGTAAATTGATGCAAACTTTCTGAAAAGCAATTTAGCAATAAAGATTAAATTACACATTTTGGGGTCAAATTTTAAGTGTCCTTATTTCCATCATATGTATTTTACATGAAGACCCACAAATTAAGATTCCCTAGATTTAGCCTCCATGATAGCCACAGTCCAGGTCCCATTCAGTGTACTCGGTGGTTTTCCTCATGGCAACAGGGTGCCAGGGAGAGGTGAGATACTGTCCTGAGAGTGCAAGGAAACCCTGTCATTCACTGAGCATTTATTTAGCTGTGTGCCAAGCACTTCACACACAAGATCTGCTTTAATTCTCAAAACAACTGCAGGAAGTAAATACTATCCTTTCCATTTTAGAGATGCAGAAACAGGCAGGCTGGGAGGTCAGAGCTATTACCAAGCAATCAGAAAGCCAGGTTTGAAGCCTGGTCTGTGACTCCAAGTTCTGCTCCTTTGTTTGAGAGGCTTCCAGGGCCACAGGAAACTCTGAAGCCCCTTTGGGGCAAGCCTGGGTCCAGCAAGACCCCTTTAAACAGAGATGCTACAGTCCTAGGCCCTCCAGATTAGGAGCAGCAAACAGTTCTCCAGGTCACAATATAACCAGTGACTTCTCTGGATCTCTTAGATGCGCCCTTCCTGGCACCCGAAAGCAAAGAAACTTTGTTGTATATGCGGGTAGGAAGGAGATGGGTTTCGACTAGTCTGAAAAGACTCCATTTGTTGGGAGCTGAGACAGGGTAGAGCTCTCGGAAAAGGAATTTGGGGAATTGAGTGTCCTCAGACTTTTCCATCTGCTCCTCAACCAGGACCTGCCAAGTGACGCCGGAATGCTGTGTGTGTGCCCAGCCTTGTCTCGGCTCATCCGTCTCACGCGCAGGGCTGGGGCGCAGGTTCTCCAGCAGGGAGAGGGAGGGAGAGCTGCTTGGGGAGGGAGACCGGGAGGCTGCCAGCTTCTTCTGGCGGCATAGTTGGAGGCTGAGATAGCAGTGTGCTCAGAGGGAAAGGGGTGGGCGGGGACGCCAAGCCACCATTTGGTCTCCATCAAAGTCAGAAAGCAACTTGGTCAACACTGCCGTCAGAGCTGGGGATGGAAGGAGGGCAATCGCGGCTGGGATGTTTTTCAGAGTTTTTCCCAAGGTCAAGGGCAGGAGAACCCAGAGGAGAGTGGGCTCCATGGGGCAGAGAGGGATGGAATGGTATAGAGTTTGCTGGGACAGAGAGGAAGCACAGAGATCGATTTTTATTTTAAAAACGACAGACCTGGGACTGGGGTTGTGGCACAGTGGTAATGGGGCGCTGGGTTCGATCTTCAGCACCGCATAAAAATAAATATAGGTGTTGTGTCCATCTACAACTAAAAAAAAGACAAATTTCCTCAAAGAAATAAGTATTTTGCTTTTGTTCCCCGCCCCCACCGCCACCCCCAAAAAAAGAAAGAAAGAAGCTATGTGAACTTGGACAACTATGTCTGCTGTTGAGCCTCAGTTGCAGTATCTCTAAGCCAGAAGGTACTCTGTGAAGGTCACTGTTAGCATTAAGGTTAAGGATATATGCACATGTCCTCTAGAATTCTGTAGGGTATTTATTTTTTTAAAAAAAATTTATAAGTTCTGCCCCAGACCTACTCCATCAGAATCTCCAGGGAAGCAGTCTGAGGATCTGTATTTTAATCTAGAACCCTGATAAATCTTACATAAGGAAAATTCAGAATTACTGCTAAGTGATGGGACATCTCTGATGTCCTTATTTGGGATAAAGGGAGAGAAAAGGAAGACTGAGGCCAGGAGCACTGGCCCTTGGGAGGTTTGTGATCCCTAAATTCTGTCCCTCTTTGGTGTTGGCGACTGAGAGCTGTATATGTATATGCTCATATATCTGGGCACTATGGGGGGCTGCAGGGAAACAGCACCAGGTTGGGGAACTCAGCCCAGGACAGGTTTAGGAAATGGGGATTCCCCCTTAGCTCATAACTATCTTGGCAGAAGAGTTTATGAAGCCTTGATACAGGGCTTGAATTTTCTGAGCCCCAGTTTTTCAACAAATGGAGACAGTCAATAAGCTCTTGATCGTCCAATAGTCAATCCAGAGTCTTGAGGCCTGTAAAGGACCTTTAGACCCGCAGGTAGTATCCAGTGAGATATTAGAAGAAATGCTGAAAGCAATGTGAAGCTCTTTATCAGGGCCCACCATGAATGTGGGCTGTTAATAGCATTCCATAGAAATGAAAAGGGTTCTGTATTCAGCTGAGGAAATGCTTGATTAAATTGAATTAAACAGTCTTTGATTTAGAGCCTCTCTGAGTCTTTAATTGAATGTGCACTGTGACTTGCCAGGACAAGGGTTTGTGTGTGTGTGTGTGTATGTGTGTGTGTGTGTGTGTGTGTGTGTGTCTGTGTAGGTCACCAGACTTGTTGGGTGACACCATTAATTAGTGGATTATCTTTCTTTCTTTGTTCTTCCTTTTTTATTATGGTGAAATATATATCATATAAAATTTACCATTTGGTGGTATTACATATGTTGTGCACTCATCACCAGCCATCTCCAGAATTTATTCCTCTTCCCACACAGAAACTATGTACCCTGAAAGCAATAAATTCCCATTCTCCCTTCCCTTGGATCCTGGCAACCATTAATCTACTTTCTTTTATGAATTTGATTACTCTAGCTCCCTCCTATATGCAATCATACAATATTCATCCTTCTATGACTGGCTTCCTTTAGCAACATGTTCCCAAAGTTTATCCATGTTGTAGCGTATGTCAGAATTTTCTGTCTCTGAAGGCTGTATAATTTTAGGGCCATTATGTAGATATTACCTTTTGCCAATCCACTCATCCAAGTGATGCACATTTGGGTGGTTTGTACCTTTTGGCTAACGTGAAGAGTGCTACTGTGTGCAGGGGTGTATCAATATCAGTTCAAATCATCACTTTTAATTCAGAAATGAAACTGCATCTCTTAGGCTAGTGTTCTATGGAAACACTCTTCTTTATAGTTTTGAGGTAGCACTGTTAAGTAAGAAAATTCCTGAATTTTCCAGGGATATTCCTGCCCTGCGTGATGCAGTGGGGAAACATGCTAGGTTAGGAGTTAGGATGTGCATTTGTCCCCCATTCTCTCGGAGTCTTAATTTCCACAGCAGTTAAATAAGTATGATTAAATAGATGACCTTTTGAAACCTAAGATTCTTTGCCTAATGCACTCCCTCTCCCACAGAAGCAGGAAAGCAGGGCAGGGGGTGAAGAATGACGTTGGGGGGGGGGGGAGATATTAGCATGCAAAAAGGAATCACTGAATATTTTAATTTTAGGGATGAAACCCAGGTCCTAATACATGCTAGGCACCACTGAGATACTTAACTTTTTTTTTTTTCTTTTATGAGGGAAAACAGTATTTAGCTCTTTTCTTACCTTAATGCTTCAGGATCCAAACACTCCTTGGCTGGTTCTCCCAGATTTGTTCTATCAGCCTTAAGAGCTGGTATCACAGCTGCGGACTTTCTCTGCTCTTTGGCCCTCCCGCTCCTTAGCCTCAGGGTGGAAGAGGAAGAGAGCTGCTATTTCCCTCTCCCACTTTCCTTCCCCAGGTAAAAGCACACAAAAAAGCAGGCACAAGTGGAATTGTCCTTTTGCCTCTGAGCCACTGAGGATGAACCTCAGGAATTACCCTTTACCTATAAGACAAAAGTATTTTCCTCCTTTTCTCCAAAAGCAGAGTTTCCCCTCTCCCAACAGGAATCTCACGGGCTGCTCCTGGAATTTTAAATACAATAACCAGGTTTATACATTAAGCAAACTTTGCCTGGTTCCCATGGCAACAGCTCTAACTTGGAGAGTTGGCCATAGTGCATTCTAAAGGAACTTGCAAGCTTCCTTTATTACAACATCTCACTGATCAAAAAGGGAAGAAATCTTAATCATTCAGAATGATGAAAATCTAAAATTAAGTCACGAAGTAAAATAAGACTCTCTGGGCACCTGGAAAAACCTGCACATAGTTTCATACAAAAGATAAGAACTTTACTTGCAAGAAGTCTTTAGACCCTGAGATTGTATTTACTCTTTTTAAAAACAAAAACAAAAACAACTTATTAATGTGTATTCATTGTACATATTAGCAGGTTTCAGTATAATATTGCAATATATGCACAGAGTGTACTGATCAAATCCAGCCTTCCTTTATCCACCCTTCTGTGCTGTGACATTTTTGACACATTCCAATCAAAATGGATAAAATAAACAAAGTGTCGGGTTTTCGTGGAGATAAGCTCCAGTTTTTGAAGAATTTCGTGTCAGTTGAGCTGCTTTATTGAAGCTGCTCTAGGTTTTGAATCAAAAAACCTAGGAATACATTCAGAAAATGGATTGGATAAATTTATAGTGGTACATAGTGGATTGGGAATCAGGTGAGGTCTTGGCTAAGATTGAGACCCAAGATTTTATGAAAGTTTAATTTTTTTTTTCAATGTTGGGGATTGAACCCAGGGTCTCACACATGCTAGCCAAGCACTCTACCAATGAGCTACCTCCCATCCCCTTTTAAAATTTTATTTTATTTTGAGACAGGGTCTTATTAAATTGCCCAGGCTGACCTCAACTTACCATCCTCATGTCTCAGTCTCCTGAGGATCTGGGATTACAGGTGTGTGCCACCATACCTGCCTGAAAGTTGGATGGATCTGTGTAGGGAAAACTTACATTTTAATTTTTTTTATTTTTCTCTTTTTTTTCAGTGAGTGCTACAGATCAAAACCTGGGCTTCAGGCATGCTAGACAAATGTTCTACCACTGAGCTACACACATGGCCCTAAAACTGATGAACAAGCATACTGAAGTTCAAGTTGAAGCTGGGATTGTTAGCCTGAAGTCAATTTACAGTGTTGGTTTAAGGGAAAAACTTTAAAAGGACTTTGATTCTGTAAAGCTAAATGTCCAGTGGTAGAATGGGGCTGCTCTGCTCCATATGAAGGTGTCGCTGGTGGCTTCCTGTGGAGCAGAGTGCATCCCAGCCCTGTTTCTAAAATGATTGTTTCTTCTGGGCAGATGTGTGATGTGATCTTGTCCAAGATTCAAAATTGTGATCAGAAGCTCTGCTGGAGCTGAATCTCCACCCAAGGGGTGACGAAATTCCCCCTAAAGGCAGCACTTCCCAGAGCCAGGCTGGCTGACGGTTCCTACATGCCTTCAGGCCAGGTTACTCAACATCTCTGCATCTGGAGAAAAGTGAGCTCTGCCCAGCGCTAGTGGGTCTGTAATTAGGATAGCCATAATGGAAAGCGTATGGAAGTTCCTCAAAAAACTAAAAATAGGGCTAGGGCTGGGGCTCAGTGGCAGAATCCTTGCCTAGCATTCATCAGGCTCTGGGTTCAATCTTTAGCACCATCAAAAAAAATAAAATAAAAATAAAAACCTAAAGTTTGAATTACCATATGATCTAGTGTAAGGGTCAATTTGAATTTTCACCTTGATTGGATTAAGATGAAGAGGTTGTCTCTGGGTTTGGCCACGAGAATGTGTCTAGGAATAATTGGCACGTGGGATAGCAAAGTGGAGTGGAGATCCTTTCTTTCTAAGTGGGCAGCACAATCCAAAAGATTGGAGGCTTGGATGGAATAAAAGTTGGAAGAACAAGGAAACAGCAGCAGACACATGCTCCCTTCTTCATGAACAAGTTTTTGATTGCTTCTGGGATAGCTTGAGCATATCACACTCTCACTCCTTCACTCTTCCAAAGCAGACTCTGCTAGTGATTCTCCAGGGAGATTCCAAGAAGCCCTCTTGGACTGGGGTTGCATCATTGATCCCTCTTGTTCGAGGCTTTGGCATCTTGGACTGCATAGCTACTGATTCCTCCAGCTCTCTAGCCTGTAGATAGCCACCCTGGACTATCCCACTTTTGGTTGAGAAAGCCAATTTAATAAATCCCCTTTTTATAATCAGACCTCCCATTGGTTCTGTTCCTCTAGAGAGTCCTGACTAATACACCCAGCAATCCCACATCTGGATACTTACCCAGAAGATTTTAAAATCAGTTTGTCAAAGAAATATCTACATGTTCATTCTAGTACTATTACAAATTTTGGCATGGCGGGGTGGCGCACACCCATAATCCCAGCACCTCTAGAGACTGAGGCAGGAGGATAGCAAATTCAAAGCCAGCCTCAGCAACTTTTTGAGGCTCTGAGCAACTTAGCAAGACTCGGTCTCAAAATTTTAAAAGGGCTGGGGATGTGCCTTAGTGGTTAAGTGCCCCTGAGTTCTATTAAAAAATAATATTGCCAAATTTTGAAATCAACCTAAGTATCCATCAACTATGAACACTTTAAAAAAAAAAAAAGATGTGGTATTTATTTATACACAATGGAATACCTACCAGCCTTTCAAAGGAGGGAAACCATTGGCAGGGATACAGCTCAGTGGTAGAGCACTTGCCTAGCATGCATGAGGCCCAGGGTTAAATCCCCACCACTGCAAAAATAAATAAAGAAAAAGAAGGAAATTCTGTCATTTGTGACAGCATGGATAGAAGTAGAGAACTTTATGCTAAGTGAAATAAGCCAGGCACAGAAAGACAAATACTTCATGTTCCTACTTTTATGTGGAATCTAAATCAAACTCATAGAAACAGAGAGCAGAGTCTCCAGGATGGGAGGAATGGGAGGAATAGGGAGACATTGGTCAAAGGGCACAAAATTTCTCTGTTCGGCCAGAGAAATAATTTTTGTTTTTCTTTTACGATCCATTGCACAGCACGGTGAACATAGTTGATAACAGTGTAATGCACATTTCAAAGTCACTTAAACTTCAAATATTCTTGTCACACACACAAAAAAAATGGTATTGGAGGTGACAAATTTGTTAATTCAATTCATTTAATGACTCCATGTTGTAGTCATAAATCAAAACATCCCTGTGTACAATTTCCCATAAGATAAAATAAAGAGCAATTTATGCAAGATAGACTTTAGAAAATGTCCTGATTTTAGAGCATTATTCCAATCCTATTAGTAGTCTAAGGGCAAGAGCACATTCTTGGGGGAAGGAGTGTCCCCCGAAAGGAATGATGTTTTTTTATGAGTTTGTGGCCAGAAATAGGGACTTGGAAGGAGGCTTGGACTCAAGGAGGGGAAAACTGCGTTCTGTTCCTGGAGTTTTGAGGAGTAGAAAGCCTGGACCCAGGGTAGGGAGATTTTCCATTGGGAGAGGTAAGTTGGATCCTACAACCGTGGGCATGTAAGGGAGCACAGAGAGATACTCAGAAGATAAAAGGCAGCCTGATCAAATGCTGCACACCCAGTTAAATTTGAACTTCATGTCTACGGCCATACCACCATGAATGAGCCCAATCTCATAGGAACTTCATAAGTGTGTCCCAAATACTTTCTGGTTCCAAATGTTGCATGGGACATATTTGTTTGCTTATCTGAAATTCAGATTTAACTGGGCATCCTGTATTTTATCTGGCTACCCTGGAGAAGGCAGTATGGAGACCCTCTATATTATTTTTTCTGTTACCTCCAAGTTTTCAGTAGTCTCCCTAAATATTCAAGTCTGCCTCAGCTTTGCTGGTGACACTTGAGGGAGACATCTGTGCCCAGGCTTAGGGTGAAAGCATACTGAAATACTGAGGACACAGACTCCAGATTGAGAGGTGCTCCTTCAAGAGAAGAGAAAGGGGAAATGACACAGAATCTCAAGGCTTCTTGGGTAGGAGGGGTTGGGGGGACAAGGTGGATTTTAGCTCTTTTGATCATTTCTTTAGAAGTCCTAAAAACTTGTAGAAGACAACTTGGTAAAAGGAAGTGGCCAAGGAGGCTGGGGACTGGTGATTGTGATTTGGATATTAAATGCCAGTACAGCCTCCAAAGCCAGAAGTTTGGGACACACAGATTACAAGTGCAACTTGAGGCATCAGGGTTAGGGACATTTCTAAGCAAGGGCCCCTTTAAGCTTCCAAATTACCATAACAGGGGTTCCCTTGGAGCTTTTCCTACTGACTCTGTTGCAAAAGGGGCCCTCAAACAGAGAACACAGGGTGTTAGGTGATTGTATACTTCAAAGAAATGCTCCAGACCATTTACACAGAACTCATTAAAAAGGAAACAAAAAAAAAGTGACCCAAACCCATCCATTTTGGGGGCTCTCAGATCATCAATCACTGCAAGATATACAAGGGGAACTGGGCCTTCCCTACTTCCCTAGCAGGTTGCAAAGGGTGGGAAGTCCACCAAGTCCACCTTTTGTGGTACAAAAGGGCAGGAGGGCTTGCCTGTCCTCAAACCAAGTGAAGCAGACTTTTAGGTGCTTAAAGAGCCTGCCTATGTGCCCTAGCATGGTCTCACCCCGGAGCCCACATGCCTGCAAAATAAAGATAGAGTAGCTCAGGGCAGCTGCATTGGAACAGGTTACATTTGCATGTGACAAGTCAGAGATGAGTGGACTTTCTCCATCCATAGAAAGTGATCTTAAAAGAGGACCTCATCATGAATCTAAAGAGACAGATGCTGAGTGAAATAGAAGTCAACCCTGGCCAGCCTCCTCTCCCAAAGCATACAGAGCTTATGATGCAAATTATATAAAATGGAGCCAATCAATAGTGCCAGAGAGCAGATAGGTGTTTCCTAAAGATGGAGTCCAAACAGGAGAGAGAAAAAGGGCTAATTATCGTTGGTTGCCCAGATCGTATATTGACAGGGCCAGATAATGGTGCCAGGAGATGTCTCAGCTGGAGAATCTCTAGGGAATCCTTAACAAGTTCTAGTCACAAAGTGCCAGTGCCTGCCACACCCAGAGAGCATTCAAGCCAACTGAGATTTTTTTCCTGCCGATTATCCCATCTCCTAGCCCCAACTCTCACTTGGCAAGAAGCAGTCAGATGAGTGGAGGAGGTGTGGAAGGGTACTACTACAGAGAAGCAAGGAAGAGGCCAACCAGATTTGCAAAAGTGGGGTATGAAAGCATCTGTCTAATGATGGAGAAACCAGAGTTTTGATGTTAGATTTGATCTTGGTTTTCAAATCTCTAATGATGAATAGTTTGTTAATTCCTGCAAGACTTTCAGTGCAGGGGGGGAAAAAATAAAGTTATTTCCTGCTTTGCATACCAATGAGTCTGACTCCTTCCATAACCAGGGATGTTAACTCTACAGAGCCTGTATCTAGTCGAATCTACCTTCTGAGGATCAAATGAGCTGTGGAGTATTCTTAATTGCCTCCATGGGAAATGAAGAAAAATAACCTATGTGGAGATATTGCCAGATAAAAGAGTTTTGAAGGAAAACAACAAAGATCCTTTCCAAGGTAATAAACTGAGGTGGTTAAGATCATGGACTGGATTTGAATACTGGTTCTTCTACAGCCTGGTTGTATGACCTTGGGCAAGTTGCACAATCTCTGTGTGCTGTGCTTTCCCCATTTGTGAAATGGGGATGATGATACTAGTCAGCTTAGGCTAAGATGTTCTGCAAAAACAAACAACTCTAAAATCTCAGTGGCTTACATGGGGCCAAGTTTCATTTCTTGTTTATAGCACATTTTCCATTACAGGCTGCTTTTGGCTCTTTCCTCTGGGACCACACTGAAGAAACAGCTCTTATTTGGAACCTTGCTGGTATTAAGGCATGGTTGATGGCCTCGTTGACACTCTTAAGGCTTCTTCTCAAAAATAACACATGTAATTGCTATTTACATTTCCCTGGACAAAGTCAATTATACAGTTAAATTTGATATCAGCATGGTGGGGAGAAAAAATTTTCCCACAAAGAGGTGCAGAGAATATCTGGGACAATAATTTCGTCTACTACAGTACCTACCTACATAATGGGCTCCAAACAGCATCTGATAAGGTCATGCAAATATATATAAGGGCTCTTACTAAGATGTCTTTTTGCACTGGAATTTATTTAGGAGTTTTCCTAAGGAGATCATTTGCTCTGAGATCCTAGTTCAAAATAGTTCTGACACCAGGAACTATTCAATTTGGCAAGAATCTCCAAAATACTAGGAGGAATCCTAACTAAGAAGTAGTTGGAACCTGGACCTTAATGTCTGATTTGGGGTCTCACTGAAACAGTCTCATGAAGAGGGTAAAAATAGTGCCATGTTTTCCTGGTCCGTTCTCTGCAGTCTGTCCCTGAAAGACAGGCATCAAGGTACTGGGCGATCATGTCTCAGCTATTTCAGGATGACTAGGCCTGTAGAGCGCAGCCTCTGCAAAGTTATTCTTAACTCACTTGTCTGGAGGCAGACGGTAATAGCTCCACTTCTGTCAAATGCTTAGACTATGGAGGGAATGAGCCCGGGCGCTGGGCCAGCCGTTCTGTTTTCTCTTAGTATTGGGATCAGCATTATCTGGGCCTAGAGTCTAGCCAACAACTTTTTCATGAAGTTCCATGGGGACCCAGGCCATCCTTTCAGGGGGGTCTGACACAGAAGTTCTTCCAGGTATGGATTTGGTTTTGGGTTTTCAACTAGGCAAAGTATGGGGGCAGGAAGCTGTCACTAGATCAAAGTGGGGGTGGTGGTGGTTACCATTCTTGAGCCACAGTGGTCACTGGGTGGGACCATTCTTGGAGTTTCAGACTCTTCTTAGCCCCTCAGAACAGTTCAAAGCTCTCCCATTTAGAGGATGCAAGAGATCAAAATTCTGACCATTTCAAGTGGGAACAGAGGTAGATAAGCTGTATTAATGACAGTTTTAATTTTACTGCCCCCCCACCCCACCCAGTGTCTTGCAAATCATTCTTTATCAGAACAATTCAGAATGACAAAGGTTTATAGATTATTTTCTAATTAATAAAATGGGTACTTACCACGGGTTTTGAGCCACACACAAGGAGTCCGAATCCCAGTCCTGTCCTTCAAATCTGTACATAAGTGGATTCACAAAGATCTCTCTTGTGAAGCCAAAGGTGACAAACCTAAGGCAGAATTCAGAGGTGCCAGACATTTGTGCCACAGGTAGATAATGGAGGGTTTCTAGAGGAGGTAGCATTTCAGCTGAGCTTTGAAGGAATGATGTTGTGGGTTGAATTGCATCCCCCTCAAAGATTTGTTCAAGTACCCATGAATATGACTTTGATCACATTCCTTACAGACTTAATCAAGTTAAGAGAAGGCTCATTCTGGATGTGGGGGTGAGCCCTAATCCGGTGACTTGGTATCCTTATAAAAACATGGAAGTCTGGGCACAGATACAAATACAGGGAGGATGCCATTGCCAACAGAGGCAGAGATTGGAATGATGTGTCTCCAAGCCAAGGAATGTCTGGGATTGCTGACAGCCAGCAAAAGCAAGGAAAATGCAAGAGGAGGTTCTCTCTTAGAGCCTTCAGAGAGAGCATAACACCTTGATTTCAGACTTCTAGCCTGCAGAACCATGAGGGAACACATTTCGGTTGGTTTAAGCCACCCTGTTTGTTGTTGTCTGTCATGGCAGCCCCAGGAAACTAATAAAGATAGCCAAGCCTTTGAGATAGAGGAAAGGACTCTGGGTAGACCACCTCTACGAACAAATATAACAACCTGTGCAAGCATATGGCATCTTTGGGAATACTTAATCATTTAACATAACTCTAGCAAAGGATAGGTTAGATTAGTCAGCTTTTCAATTGCTGTGACCCCAATGCCTACAAGAACAACTTAGAGGAACAAAAGTTTATTTTAACTCATAGTTTCAAAGGTCTCCGTCCATGGCTGGCAGACTCCTTTGCTCCAGATCAAGTTGGAAGGGCATTGCAGAGGAGAGCAGCTCAGTTCATGGCAGCAGGAAGCAGAGATCAAGACAGAAAGGGACCAGGGACAGATATAGTCCAAGGCCATGCCCTCCATGGGCTACTTCCTCCAGCCACACCCCACCTGCCTACAGTTACTACTCAGTAGTCCATGCAGTTATCAATGGATTAGTTCAGCAAATTGATTCATCTACTGATAAGGTACAGCCCCACCTCTGAAACTTGCTGCATTGGGGATCATGCTGTCGACACATGACATTGGAGGGGGGGGGGGACATTTCAGATTCAAACCATAATGAGATGGAAAGAAGGGAGGGGTTGAATACAGTGAGAGATCATGATAGAAATATAGAACAAAGCCTTCAGTGCCAGGCTAAGAAATTTGAGCTGGGAAGTCATGAGCGTTAGGACATTGTCATCCCAGGATGACTTTGAATTTCCCTTTGTCCCTCCCCTTGGTTTTGGCCCCAGTAACCGTAGATGACACTGGGCTTAGTGCCATAGGACAAAAGCCTCAAAGGTAGAAACAGGGTCTACTTTGTCTTTGGAGCCTCAGCACATAGCACAGGGCACATAAGATGTTGCAATATCTATGTCGTCTTAGCTATCCGGAAGAGAAACATAATTTTGCTTGAGTAACCAGGAAACTCATTAGAACAGGCTAAAAGTTCACATCCTAGAGTGGCCGTGACAAATGACCGCAAACGTATGTGGCTCTAAACAACAGAAATGTATTCTCTCACAGTTCTGGAGGTGGAGGGTATGAAGACAAGATGTCAGTAGGGCTGATTCCTTCCGAAGGCTGTCAGTCTCGGGGAGATTCTGCTCCAGGCCTTTCTCTCGGCTTCTGTGTTGCCAGCAATCCTGGACATTCCTTGACTTGTCAACACATCATTCCAATCTCGACCCCCATTAGTACATGGTGAACGTTATGTAAGACTAAGACTCACCCTCATTAAGAACAACACCCATCTTACCTGGATTACATCCATGAAGACCCTATGTCCGAATAAAATCACATTCACAGAGATTGGGGGTTAGAACTTCAACAGATATTTTTGGGAAACACAATTCAACACACAATAGAGGAATAACTAGCTTCAGGCACAGCTGGTTTCAGGGGTTCAAGCAATACCATCAGGGTCCTCTCTCTTCAATGTTCAGATGTGTTCTCTGACGGATGGCCACTAGAAGCCCAGAGATACGAGTATCTGATGATGGGAACTGTGGGGTTGAAAGGGACAGTGAATAGCTCTTGGGTTTCATGCTGATAGAGGACCAAGAAGGGCAGTGAGTCAGGGAATGGGAGAGCAAGTCCTGGTTGTTGAATGCTATGGTTTATATATTGTTAGTTTCCCCCAAAGATATGTTGGGAGCTTAGTCTTCAGTGTGATAATGTTGGGAAGTAGCACTTTTAAGAGTTAGGGCTTAGTGGGATGTCAATAAGGGGTGCTCTTAGAAGAGATTATGAGACCCCAGTGTCTCTCTGGCTTCCTGTTTCAAGATATGGCTCATATTTCTGCATGTGCTCTGCCATTGGGCTTGGGGCTTTTGCTAGAACCTCTTCCATGTTGTTTGGACTTTCATCCTCCAAAACTGTGAGCTAAATAAACCTCTTTCCTTTAACAAAGTTTTCCTACATCAAGTATTTTGTTATAGTAACATGAAACTGATTAACACAGTTAATGATAATTTATTTAATGAATAAATGAGAGATGGTCTGGATAGAGAGCAAAGATAGGGAGAGGGTGGTGCCGTTGGAGTGGAGCTGTTATGGGGTCTGGACACCTTGTTAACTGGTTGGGAACAGACTCTTTAAAGGGTTTGGTAAGAAACAGGTATCCAACACCAGCCTTGAAGAAAAACATTCTTTTTATGTAAAACTTGATGTCTCCTGCTAGGACCAATAGAACAGGATCAATTGTTTTCCCTAACCAATTATTTAACTTTCCTTCCCCATTCCTTTGGTGACAGCTCTTCTTTCTTTCCTTTTTTAAAACACATTTATTTTTTAGTTGCAAGTGGACACAATACCTTTATTTTATTTTTATGTGGTGCACAATACCTTTTTTTTTTTTTTTTTAATGTGGTGCTAAGGATCAAACCCAGTGCCTCATGCATGCTAGACAAGCACTCTACCACTGAGCCCCAGCCCCAGCCCCAGCCCAGGGTGACGGCTTTTCTTTAGGATAATCATCACCTTCAACTCCAGCTCTTGAAGTCTCCAGATAGCCCAGGACTGGACAATCCACAAGGGTTTAACCCTTTGACCACTGTGATTGGCTCAAGGAAAGAGCTCCTGTATGTCTAGTGAGTCCTAATCCCATGACTTTTTCTGGAACTATTGAGAAAAAGAAGATCTCTTTTCCACTGCGGGGGGAGGGAGTGGTGCTAAACTGGAAGTGTGAGGCTGCTAGGTACCATCTGTGCCACCACATGGGAGAAACTGCCTCTGACGGAAATCTAGACACAAGAGAGCAGAGCTAGGAAATTAGAGAACCGAAGGCCTGGGACACAGCTCAGCAAATGCTCTGGCCAGGCCTGAAATAGTGTATTTCCAAACACCTTCCAGAACCTGCATGGGCCGGTGGAATTCCCTCTCCACTTCAGCAGCTATGAGTAGGATTTTTTTCATCGACAGCAAGAGTCCAGATTCCACAAGGATGCTGCTCAAAGGTGTTTGAGGCTTTGTTTGGAAAGGACCCAGGTGGCTAAGGTGACCCTGGAGCTTGGTACCTGCTAGGAGCTGGGATAGATAGCTATAGAGTTTTATTTTCTCTTGCCCTCAAGTGTTTGCTTAAGAAAAAAACAGAGACTAGATTGGTGGTCTTTGAGTTGCTCTGGTCTTTTCTTTCCCGGTATAGCATGTATCTCTCCAGGACGTGGCACTGGGAATAACCCTGGACCTTTCTTTAAATTTCTTGGCTTGCTATGACTATCCTGAGACATCAATTACACCAACCACCTTTGATAACTATGGGCTTTAATTCCATGTGGATACCTTTCATGTAATGCTTCTTATACTTCACACCCCATTCAACAACAACATCTCTACAACAACCTTATTAGAGATGCCAGACTGATATTATAATGTTGTTGTTTCCACCAGTGCACAAATGAGAAAACTAAACCTGTGGTTTATAAGGGCGCATGCCTGTAGTGTGACGGCTGGTGAGCTATGGTCACCAAGAACTGAGACTGGACCCCATTCATCCATTTATCCACCCATTTGTCCAACAAATATTTATTAAGGATCTATCAGAACCAAGTTTGTTGCTGTTGTTCTTGTTTTGCTAAGTTCAAAATGAATTTAAAATAAGTAAGTAAAATCCTGCCTGTAAGGATTTCCTGGTCTTTGAGGAATATGAAAGATATGTTTCCAAATGTAAAAGGAAGAAAAGGGTAAGTTTTATGAGTGGTCCAGATAAAATGCTGTGAAATTCAAGGGTCCTTTCCTCCTGGGGAATGGATATTCATAGACATCTTCAGAAGGCAAGTAGGATGTGGACCTACATGGATGAGAGAAGGAGCATTCCAGGACCAGAGAAAACATGAACAAAAAAAAAATTATAGGAGGTCAAGGGGACTCATCTAAAGCTGAATGGAGGTTAGGACATAAGATATGTGAGGGAAAGACAAGGGGTACATGGAACATTGGGTTCAAAGACAATCTTGAAAGGCCAATAGAACATGCTAAAGAGGCAAGGCTGTGGTCTGTGGGTGGTGAGCATGAGCCTACATGGTTCATCATGAAAACTCACCTGAGCAGTACAGACAGTGGTCGGGAAGGTAGGACACTGCCTAGAGGGGCCAGTTTTTCATGCAAGAAGTTATAAGGTCCTGAGTCAGAGCAACATTCTGGTTATTTTATGCTCTATTGACATATAATCCCAAAACTTAATGGCTCAACACTCTTGATGTCTCCATTTGTCCAGAACTTCAATAAGAATGGAGGATGCAGGCTGGGGTTGGGGCTCCATGGTAGAGCGCCTGCCTCACATGCCTGCGGCACTGGGTTCAATCCTCAGCACCACACATAAAAATAAATAAAGATATTGTGTCAAACTACAGCTAAAAATTAAAAAAAAAAAAAAGAATGGAAGATGCTTTACTGGAGACCTCTCCAGAATTCCCAATATTTTCCAGATAAGTATGTTATTTTACTTCACTAAAATTACTTCACTCTTTGCTTATTTTTCTGTTGTATGTAAGGCTCCATTTTGTCTTACTGTGGTGATTCTCCTTTAACCTACTAGGCTGTAAGCACTTAGAAGATAAATAGATGTAGCACCATAGACACGACAAACCACAAGATAAATATTTGTTGGATTAATTGACAAAAATAAGAAACCTTAATGGCTTGAAAGGACAGTTTTATTACAACTCACAATTGCATGCATTAGGAATTTCTGTAGGGCTCCACAGGGTGATTCTTCTGTTCTGTAGAGCACGCCCTAGATCACTCAGTGGTATTCAACAGGTATTGGTGGGATAATCTGGAAGACCCAAGATAGCTTCCCTCCCATGCCTGGCTTCTTGGAAGAAAAGGATGGGCAGGGGGCCTATATTCAGATGAACCCATTTCCTGCTTCATGTAGTTTCAGGGCCTCTCCAGCAATTCAGGGCTTCTGAGACAAGAAAGAGAAATTGCTGATCTCTGGAGATCCTGGCCTGATCTGGGCCTATAGATTGCCATGGTATCACTTCTATCATATATATTGGTTCAAGTAATCAATCCTTCACTCCCAGATTCAATGGTTGGGACATTGGCTCACCTTTCCACAGAAGGATTGACAAAAATTTGAAATCTTTCATCTGCCATAGGTAATCTCAATAGAAATGGACATAGGATGATGTGACAGATGGAAGACAAATTACAGAGGGAGAAGTCACAAGGCTTAGTAACTGCTGGGAGTCATTCATTTGTGAGTATTTATTGAGCATTTACTATATGTCAGGAGACGTTATAGACACCAAGGACATGGAGTGCACCAAACAGATAAAAATGGCCTCCAAGAGCTTCAATGAAAGCAGGGTGAGAGAGTGAAAGAGGGCACAGAGGTTCAGCACAGTAGTGCCATTGTATAGGAGACCCAGGAGGCCAATTTTAATTTAAGTTTGATAGCATAACCAAGAAACTAAGTGCTCAATTCTCCTGGTACTTGGGCTGAAGTCATAACCACAGTAACAGCTCTCCAACTCCAAGCTATTGAGGAAATCCTGGATTTTGCTTCCAACCACAGACAGGGCCTGCGAGATTACAAAGAGAAAGACAGGCACTTAAACAACCTCCTGGATTTCCTGCTTCCTTGGGCAGGAAAAGCATGTGGAATCATGCAAATCCACAGCTCACTGTCAATAACACTCCAGAAACAAGGAAGGCTCTAGTGTTGGAATTTACACTCAGCTGCATTCCCCCATGCATTAACTTGATAACCCCTCTATTGACCCCCATTTAAGAGAAACAAATTTCTGCCTTTAGGAAACTGTTTTTGAGCATTTGGGAACTCAGATTAGTCTTACATCAAAGTAAATTCAAATTCTTACAATGCATTATTGAGCTTAAAAAACAGGCAAGTTGCAAAGCAATATGTATAATATAGCATTGGGGGGAAAGGTAATTGTGTATATATATATATATCTGTTACACAGAACGGGCACATTGCAAGATATGGAAGGATACTGTATCGGTCAGGATAGGTAAAGTTACATGCCAGTGTTGAGTGACCTCCAAAATCTTAGCATATGCCACAATAAAGGGTCACTTGTCAAATAAACTAGTGTCCATCATGCGCTGGTTGTGACTTGTTCTTTGCATTCTGGATCCAACTTTATGGAACATCCCATGATAGAGAGAATAGAGAACACAGCAAATATGAACCATGTGTTGGCTCTTCAAAAGCCTACACAGAGGTGATGAATGTAACTTCAACTAACAGTTCATTGGTGCAAAGTCACATGGCTAAACCCTGTGGTGACCCAAAAGTGACTATGCATGAATATCAGATATAGCTCAGTGGTGGAGTGCTTGCCTGGCATGTGTGAGGCTCTGGGTAAATTCCCTAGTACCACAAAAATAAAGAATAAAAAGTCATCATGGCCACCTGCTGAAACACTTGTAGTAGTTACTTCTGGGGTTGGGTGGGAGGTTGGTGCAGGAGATTTTACCTTTCACTCAGTACATTTCTGTGTTATTTTAATGTCTTTTAAAAATCATTTACTACTTTTTATAAGGAAAAAGAGGTTTTAGAGCTAATTTTCTTTTTACCATATTTCTTTTTCTTTTTTAAAAAATATTTATTTTTTTAGGTGTAGATGGACACAACACAATGCCTTTATTTTTCTGTGATTCTGAGGATCAAACCCGGGTCCTGCCTGTGCTAGGCGAGCGCTCTACTGATGAGCCACAATCCCAGCCCCTTTACCACATTTCTTAAGGAAAAATCCAAAGATGCAAAAGAAGAGCACTGTGACATGTCTGTTGCCCAGTGTTCCACCAATTTTTTAGTTTGTATCTCTAGAGACTCTAAAAAATGAACCACTGTGTCATTATTACTAATAAAAAATTAGCAATAATTAATATTTATATATCTGACTAATATTCAAATTTACCCAATTGTTTTCTTTTTGGCCAGGGACAGGGAGATAATCTTGTCTTTCCTGTGTGTGTGACTACTCAGTATGCATGGATTGAATAATGTTTGAATCAAGCTCCAAATAAGGTCCATATATTATGTTTGCTGATTAATATTTTGTACTTTGACTTGATTTATAGGTTTTTCGTTCATCTCTCTTTCTCCCTTCCTTTTAATTTACTTGCATATTATTATTGAAGAAATTACATTATTTGTTATATAAAACTTCCCATAACCTGAATTTTTCAGATTGTTTTCCTGTAGTGGCATTTGACCTGTTTCTCTGTCCTCTGGTTGGGGTTTGAATGCACCCACCAAAACTCATGTTGAAATTTAATCCCTGTCATGAGGTATTAACCCAACTATAGTATTTAGACATGGAATTTTGGGGAGATAATTAAGGTCAAATGAGGCTACAAGAGTCCAGCCCTAATCCAATGGGACCATGGCTTTATAAAATAGAAGAAACCTGAAGTAAGATGTCCAGTGTCTCTCACCTCATTATATCCTGTTCCACCTTATGTTGCTGCAAAGAGAGTCCCTGCGTCTAAGTAGAACCTTAACAGATGTGGCCACCCAACTTTTTATTTTTTTTTGGTACTGAGGATTGAACTCAAGGACACTTGACCACTGAGCAACATCCCCAGAACTATTTTGTATTTTATTTAGAGACAGGTTCTCACAGAGTTGCTTAGCCCCTCACTTTTGCTGAGGCTGGCTTTGAACTTGAGTTCCTCCTGCCTCAGCTTCCTGAGTCGCTGGGATTACAGGCATGCGCCAACAGGCCCCACTTGGCCACCCAATCTTGAACTTCCTGGTCTCTAGAACCATGAGATGAATAAACCCCCTTTCCTTGTAAATTACTCAGTCTGTGCTATTCAGTTACAGCAACAGAAAATGGACTAAGATACCTCTGTATTCCAGGTCATGAGAGTCCGAGGGTCCATCAGATTTAGGTGTGATTTTCTTGACAAGAATAGCTCAGGTGGATCATGAATTTCCACTAGGGGTCACAGTCAGGTTGGTTTTTTGTTTTGTTTTGTTTTGTTTTGTGATATTAGTATCTATTCATGATTTCTATCTATATCCGGTATTTTCAGGAGTTTTAAAATGATGGTGTTTCAATTCTATCATTCCCTTGTCATTTATCAGCTGTGGCACTTCTATAAAGAGAAACATCTCCCTCATCAACGATTTGTCTATCCTGACACACAAGTATGCAGAAAAGTCAAGATAAATGCTTGATTGTTTGTTTTCCCTTCATTTACCTGTTTTAAAAATCACTGTTTCCAGGGCTGGGGCTGGGGCTCAGTGGTAGGCACTTGCCTGGCATGTATGATGCACTAGGTTTGATTCTCAGCAACACATACAATACATAAAATAAAGGTCCATCAACAACTAAAAATATATTTTTTTTTTAAAAATCATTGTTTCCTTGCCCTCTTCAAAGTTTTCTTTTTTAATCATTATGAACTTGTGTACTTAAGCATTTAAAATGTTTCAATTTCTTGCCATTATTATCGTTATAATAATCAAATTGTGCCTCCCACCTTTGGCGAGTGGGAGCCTCTTCAAGTTAGCTACTAAGTCCGTTTGTCCCAATTTAGTCTTTTTTGATATTTTGTTTCCTTGCTTTCTGTTAGGACAAGATATGCTAAGCTCATTTTGTATATTTCCTGTTCCAGACTTGAACTTAGCCATTTCTCCTGGACCCCATCAGTGGGGAATCATAATTATAGACCACCATTTATAGCCACTAAGGGTGCTCATTGTTTCTAAGCCTTTTTAGGGGACAGAGGTAGGAAATGGATTTATTTTTCCTATATTTTTTTATTGGTGCATTGTAGTTGTACATAATGATGGGATTTGTTGTTATACAGTTGCACATGCACACAATATAACGATATAATTGGGAAAATATCATTCCCCAGTATTTCCCCTTACCTTTCTCTCCTCCCACCCCCTCGTCCCTTTGCTGGATTCTACTGATCTCCCTTTGATTTTCATGAGATCCACCCACCACCACCCTTTTTTTTTTTTTTCCTTTTTTCCTCTCTGGCTTCTACATATGAGACAAAAACATATGTCCCTTGGCTTTCTGAGCTTGTGCTATTTCATTTAACACAATGTTCTCAAGTTCCATCCATTTTAGGAAGCTCAGTTTTAATGACACAATATTATTATCAATTCATACTGAAACTTCCAGTCCCAATTCAGTACTACAAAGTTCTTACTTAACCTATCTCGAATATATACTTGTTCTCTCCTGCACTGAAGATTCTGGCTCTTGGCAATGGGATAGACTTACTCGTTTCTTTACCTCACCGTATACATATAACAGTCTCAAAATAACACTGCTGCCACCAATATGATTACTTAAAATAGGTCATGATTTATTTTTCTCTTTTTCTTCCTTCTAACCCTTCCTTCCTTCCCTCCTTCCTCTTCTTTCTGTTCTTAGTTCTTTTTTCTGGCTTGTTCTCCAAGT
Source organism: Ictidomys tridecemlineatus (assembly GCF_052094955.1). Taxonomy (NCBI): domain Eukaryota; kingdom Metazoa; phylum Chordata; class Mammalia; order Rodentia; family Sciuridae; genus Ictidomys; species Ictidomys tridecemlineatus. The sequence continues at coordinate 52,892,694 of NC_135479.1, read as the reverse complement.
GATTATGTGTCAAATTGCATAAAGAGCCTAGTTCATTTTTTTCATTCGCTTTAGATGTTTAATGATAACCCCTTTTTAAAAATTGAATTTTTATTATAGTTATATAAAATATTCACATGGTTCTAAACACATATCTACAAAATAAGATATATTCATAGAGTTTTACCTTTATATCTCTAACCTAGTATCTCCCTTTTTCTATATATAACATTTAAAAGTCTTACCTTTTTTTAAATATAACATTTAAACATTTATTTTTTTAAATATAACATTTAAAAGTCACACACACACACACCTTCTTTAATACTACACATACTTATGCTTTCTCTTCTTTGTTCATTAACATCAATTCCAAAAAAGAACTTCCCTTGGAACTTGGCAAAAGAGATTCCTACCCTGGGTTCCTGCCCAGCACCCCAGTCTTTAGAGGACTCCATATATCAAAAACACAGATAATGCACTTATTAAAAAGCCCACAGTTGCCTCAGCTTGACCCTGGGTTACTAGCACTTAGCACAGGCACAGTGAGATCTAGGGCCTGAAACATCCTGTCTCCTAACTCACACTGCTCAGGTCCCAAGGAACCACTTCTTGTCTCCTGCCCTAAGGCCTTGAAATGGTGCAGACTGCATTTAACGCCATAATTGGTGTGGGTTGTGCTGCTGCCAACATTGGAGATGGACCCAGCTTAGATGCTTGGGGAGGATTTGAGCAAGGAAAATATTTAAGTAAAAGCAAAAACAAGTAAACTGCATTGTCTGTCCTTCTCTCAGCACAAATGCAGCAGATTCTTGCAAAACAAAATAGTTTTCTAGTAATGCAGCGTGTGCCTGTTTCTCTACTACCTTGCCAAGAATATGTTGTAAAACTTTTGGGGTTTGGCCCATCAGATAGGTTAGAAATATTATCTGTGTAGTTTTAATTTTTTATTGTTCTTACGATGAACAGAGTTGAGAAATTTTTTGTGTGTGTGTGATTAGGATCATTTGCATTTCTTTTACTGTGGATTATCTATCTGTTCATATCTCTAGTCCAGTTTTCTGTAGCACCTCTGTTCTTTTTTTTCTTTTTCTTATTCTCCTTTACTTTTGGAGGCTACTCATATACAGGGATATGAACCTTTTGTCTGTGAACACCTGTATCCTTCTCTGTACTAGACTCTGGATTAAGAGGTTTGGGGAATTCAAGCAAATATTAGGCATTATTCATGCCCCACCAATGGGGATTTAAAAATTAAATAATAAGAGATAAAAGTACCTTTATATAGAAGATAAGGGAGATCTCAACAGAGTAAAGAATTAATTTCCAAATATAATACCTAAAATGTTCTAAGAAAGAGAGTGATCAGGCTGCAGTGCCCAGAAGGTTTTCTTAAACTGGAATTGAATCCAAAATTGGATCTTGAGGAACAAATCAAACATATGAGATAAAGTTAGGAGGAATCCCAACTTCCATGGTAGGAATCCCACCCCTGGTGGGGATCCTTGAAAGCTGGGTGAAGACAGTGGCCTTCATGGGTAGGTCATAAGAGGTCGGGGACAGGGACGGGGGGGGGGGGGGGGGGAGGGGGCCTGCGGTGGTGGTGGTGGTGGTGGTGGTGATGGAATGTACTAAGATAGCAAATGAGAGAATATGGAACATGGTGATAGTGGCCAGAGGACATTACACTAATGACTCCCAAACTTCCCCTCTGCTGCAAGACAAGTTAGCCACACACCCTCCTTTATACACCCCCAACCCTATCCCAGGGAGAGAGGGGACATTTTGAGGGGAGAATAAATATTATCTAAAGGGGTTTTAGATAATCATATCAGATGAAGATTTCAATTGATTTAGTCACTTAACTTTTTTTTTTTTTTTTTTTATGGAACACCAGCAAATGGAGCTGTAGGGAGCAAGGGCTGAAAAGAAGGCTGGATGAGTTATAGTAGAAATAAAATATTTACATTTCTCCATACATCTCGATTGTAGTTATTTTTGACCCTGCTAGATAGTATAGCACAGGTTAAACATTTCCCAGTCAAAAAATCTGAAATCCTAAATGCTTCATCCAGAACTTTTGGGCTGGGGATGTAGCTCAGTGGTACAGCCCTTGCCTAGCATACTCGAGGTCCTGGGTTGAATCCCCAGTACCGCAAAACAAAACAAAAAGCACCAACACAATGCCACAAGTGGGAAATTCCACACCTGGCCTCATGTGATGGGTTATAGTCAAAATGCAAGCACACTAAAAATATTGTATGAAAATTGCCTTCAGCGGATGCAGTGGCACGCCTGTAATCCCAGCAGCTCAGGAGGCTGAAGTAGATGAATCATATGAGTTCAAAGCCAACCTCAGCAATGGAGGGGTGCTTAGCAACTCCATGAGACCCTGTCTCTAAATAAAATACAAAATAGGGCTGGGGATGTGGCTCAGTGGTCAAGTGCCCCTGAGTTCAATTCCCCCCCAAAATTGCCTTCAGGCCATGTATATATGAAAAATACATGAATTTCATGTTTAAACTTAGATCCCATCCCCAGGATGACTCATTATGTATAGGCAAATATTACAAGATCTAAACAACATGGAGCTGGGGATGTGGCTCAATCGGTAGTGCACTCACCTGGCATGTCTGCGGCCCGGGTTCAATTCTCAGCACCACATACAAACAAAGATGTTGTGTCCGCCAATAACTAAAAAATAAATATTAAAATTCTCTCTCTCTCTTAAAAAAAAAGATCTAAACAACATCTGAAATCCAAAACATTTCTGGTTCCAATAATTTTTTTTGGGGGGTGCTACTGGGGATTGAACCCCAGGGGCACTCAACCACTGAGCCATAACCTCAGCCTAGCTTTTTTGTTTGTTATTTAGAGATAGGGTCTCATCCGGTTATTTAGAGCCTTATCAAGTTGCTGAGGCTAGCTTTGCACTTGAGATCCTCCTACCTCAGCTTCTCAAGCTGCTGAGATTACAGGCATGCACCACTGCACCCAGCTCCAAGAATTTTTACCTAACCTGTATGGCATTGGGCAGAATGTCCATGTCCCACTCCCTACCAATTCACGGGGTTAAAATCCTAACCCCCAGTGGTATTAGAAGGAGGGGATTAGGGAAATGATCAGATCATGAGGGTGGAGCCCTCCCAAATGGCATTAGTGCCCCTATACAAGAAACCTCAGAGAGCTCATTCGCCCTTCTTTCTGCCACCTGAGGATGTGAGGTGAGGTTGGCAGTCAGCAGGCTGAAGAGGAGCCTCGCCAGAAGCCCACCAAGCTCTCCCTCCCTGATCTTGAACTTCCAGTGTTCAGGACTAGAGAAATAAATGTCTCTTATTTAAGTCTGGTATTCTATAGAAGCAGCCTGAGCAGACTCAGGCTGTGATCTCATTGGAAGGATGATGGTTTGGATGTGAGATGTTCCCCCAAAGCTCCCGTGTGAGACAATGCAAGAAGGTCAGAGGAGAAGGTTGGGTTGTGAGAGTCTTAACCCAATCAGTGAATCCATACCCTGAAAGGGATTAACTGAGTGGTAACTGAAGGAGGGAAGGGTGTGGCTGGAGGAGGTAGGAATTGGGGGCATGGCTTTGGGGTATATATATGTATCTGGTGAATGGAGTCTCTTTCTGCTTTCCGATCATCATGTGAGCTGCTTCCCTCTGTCACGATGTTCAGCTTCACCTCAAGCCTGGAGGAATAGAGCCTGCTGTGGATGGATTGAGACCTCTGCTCAATGCCAGGCATATAGAAGTACTACACAAGTGTTGGTTGTGACTATGATAGATGCTGGGGGAACAGTTGAATAACTAAATCCAAAGACGAATGGCAGACACACGGCAACATTCCTTGGTAGTATCGATAAAGGCTGTGAGAGTCACACAAGCCAAGCCCAGTGCCCCATGGCCCTCCACCGAGAGCCATCACCATTCCCTACCTGGACCTCCAGTTGATCCTAGGAGGAGCCGGTACTGGGCTGGCACTCGGATTTTCCTTGGCTGTGATTCTTTGACAGTTATAAGTGAGGAATTCAGCTTATTTTGGGTGAAATCCCTGGAAGTCCAAGTTCAAATCTCAGATGGAGCAAGGCAGCCACATTTTCCAATGAGTAACTCCCTCCAATATAACCCCTGGCAAACGATCCCGTCAGTCACTGAGAGAATGTGCTGTCCTACGTGGTAAATAGTAAGACCACTGCATGGGGCTTGACTCATCTGTCAGAGAAGGGGTATTTTGAAAGCTTGAGCTCATTTGCAAACATGTGTTTGCACATACCTTTTGTCGGATGCAACTTTTCCATTCCTAATTTAGCTCCTTGAAATTTTCCCTGAAATGAAAGATGTGACTTTGAAGAGCGATAGAGAAACTTTTAATAGATCTTGACCCCAGGTATGTTCCGGGGGAGCTCCTCTGTCTTGAAGCCAACTTCCTGTTGACTCAGGAGCCTGGACTAGGGAAACAGAAAGAATGAGAATAAGGGGTCACCTGTGTGCCAGGCACCGTGCTATTCTCAGAATACAGAGACTTCTTCTCTTGCACTGTGACCCTGACATGTATGAAATAGAGACCTAAAAAAGTGAAGTGGCTTGTTCAGGGGCATGAGCTGTTGTAACTCAGGTTGCCTGTCTTTAAGCGTTTGTTTAACCACTGTTCCTAGTCACTCTCTGGATAATACCCACTTTACAGCATCAGCCAAGAGCCTTCTGCTCTCTGGTTGGGACCTGGAAAATGTTTTAGGTATTTTCACAGGTTGGCAGGAATTTGGAGGAAAGTAACTGGACATCTCTGTGATTTACAAGTAGATATTTTGTGCTGGATACAGTGGGGTACTACTATAATCTCAGTGGCTTGGGAGACTGAAGCATGAGGATCATGAGTTCAAAGTCAGCCTCAGTAACTTATCGAGGTCCTAAGCAACTTAGTGAGATCCTGTCTCAAAATAATATATTTTTTTAAAAAGGGGTGGGGATGTCAGTGGCTGGGTGCCCCTGGGTTCAATCCCTAATACCCCCTCCCCCAAACCAACAGACACTTTGGGGGAAGATTGGCCGACCTCTATTTAAATCCCCCCAGGCCTGTAGATCTGATTCCCATCATCATGACACCCTGTGTTCTCCTCGTCACACTTGATTTGTGTTAGACATGAGCCCATGTCCTTGAGTTCTTTTTTTTAAGAGAGAGTGAGAGAGGAGAGAGAGAGAGAGAGAGAGAATTTTTAATGTTTTATTGTTTAGTTCTCGGCGGACACAACATCTTTGTTGGTATGTGGTGCTGAGGATCGAACCCGGGCCACACGCATGTCAGGCGAGTGCGCTACCGCTTGAGCCACATCCCCAGCCCTGTCCTTGAGTTCTTTTCCATCCCTCCTCCACCACCAAAACACACAATTGTTTTCGAATCCTAGAGACTTTACTAAAATGCTCTTTATCATGGTTTGTTTCACCATATACTCCTACCCTGATGTACCACTCTGGCCATTGGCCCAAAGCAATGGAGACATTCATTCTTGTTTTGGAAACTCGAGAGCCCCATCAACCTTTTTCTCTTTGTAAGTTAAGTTGCCTTAGGCATTTCATTATAGTAACCAAAAGCTGACTAATACAGTGCCTACCTTCAGGGAAGGATGGTTCATGCCCTAAAAATGCTTATATTTTAATTTAGGGAGAAAATATGAATAAGCAGGCAACAAACTAATTTTAAGTACAACAGGAATTCAAAGAAAATTTGGCCATTCAGGGAAACTTCAAAGGTGAACTTGGAATTTTGTCTTGATCAGTAGAAAAAAACTTGGTCAGGTGAATTTGTGGAGAGAAAGGATATTCCAACAGGAAATAGTACAATCAAAGGAGAGAAGATGCAGGAAAAAAAAAAAACAAAGGAAATGAGAAGACCAACACAGCCAAAGGACATGTGATGTGTACTTAAGATGTGAATTTGAGAAGGCAGAAAATGTCAATCCTCCAGATTATATAGAATTGTGAGAGTCACATAGAATGATTTCTTACTTACTCCAGCACCTCATTTCTTTTGAACCTAATCCTTTCAGTAGAAATTGCATCAACACAAGTTATTTTTAAATTTTCAGTGATGAAGAATTTCCAATATATTTAAAAGTAGAGAGAGATGGGTGTTTCTATCGCCCAACTTTGACATTTATGGCCAAACTCCTTTCTATATCCCCTATTGTTTTGAAGCGAATCCCAAACACTATATTCTCTTTCTGATGAACCCAGGGCATCATGCACTCTAAGCACACGCTACCACTAAACCACACCATCCCCGAGATTAGACAATATGTTTTTTCATCTGTGAATATTTCAACATACATCTCTAAAAGAAAAGGATTAAAGGATTCTTTATTTTTATATAACACAATATCATCATTACACCTTTAAAAATTGGCAACAATGCATTAATATCCAGTGTCTAACTGGTACTTAACTTTCTAATTCTTTCATAAGTTATTTCTAATAGCTTTTATAAACAGTTTGATTGTTCAGTCAGGATCCAAAAAAAAGTTCATACATTGCAATTAGTTGATCTTTAAGGTCTCTTTCTGTGGACCATGGAGGCTGTCTCTTTGTTATTGTTGCTTGCTTTCCTTGAAATTTATTGTATGTTATGTATCCTGTGATGTTTTCACCATCTAGGTTTTGCAGATTGCATTCCTCTGGTATGGTTTAACACATTCTCTGCCTTTGTGTTTTCTATAAGCTGATCATTAGATTCAGAGGCCTTATCAGATCTAAGTTGGAGCACTTAGTAAGAACAGCTAGATGTTACTGAGAAAACTTCCTAAGAGCCCAATTTTTTTGTACATATTGTCTTATTTAACCCTTAAAGTCATCTTTATCAGTCCACACTATCATCATTGCCATTTTACAGATGAGGAAACTGAGGCCTTAAGAGATCATATCATTTGTCCAAGGTCACACAGTTGTAAATGGGAGAAGGAGGGATGAAGAAATGATGGTTAATGGGCATGGGGTGCAGTTGGCTAGGAGAAATAACTTCTAATGTTTAATAGCACAGCAGGACAACTACAGTTGACAACCATTAATTGAATATTTCCAAATAGCTAGTAGAGAGGATTTGCCATGTTGACAACATACAAATATGATATATATATGTCTGAGGCTGGAGATATACCTCAATGGTAAAGTGTGGGTTTAGCATGTGTAAGTCCCTGGATTCCATCACCAGCACCACACACACAACAAGATGTATGTCTGAGGTGATAGATATGCTAATTACCCTGATATGATCCTTACATATTGTATATACATGCATTGAAATGTCATATCATACCCTGTAAATATGTATAATTACTGTGTATCAATCAAAAGTAAAAATATATTTTAAAATTGGGGGTATAGCTCAGTGCTAGAGTGCTATATATGTATATGTACATACATATTTATAAACACACCTAATACATAGAAAATGTTTGCATATACATACTTTTTAAAAATCTTTCCAGAATGACGGATTGGGATTTTCAAAATCATCTCAAATGAGATTATCACATGCTTTTCCTCCTAAAGAATCATATCTATTGTCAGCACATCTAGGGAAAGTTCCAGGTTTTCTCAAATGTATGTAGGATTGACATAAAGGAAAAACAAATTAGCCTTTGACTCCTTGAAGTTGAGGTGGCCACAGAACAGCATCATATGACAATAAGTCAGGCTTGATGGCAAATATGGCCTCTCAGCATCAATATATGACTCTTCAGTTTCCCCCCAGGCCTGATATACCAGGGAACAGCAGAAATGCTGACACCAAAAACCCTATTTTAAATTCTACTGTTGATCCATTGACCAGACATCAGACTTTTCAGGTTATTCACCTCCAATAACCTGTTCCTCTTTCTCTTAGCCACCACTACCAGAATGATGACACCACCTGAGTCCTCCAGTAAACTTATCTATCATTTGTTATTTGCTAATCAAATAAAACCATAAATTGTAACCATTTTGCTAACTTTTTTTTTCTTTTTGTTATTCTTTTCTCTTTTGTGTTTTTCAAATATTGACTGGAAACTTGGGAGTTCCTTGATGGCCGCTTTTAGGAAACTCCAGTATCATTTTCCACCATCTTTTGTGTGGCATATATCCCATCCTTTGGCTAAACTCTGACTTCCCACCATTTTCTGGTATTATCACTTTGCCTTGCCTTTGCCCATATTTTGGCTTCCTGCACCCTTGCTATTGCAATTCACCCTCCTTAATTTTACCATCCTGCTCTCCTTTCAGGCTCAGCTAAAATAACATCCCTTCCCCAAAGCTGGAAGGATTTCTCCCATCCATCCATCTAGCCAGCCATCCTGCCATTTTATTCATCCTTCTTTTATTTCTTTCATGTATCATTCATCTGTCCATCCATCCATCCTACCATTCACCCTGCCATTTTTCTATTCATCAAATGTTTATGGAGCATCTACTATGCATCAATATTAAGCTACTTCCTTAGGTTGGGGATACAACCTAACCATGCCTGTTCTATCTGATAGCCATCAGCTACAAATAATTGCTGAGCACTTAAAATATGACTAGTCTAAATTGATAGATACTATAAGTCTAAAATGCACATTGAGTATTGAACATTTGGCATGAAAAAAGACAAGTGAAATATCTTATTAATGATTTCTAATTGATTACACATTGAAATGTAATCTTCTACCAGGCACGATGGCACATGGCTGAAATCCCAAGTACTCAAAATGATAAGGTAGGAGGATAGCAAGTTTGAGACCAACCCTGCTAACGTAGTGACACCCTGTCTCAAAATAAAAAGGGCTGGAGATGTAACTCAGTGGTAGGACACCCCTGAGTTAATTCCCTAGTACCACATACATACACACACATACACAAGAAAAGAAAAAAGACAAGAAACAGAATGTGACCTTCTCTTTATATGTGGTTATAGGTGACTAAGATTAATATGAATGTATTTTTCCATTTTAAATGTCAGGATGGAAAATTTTATATATTTGGCTTGCATTAGTGGCTTATGTTCTATTTCAACTGGACAGTGCTAGTCTTGAAGGAGGATACATACAGAGATAGAGAAGAAAAATTATAAGGACTTTTCATAGGTAATGTCCATGAGTGTGTGCAGGGTACAGGAAGGTCTGTTTTTAGTCTAGGAGGCCATGAGAGGAAAGAGGAAAGGAATCAATTTATAATGTGTCATGTATTGTGCTAGGCACTATAAATATCCCCACGCGCTCTGGTAGGCATTTTAATATCTTCACACATTGGCTTGGCTCTTTAAATATCTCGTGCAATCCTTGCAACAGCAATCACTGCAATCTGACCTTGTCTTTCCAGCCTCCCTTATCTAAATCCATTCCCTTTCAGCTAGATTATTTTCTGCAGTATCCAGTCAACTAGTCTCTCCCCCTACCCTCCTTCAGTCCCCCTCTCCACTTTATATCCAGAATGAATCCTTCCAACACACAACAACCTGAGCATATTACTTGCCACGTTAAAATCCCCCACAGTTCCCCACTGTCCTCTGCCTAAAATCTAAATTCTACTTCTATTGCACAGATATGATCTGGTCTCTCCCTACCTATCTCTTCACTTCCCAATCTCACCATACCTTGACCTTCTCTAAAAAGAATTTTCCTCCTGTCTTTGGTTAACTTCTTAATCTTCAGATTTTATTTTCAACATTGCTTTAAGAAGACTTTCTGTGACTCCCTCCCAGACCCTCCCCTCCTCCATTCTGGGTGTGTCTTACTTGTCCTTGGATCCTGCTGTGCTTCTATGATGCAGCATTTAGCATCTTATGTTGCTTTCTTGCAAACTTTTTGAATCAGAGGCCTCTACAGGAACCTGCTAGAAGTGCTAGATCTTTCTTCTCCCCAGAAATGAAGAACACATAATAAATTTTATAATTTCAGAATCCCTAAAACATTTGGGGGTTTCATGGACTCCAGACCAAGAACTCTTGTTCTATTAGAATTATTTGTCTTTTATTTCCCACTCGACTGCATGCTCCGTGAGGATAGGAATCATGTCAATGTTATTACAGGCATTTCCTCAACACCTGGCAGAGTCTGGACACAGAAGATACCCGATAAGTATGTCATGGTATGGCTTGCTGTAAGGCCTCAGGGTTAAGGATTATCAGGTTTAATCCATTCTTCCTTCCATCTTTCTTTTCTCTTTCCGAGTGCTGAGAATAGAACTTGGCCCTTCCTTCCTTCCTTCCTTCCTTCCTTCCTTCCTTCCTTCCTTCCTTCCTTCCTTCCTTCCATCTTTTCTCTCCCTCTTTCTTTCCCTCTCCTCTCCTCTTCTTTCTTTCTGTCTTGGTGCTAGAGCTAGAACTCAGGTCCTCATGCATACTAAGCACTCACTCTACCACTGAACTACACCACCAACCTCAATTCTTCTAAAATAAGAATCTTAGCCAGATCCCACATGGTTGACAGAAGATGTTAAATTAGTAATTTTCCAGAACCTCTTCTTGTAGGCTGTTTTTTTTTTTTTTTTCAGAACTCCAGAGCTTAAGTAACCTAAGAAGATTCTGGAGGCTTCCTTCTTTTTCAATTCATTGGAGTCTCTGTTTTTACCATTACTCCTTGTTTCAAGTAATCACTTTAAAAAAAAAAAATTTAGTTGTAGTTGGATACAATATCTTTATTTATTTTTATGTGGTGCTGAGGATCGAACCCAGTGCCTCACACATGCAAGGCAGGGGCTCTATCACTGAGCTACAGCTACAGCCCTGAAGTAATCACTATTGAGCACTGATTTTTCACATTGATCAGGTTATGTTGCCTTGCTTGGATGGTGAGGTGGCTATCACAGTCGTCTAGGCTGCAGGGTTCCAAGACTTCCAGGAATCATGCTCAAAGGGGCCCCTATCGACATGTCTCATCACTTCACTACCTTTAGGGAAACAATTCTTCAATTCAAAAAAACATCACCCTTCTTAACTTTATGATATGATCTGACATGATATGATCATACCCCTCTGCCCCACCAGGTGTGACAGGGACTGAAAACTCTAAGAAATGCTCTGTGTGCTGGGGGGTATAACTCAGTGGTGGAGCACTTGTCTAGAATAAGCAAGAAGATCCTAGATTCCATCTCCAGTGCTATTTCAAAATTATTAAAAAGAAAAAGGGTGAGGAGAAAGAAAAAGGAAAAGGAAGAAAAAAACAAGTCAGGCACATAATAGAAGAATGAAATAAATCAATTTTTTTGTTGTTGTTTTTGTTGTTTTGTTTTGTTTCAGTGCTGGGGATTGTAGCCAGGACCTTCTGTGGGCTAGGCAAGTGCTCTATCACTAACTACATCCCTAGCCTGATTTTAGAATCTTATTTCAAGGTAGGGTCACAATAAATTGCCCAGGCTAGCCATGAATTTGGGATTCTCCTCCCTCAGCTTCCTGAATGGCTGGGATTATGGACATGCACCCCTTGCTGGGCTCAGTCAGCTATAAGAGACAGCAGGGAGGGCTGGGATTGTGGCTCAGTGGTAGAGCGCTCACCTACCACGTGTGAGGCTTTGGGTAGAACCTCAGCGGTTCTATCCTCAGCACCACTTAAAAATAAATAAATAAAATAAAGATAATGTGTTCAACTACAACTAAAAAATAAATATTTGGGGTTTTTTTGTTTTTTTTTAAAAAGAGAGAGAGCAGGGAGTGCAGGCAACTGAGGTATCCTAAGGAGCAATGCCTTGTCTAAAAATGAGCAGCAGCTGAGTTAGCAAAACATGGTGCTGCATTTCTAGATCTTCCAGTTTTTTAAGGGAAGCTGGAAATCTGGATTTTCATGGGGCAGCTTTTTTTTCTTTCTTTTTAAAAATAACTTTATTGTGGCATATCTGCATACTTATATAATTCAAAGTGTACAATTCAATGCTTTTTTTTTTTCTTAGTAAATTTACCAAGTTGTGCAATCATCACCATAAACCAGTTCTAGGACATTTTCATCATCTCATTTAGATCCATCATGTATATTTACTGTCAATTCCTGTGTTGTCCCTCCTTCATGACCTCAGTTGTTGCCCTAGGCAATTGCCATTCTACTTTCTACTTTCTGTCTTTGTAGCTTTTGCCTTTTATGGGTATTTCATATAGATGGGATGATTCAATATGTGGTCTCTTATGTCTGACTTCTTTCATTGAGCATAATGTTTCCAAAGACCATCCATGTCAAACACACCCATTGTTTGTTCCTTTTTATTGCTGAATGGTACTCTATTGTATGGATCTATCACTTTTGTCTATTAATTCATCTGTTGATAGACACTTAGTTTGTTTCTATCTTCTGGCAATTAAGAATAATGCTGCCACAAATATTTCTGTGCAAGTCTTTGTGTCCACAAAAGTTTCTTTCTTTCTTTTCTTTTTATTTTTCTTCCTATTTTTTTTTTGATGGATAACTAAGGGTAGAATTGTGGATCACATGGGAAATTCATACTTTTTAATTATTATGGCCAAAAGCAAACAATATGTTTAACCTTTTAAGAAACTGCCTATTTTCAAAAATGCACTATTTCACATTTCCACTAGTAATAATCGAGGGTTCCAGTTTTTTCTACAGCCTGCCCAACATTTGCTGTTGTCACTTTTTTTGACTATAGTCATTTTTGTGGGTGTGAAGTGGGATCTCATTGTGGTTTTGATTTGCACTTCCTTAATGGCTAATGATATTGGATAGTTCTTAATTTTTAAATGTTGGAATTCATTCAAATTTTAAAAATGCTGCATATCAGTTCTGTACAGATGGAACAAAACAAGTTCAGAAGCTGGACCTGCCCTGAGGGAATGAGTTTTGACATCTGACCTAAACCCTGCAAAACAATGGTGTGTGAACTTTTGCTTTGGGGGGTAAAAGCAGCCTAGACTGCCAGGGAAAATGACTATGGAGAAAGATGGGGAGGATCTCTCACTATTGTGTAATAAACTTATACACTAGAAAAAGGCAATTTCAATTTTTTTTCCATAATGTCACATTTTTCCCCCAGTAAATCATCATTACATATATGTTGAATAGGTAATGTTGATACATATTTGTATCTTCTTTTTAGAGATGAGGGGAAGTAATTTGTCTAAGGTTGAACACTTAGGAAGTGGCAGAGTTGGATTCAAAGCCAGTTCTACCTGATTCTAGATTTTGTGTTATCCTTAACAGAACTGTAGCAGATCCTGGGATGAAGCTATAGGAAGGTGACCCTTCCTGAGATGGATGGTAGATATCAAGGGGTTAGGTGTGGGGAGCAAGGGAGAAAAAGGAAGTAAAGAGCTTTGAAGACTGTTTTTTATTGACAGATAAGGGAAATAGGAGCCACAGATATACTTGGGGTCCTTTTTAAAATTATTGATATCAAGACCACTGTTTTTGTGAGGTTTAATTCTGGTGAACTTTTGGCCTTCCTCTTCTGATGGTCCACTGAGTTTGTTTAAAAATAATATGAAACATGGGCATGGTGGCATACAGGGCCACACTAAACACATTTAAAAATTCAGAAGAGGACTACTATCCACATATTTTGTACAGTTAACTTGTCTTCCATGTGCAGACCACATTAAAAAGGACAGAATTCTTAATGGGGTCAAGTCACAAGACACCTGGGGGTAGGGGAAGCTACCCCAGTAGCCAGGTGGGGGTGGGAACCAGATCAGGACAAAGGACAATGCAGATCTTGATTCCACTTCCCTAGGAAGGGCTCTGCACACAGCTGCCTTGGAGCTTTCTCTGAATTCCACCAACATTTCCTTATCACTTCCTGCCTTGTTTGGGTTGTTTTATTCACTTTTCATCAGACTAGAAGTTTCCGAGGCACTTACATCATACGTATTTAAATGCACTCATATATTCAATATTAAATAACTACATCTTGCTGCAATTTTTTTTTGAAAAGCTATTGTCAACTTTTTTAAAAATACTTTTTTAGTTGTAGATGAACACAATACCTTTATTTGATTTTCATGTGGTGCTGAGGATCAAACCCAATGCCTTCCACATGCGAGGTGAGCACTCTACTACCAAGCTACAACCACAGCCCTCAATTTCAGTTTTTGTAGGAACAAATAATTTTGTCCTTGTGATTTTAAACTTTATTGTATTTGTACACATATAGTTAAGAATTGTATTGTTGTTGCCTAGATTCTGCAGACATTTCATTAACTATTTGTTAACTTTGATTTTCCAGTTTTTTTGGAGTGTCCCAGCCCAGATGTTTTTTAGGGCCTAAGCAATATGACAGCCCTACAGGAAACCTGCGAAACTCTCACAGCACTCTCAAATAGGAAGCTCTACTTCATAAATGAATGGACGAATGCATGAATAAGGCGAATGAAGTGTTTTTCCCAGGTCTTCTCTCCAAGACCTCATTCTTCTGGAATCTCATTCTTCTGGAATCTCAGCATTGCCTAGAGACTGAACAGGGAGGCCCCTCCCCTCGCTAACACCAAAACTGCGGCAACCAAGGAAGGTGTCCCGACACTAGGAGATTAGCCGGCAGCACCGGTTTGGGGTCCCAAGTCGCGACAGTGTTTAGCAGTGCACTGCCTGCAGCGGGGCCCAGGTAGGGCCCTGGCGCATGGGCGGAGCTGCACCCCTCCCCCACTGCAGGTGAGCCGCAGAGCCTCGGCCCCCACCCCCCGCGCCGCCCTGGGGTGACGTCAGGCCTCAGGACCGCGCTCGGGCCCCGCCCCTGTCGGCAGTGCTCCGGGCCGGGACTCCGCAGTGAAAGCTTGTTCTGCTGCGGGACACAAGGCTTCGTTAATCCCAGGGAGTGGTCAGGTGCTCCAGCGGGCTGCAGCGGCCTCCCGACTCTTCCTGTAGTCGGAGCTGGGGGCCCCTGCTGCAGCGCACCTGCCTCCCGGTGTGCACAGTCCTGGCCGGCGAGGCACGCCGGCTCCAACCCGGTCAGTCCTCGCTGCCTTGCGGGATAGCTAAGCGCCCAGCCAGCCTCAGCTGTCCATCTCCACCCGAGCCAGCCAATCGCCCGCCACTGCCCCGACCGCACCTCCCGGAATTTTTGACGGGCATGAGGGCTAGCCTATGAGATTGGGGTTCTGGGGGCCTGGGCCGGGAGCGGGAGCCAATGAGCATCAGTCCAGGTGGGTGGAGGGAGCCGGACTCGGGAAGGTAGCTTCGTTCGGGTTGCTAACGTCTTCTCTAGGAGATGGGCGCGCAAACGGACCAGTGGGTCTGGGGGCGGCGGTGATGGGCGTGGAGATGGCCCAATGAGGGTGGGAGTGGGTGGGGCAGCCGCTAGCAGCAGTGCTAAAGGAGCCCGGCGGAGGCAGCGGTGGGTTTGGGACTGAGGCGCCGGATCTGTGGTCGCGGCTGGGGACGTGCGCCGGCGCCACCATCTTCGGCTGAAGGTGAGAGGTACCGCTGTCCGGGTCCGAGTGCGGCGGTCCCGGGCAGGTTTTTTGGGGGCAGAGAAGGATTCCGGGCTTGGAGGACCGGGCGGCTCTGGAGCACAGAGACCAAGCGAAGCGGGAGCTGGGAAAGGCAGAAGGGGATCTAGGCGGGAGGGTTTATGCTGAGGAGACCTTCGATTCGTGGGAGCAAGGACCTGGGCAGGGAGTGGGTAAGAGGACCCCAGTAGGTGAAGATGGAGAGACCCCAGGAGGGTCGGGGAATGAGGTCCTCGAGAGTGAGATCCTTGCAGGGATCTGGGCCGGGGTGTGCGGGAAGGCGACCCCTGGGGGACTGAGGATGGAGATTTGGGGGCGGGGATGTGGGGGCCAGTTCCTCGGTGTGTGGGGTCCCTGGCGGTGTGGAGTTGGGGTTCTAGTGCCCTGGCGGGGGTCCCGGCGAGTCTGTGTCTGCCTCCTAGGAGAGGACCGTGCCCTGCTGTGGCGTGATCGTGGTGGCCAGGGGCGCTGGACAGGAAGGACCCCTTGGGTGGGTTAGGCCGGGCCGGGCTCCCCGGGCGCGGTAGAAGAGTTCGCCGAGGACTTAGAAGGCTAGCGCCGGCCCCGTGGGGTGCAGGAACCGGGGCTAGAGGCTTTGCGGAGCCTGGAGAGCGCGCGGCGGGTGTGGAGCTCCCGAGCCGGCTGCGGTCGCGGGGAGGGTCGCACTCTGCGGGCTCTGGGAAAGGAGAAGGGGAGGCGGCGGCATGCCGCGCGCTCCGTGGACCGCCAGGGCCGGGGGTGGACGCCCGGCGAGGCCCGCGCGGTTTGGGGGGGCGAGGCGGGAAATGTGGCGGGGGCGCGCTGCAGCAGGGCGGCCGGGGGGAGGGTCAGCCCTTGCCTCGGGATCCCTTTATTGTGTAAGTGATCTGGGAATGGCTCGCCGCAGAGTCTCTTCCTTGTCTTCTGCAGTTGGGGGGGGTCACACCCTGATCCCCTAAAAATCAGGCTGGAAATAGGTCGTAGGGAAGTTGAAGCTGCCGAGTCGGTCCTAGCATTGGCCGGGGCTTTGTGGGCCTGTGGTGGGCGGATGCGGCCCGGAGACCCGGGAGGCCCCCAGCCAGGCCTGCCTGAACTGGGGCCTTAGGAAAGAGGTTGGCGACTCCGCGGGTCTGACCCCAGCTGGTGAGGTCTGGGTAACGTGGCCTCTGCCTACGACCGTTATCTCTGTGTCTTAGGGCCTCTGCAGCTCCCTTCAAGATCACTGCGGTGGATGGAAGGGGGTGGGGTGGACTGGGGTGGGGTAGGGAAAGCAGGCGGGGTAGATCCAGACTGCAGATGAAACAAAGACTGCTGTTTTCGCAGAATAATATAATACTAAATATAATACTTTGGCTTTGCTGAGATTTTGTGTTTGTTTTTTTTTTTTAGCATTGAAACTGAGGATTCCTTGAGTCCGGTTTAATTATTCTGGATAGTATCTCACTCTGGAAAACTTTATAATCTGTTCATTGTTTTATCTCCATCAGTCTGCCTCTATTAATTATTCTTGGGAGTCCCACGCTTTTGATGTTTTTAGTATGCCCTGTCTGTCTCCGGTCCTGGAAAAGTGGCCATTTTATGCATCTCCTCACTTCTGCATCTTAAATTCAGTTCTTCCCTGTCCTTATCGAGAGAAAGCAGATGGTATAATTGTGTGATATAGCACAAGCTTTTGCAGCAAAAAGATGTGGCCTGGGAGAGCCTGGCTGTTTGTCTGGGCTCTTTAGGGAAATCATTACAATGAAGAGACTGAATAGAAGGTGAGATGGAGGAAAATTTGAAGGGCACATTGTAGGGTGGAAGACTGCATGCTTCACTGGTGTATGTACTTTATTATCATATATGAGGAATTAAAATTCCTGGTTTTGGATCAAAGGTTTGGAAATATTTAACACAGTATAACAGTATTAATTGGCAGATGGTCCAGGCCATAAATAGCAATAGTGGTCTTTTGCCTTTAGTGTGGGATCATTTGTTTAAGCAGAGTTTTGATAAATTAACAGACTTGCACAATCCTGTAATGTAAGTGACCTCAGTGGTAGCTAGCATTACACAAATTGGGGCAGTTCTGTTTTAGTTGTCTGTTGTTTTACAAGGATGCTCTATCCTGGATAAATTATCCATCTTTTTTTTTTTTTTTTTGCTTTTCCCTATGCAAGCTATTCATAAAATTGAATTGTTTTCCTCTGAATTATTTTCTACTATAGAAGGGATGCTGGGAGGCAGTTGAGAAGTTAGTTGGGTGGCATTTCTTTGAAAGTAAAATATGGCTTGGGTGGATGGAGTCCCAGGGGTGTGTATGTGTCTAAAACCAGTTTTGGTGATGGGAACTATGGTTCTGTTATTCCCTGATAATATGTACAGTATTATTTAATTCATTCATAGATAAATGACTTAGTTATAATTAAGCAGTTAGTTCAAATGACTCTAAGATAAACCTCCAGATTATCTTCATGTTTGCTGAAAAGGTGCCTGTTTATTCCTTTTCCCCCTAAATATGGGCATTTTTTTCTATAAAATATGAAACCTTGGTCAGATTGTGCTAGTTGGTTCACTGACTAAGCCTGTAGTTTTCAAGTCATAATTGGTAGAAATTTTTTTTTTGATAGACTGGTATCAAAAAAATACTACATGCCCTTCACAATTTCCTCCCTCTTACCTTCCGTCACTGTAGCCTGAATGCTGGACCTGAACTCTGGACTTCATCCCAACCCTGTTACTTGTAAGCTGTGTGACCTTGCACCAGTTATTGGCTTTCTCTGTACCTCACATTCCTCATCTGTGAAATGGAGATTTTAATGGCCCCTACCCCATAGCACTGTTGTGAAGATTAACAGTTGATATTTGAAAAGTACTTAGAATAGTGCCTGGACATAATAAGGGATATATAATTTAGGATATATGTGGAATAAACTATTTTAAAAATTGTGGTATGGGGGCTGGGGTTGTAGCTCAGTGGTTGAGCGCTTGCCAAAGCATGTGTGAGGCACTGGGTTCAATCCTCAGCACCACATAAAAATAAAATAAAGGTATTGTGTTCATCTACAAATAAAAAAAAAAATCAACTGTGGCATGAAACTTTCAACAAGACAAAACATTTGGGGGTGGTACATTGTTAAATACCAGTATTATTCAGATTCAATACCAGATGTACAGTGCAGTGAAAAAACATGACATATTTGGCAGTCATAAGTAAAGAGTTAAACGGAACAAAATATCTTCAGTGGCCTCATGAACTCTGCAGTTAAACAACAATATGAGGACCTACTACCTGCTAGGCCCTTTGGTGCAATGCAAGGCAGGACAAGGACACTTGCCAGAAGAACAGTACAAAATGTTAGGAGAAGGAGAGGATTAAATTGCCAGATTGACCTGAAAAGAACTTCTGAAAGGGTGGCATTTGGGTCAGGAGTGGAAGGAATAGTAGGTTTGTGATTGTGGAGAAGTTGAAGCTCACTGTGAGGGTGGGGGCCTTTCATGGAAGGTTGATCAATACGTATAGAGACCCTATTGTGTCCCAGGGGCTAGGCTCAGAGCTTAGGATTCAGCAAGGAACAGGTGACCATCCCCACAGTGTTCAGTTGTAGAAAAAGCTGGGAAAAAAAAAAGCAAGTAATTTGTAATCCTACTGTGCAGTAAAAAACTCAAAGAACATTTATTCCACTAAAAAAAAAAAAGAAAAGATGTGTATATGGAACTTTACATGTTTGTGAACTTTTGGGGATCTATTGATTTTTTTTCTTATATTAAATTATAAGCATTTTTACACCTAGAAAAAGTGCTGATAAGTTTTAACTGTCCCATTTTGATAAGTAACTTAATCTAATTCATTTTTCTAGACCTGCCCTAGAAATGACCTGTTCTAGAAATGACCTGTAAAGTTATTCTAATTTATAGCTACCTACAATTTAAGCATGTAATTATATACCCAAGGTAAATCAAAGCAATGTGTGCATGCTTACTGTCAGCAAGATGGTTTCCTAAGTGCCATATAGAATATACAGTTAATATTGAACAAGAATAATGAGTAACTTATTATCATACTTTGTTGTAGTTGGATATGTTTTCTTTTAATAGATTCTGTGCTTCCAAAGGTAGAGTGTTGTGTTCTATTACTTGTCTTCAGATTCATCTATGATGATTCCCATGCCTTCCTTTTTACCAGTGTGCAGTGTTTAAGTTGGAACAATTTGTTAATAGTCATGAGTCCAGTCCCTAGGGGTAATGGGAATAATGGTTTTTTTTTTTTTCTTTTACAGCAGGGGTTCAGTTCACCACTGAGCTACATCCCCAGTCCTTTTTTATATTTTATTTTGAGACAGGGTCTTGTTAAGTTGTTGGCAATTGTTTTGCCTCAGCCTCCAGAGTTGCTGGGATTGCAGATGTACTCCTGCCCCCAGCATTAATGGGCTTTTGAAACCATTCTTCATGATTTACATGTACCCATGAATATTTTTTGTGCTGTCCTCTCCCCACGTGACACGTGGATGCCTTGGAAGGCAAATATAAATTTAGTTATATAACATGTAAGCACTTTTATTTGTAGAAATCTTAACATGAATCACATGTTTTGTAATATTTAGGGAAGGGTTCACTTTGTTTTGTGATTTTTGTTTTATCCATGTCTTAACCTTTAAAATATTAGCACATTCTCTAAATCATGTTATGAATGAATCTAGAACATTGGTTTTTTTTGTTGTTGTTGTTCGTTTGTTGGTACAAGAGATTGATCTCAGGAGCACTCCACCACTGAGCCACATCCCCAGCCCTATTTTGTGTTTTATTTAGAGACAGGGTGTCACTGAGTTGCTTAGCATCTCTCTGTTGTTGAGCTGGCTTTGAACCTGAGATCCTCATGTCTCAGTCTCTGGAACCACTAGGATTACAGGCATGCATCACTGTGCCCAGCTTTAGAACATTGGTTTTTAACCTGCCTTTCTACCCTGGTCTACCTGATAGTAACAGTGACCCATTATGGCAGCCAGAAAACTAGAGCAATGGTTATCAAGTGTGTCTCTCCCATGACAGGCAGCATCAGCATCTTCTGAATGCAGATTCTTGGACTGTATCTCATATCTACTGAATCAGAAACTTTGGGGATGAACCCAACAGAGAAAGGAAGAGAAGAGAGGAGAGAGAGAGAGAGAGAGAGAGTGAGAGTGTGTGTGTGTGTGTGTGTGTGTGTGTGTGTGTGTGTGTGCGCGCGCGCTGGAGATTGAACCACCCAGGTCTTCTTGTATGTTAGGCAAATGTGCTATCATTCAGCCACATCTGACCCTTAATCTGTGTGTGTTAAGAAGACTTCCTGATGCTGTTGATGCATTCCAAAGTTTGAGACTCATTATTAATAGGGTATGGGCATTTATAATGCATTACATTGTAACAAATTTTTGAAGAATCATAGCTAATTGATAAATAATAATAAATTATCATTAGGGGTTAAATGACTAGTACCTATACCCATTGTCAGTGATTCATTCTTAAGGATATAGCAATCCTTTGAGAATCTAAAGAAAGTTATGGATGTCTTAAGACAACATACTGTGTACACCCTAAGTGTATATCATGTTTTTAACACAAATTTCTGTGATTTCACAGAACTTGAAATTCATCTATTGAGTTAGTGTTAAGAACTTTTTAGCAACTTTGGACAACCTTATGATTTTCCTTGCAACCTGTAAAGGATGCCTTGTATTGATCCTCTTGCCTGCAAAGAGCCCCCAACATCTCTGGAGGGCAGGGTGGGGGGAAAATTGAGGGGATTTGTGTGTTTGATTTAGATGAAACCATGGAAATTGTACCTGTGAAGTTTGTAATAACCTGGAATTTGTGGAGTAATGGCAAAAAATGTTCAGGATAGTATCAGATTCTAAAAAGATGCTATCGGGCAGGAATAGCAAGTGACATCAGAAAGGCTAATGATAAGGACTTAAAATGCTGTTATTTGATCCAAAAAGTCAATTGCACAAATAGAGGAAAATATATAGCAATAGCAATATAATGTGTGTGGAGTTCTCCTGGTAGCTTCTTATGAGCCAGATCTCCATAGGTGCTAAAGAAACCAATTGGTTAGGTCTCGAGCTATATTAATTGGTAAAGTCACAGAACCAGTCCTTTCCTCGGTGTGGCTGAAGTTGTGAACGATTCTTTCTTTCTTCTGCATTGATCAGATTGTATCTGGAATGTTATGTTTGCTTCTGGGACACACTCCATAAAGGGAAGACACAGACACATTGGAGTCTATCTAGAGATAAGAGATCAGAGAAGGCGTCTTTTCCCTGCCCCCACCCCTTTTTTGTGGTCCTGGGGAATCCAGGGATGCTCTACCACTGAGCTGCATCCCCTACCCTTTTTATTTTTATTTTGAGGCAGGGTCTTGCTAAGCTACCCAGTCTGGCCTTGAACTTGAGATCCTCCTGCCTCAGCATCCCCACTAGATTACACACCTACACCCTGCTAGAGTCTTGATGAATGATGCAATGCTAATGCCAACATGGAGGAGTGGGAGCAGCTGCAGGATGGGAATGCAGATCTGGATAGCTGTCACCACCACATACTTGAAAGGCCATTGAGGGAAGCCAGAAGTTTCACTTCTCTTCTTTGGCTCCATTTAATCACACTAAGACCACATGGGGCCAATAGGAAAGCTATAGGGGGATTGATCTGGGTTA
This sequence comes from Ictidomys tridecemlineatus, assembly GCF_052094955.1. NCBI lineage: Eukaryota > Metazoa > Chordata > Mammalia > Rodentia > Sciuridae > Ictidomys > Ictidomys tridecemlineatus. The sequence goes on along the minus strand of NC_135479.1, from coordinate 52,870,672 downwards.
TTTCTAAAGAAGAGCTTTGAGTTGCTTGAAGATGGACTGGGAGGCATGCTGTGTCTGATTGCTTCTCGCTAGCATCATCCTGTGTTTTTGTAGCTATATCCTTGTGGTCCCACTAATTCCAGTACCACTCCAAGGACCTTTTATTATGCATTTGTTTTCTTTTTCTTTTTTCTCCTTTCCCAGCTTAACTCCCTGTTTAATTTGTGGTGAGGGTGAAAGAGGAATTGGAGAAAAAAAAAGGTCATCCTGGAACTTTGCTTTTTTCTTTTGCCTGCTTTTCAGCCCTTGGTAACTGAGGGCAGATCTTGAGTGGTCGTCAGACAACCAGAGGCATAATTAGTGGTCACCTCTGAAATTTACCTTGGAAATATAGTTAGTATGGCTGTGAAGAGTAATACCCCAGCTCCTGAACTCAGAGTTTATGGCTCATGTTTACTTAAAGTTTTGTTTGAAAACAAAATTTGTAAATTATATTACATTTTGTAAATGTCTAATTTTGCCCTTCTCCTCTTCTCTTAGGGGCAATTGCTCTTGGATCCTTCTGTTTACAATGGCACAGAGAACTGGACTGGAGGATCCAGAGAGGTATCTCTTTGTGGACAGGGCTGTCATCTACAACCCTGCCACTCAAGCTGATTGGACAGCTAAGAAGCTAGTGTGGATTCCATCTGAACGCCATGGATTTGAGGCAGCTAGTATCAAAGAAGAACGGGGAGATGAAGTTATGGTGGAGTTGGCAGAGAATGGGAAAAAGGCAATGGTCAACAAAGATGACATCCAGAAGATGAACCCACCGAAGTTTTCCAAGGTGGAGGATATGGCGGAATTGACATGCTTGAATGAAGCTTCTGTTTTACATAATCTGAAGGACCGCTACTATTCAGGACTTATCTACGTGAGTATTTCTTCCAAATAATCAAGGGAAGTGGTGACTGGGGATTAATGTGAACTACCCATCCTGTCATAATCAAAGGAAAATGACGAATGTTCTGTTTAGCATTACCATCGTATTAAATATAAAAAGATTGTCTCCTTCTTGTTCAAGTCTTGCTTTCCTTTAAACTTAACATGCTAAATTTAAATAATCCAATCTGCAATTAGGTATGATTAAAATGTTGTTTGAAGACTTTTACGGTGGTGCTCTGAAGCACAGTATGATAAGAGAAAGCATGTGGCAGAAAGACCAGGTAAAGAGAGTGCATTCAACAGAAGAGTGGAAAATCAAGTGTCTATCCAGGAGGATTAGTGTGAAGGGACAGCAAGTTTACAGATTTTAGTGAAAATCAAGAATAGCTTCATTTGGGTACTGGGAAGTAGAAAAGATAAATGTTGGTGTTTTTTTTTTAATTTTTTTTATGTTGTTAATGGATCTTTTGTTTTATTTATTTATGTGTGGTGCTGAGGATCGAACCTAGGGGTTCACAAGCACTCTACCACTGAGCCACAACTCCAGCCCAATGCTGAGTTTTTTTGGTGGTACTGGGGATTGAACCCAGGACCCTGTGCATGCAAGGCAAGCACTCTACCAACTAAGCTATATCCCTAGCCCTCCAGTGTTGAGGTTTTTAAGAGGAAATCATCTAGGGTGAGATTGAGCATGGGATTGTCTTGTGGTTAACAGTTGACATGTATATTACGGTCATTGACTATGTGTGTTAGTCAGATTTCTATCACTGTGACAAAATACCTGAGCTAAGTCAATTTAAAAAGAGGAAGAATTTATTTGGGCTCACAGTTTCAAAAGTTTCAACCCGTGATCATTTGGCCCCAGCTTTGGGCTTATGTTGTCATAGTATATCATGTTGGGAGTATGAGGTGGAAGAGGCCTATTCACCTCGTGACATGGGGGAATCAAAGAGAGAAAGAGAAGAGGGGACAAGGTCTCAATATCTCCTTCAAGAGCCACCACCAATGACATAACTTCCTTCTGCTAGCCCCTCCCCCATCCCAAAGACTTCACTGCCTCCCAGTAGCATCATGGGCTGGGAGACATTCAAGATCTAAAGTATAGCACCATATCCCTGACTGTAGAAATTATTGAAAACAATAAGGGATAAAGTAGAGAGGAAAAATGAAGCCAGATCCTGAAAAGAATCTAGAATGACAAAATAGGCCTGAGGGAATGGTAGACAGATGTGGCAGTGATTTGCAGAAGGTGGTATGGATTGGATTTAGAATGAAGAGAAGTAGAGAGAAGAAATGAGTAATGGTCTGAAATTGGAAAAGGTTAGTTGGATTTTAGGCAAGGAGCATACTACTGATGCTCATGAGTAATTCAAAACTTCACTTAATCAGAACTAGTGTTCCCATAGAATTTAGCGTATTTAAGGAATACTTTAAGTGCCTAATATGTTGTAGGTTCTTAGGTAGAGCAGTGAACAAGATATATTCTGTGAAGAACTGAAACATAGGATAGGATCAGGAGAATGCTTCCCACAGCAGGTCAGTGAAGGGCTCTTTGACAAGTCTGACCAGTAGAGGGAGCCAGACAGGGGCAAAGAATAGCTGGCTCAGGACCTTTGTGGGAGGGTTTCCATCAAGCCAGACTGGCTTCCTTATTTATTTATTTATTTATTTCCCTTACGAGGTAGGATGCAAAATAAAGACAGGAAGAGGCAGCAGGGCTGGAAAAGTAGTTTGAGGAGAGTGGGAAAATCTTGGAAATGAGGGAAGGCCAAGGATAAGAAAACAACTGGAGAACAACAATGAGAATCAAGCTGAGACTGAATATCAGTGTAGAAGGAGATCACATTTTTGTCTGGCTGTGTGATTTTGCTCCAGGCAGGGGAACTTGTGTCTTCATTGCCAGCACACAGAGAGGTAACTCTTCTGATTGTCTTTGGCATCAAGCTCTGGAGGAATGGAAGTCTGGGTAGGAGGGGGCTGATGATCAAGGGCTAGAGTTTTTAATGATGTTGAAAGATAGGGTTGTTGGGAGTCGGGGAGTGAGAGGACTGGAAAATTGAAGAGATTGTGGTCAGATGGTAATATGAACATGAGATTTAGGAGCAGGATCAGTTTGAGATGCAGCCCTGTGTACCGTGGCTTATGCAGGGCTGGAGAGGTGATGTAATGGAGGAGCACAGTGTGGAAGGGAGCTGGGCTGTTTTCTGCCAGTCTTCACCTGATTCCTCACACTGGACATTGTAGGTAGCTGCACATGGGAGAAAGAGGGAGACAGATGGAAAAAGGAAGAGATTGTGATCATGAAACACAAGAGAATGAAAGAAAAGATGGTGTGCTTTGTTTGTACCATTCCTCATGATAATTCGGAGATCTGGAAAGCAGTACTTTATTGAGTTGGTTTAATTTTTTTTTTTTATCCCACCCACCCCCCCAGTTCAACTTGACTGAATTTATGAATTTCTTTTCAAAGCATGGCCCCCTTGGGCTGTGCAAGAGAATTCTTGAGTTTTTCTCAAAGTAGGACAGTCCCAGCAGAGGTGGGGTTTGGGAGGATCATGTCTCCAATCAGATGGGTGCAAAAAGGTTCCTGGTAGTGGGAGCACTTGACTCTGACTAAAGTCTTATGAAGAGAGGGGCCAGGGAGAGTCGCCACTGCTGATGGCAATGCATTTGTTTTGGGCTTTGCAATGGTCAGTTGAATGGATAGGTTGAGGTACCATGATGCAGACACTACAATTACTTGCACAGGAACATTTTTTGGACATATTTCTATAAAGATGATATCATATAGCTTCAAACAAGTTAGGTTGATAACTGATTTGGGTATATTCTTTCCTTATTTTTTATGTGGATTGTTCTCCCTGACCTTCAAATTTTCAGTTCATTAATTTTTATCCTCCTTTCTAATAAAACAGTTTAAACCTATAAACTTCTCTAATACTGTTTCAGCTCACAGATTTGCTATGTAGTATTTTTACTACCTTAATATTTTCTAATTTCTATTAAGATCTCTTCTTCAACCTATGGACCATTTAAAAGTGTACTTTTAGCATTTCCAAGTGTTTTAGTTATTTTTTACTATTTTTTTTTAATATTTATCTTTTAGGTGTAGATGGACACAACACAATGCCTTTATTTGTTTTTATGTGGTGCTGAGGATCAAACCCGGGTCCCGCCTGTGTACCGCTGAGCCATAATCCCAGCCCCTACTATTGATTTTTAAAGTAATTTCCCCATAAAGAATGCCTTTTTTGTTGTTGTTGAGACTTGCTTTGTATAGTATATTGTCAGTTTTTGTGAGTGTTCCATGAGTTTGCCAAGAATGTGTATTCTGTTATTATTGGTGTAGGGTCCCACATAGATTAAGCTTTTTAGCTGTTTAACCTTGTATAGACGCCCTAATTTTTGTCTGCTTCACCTATCAGTCTATATCTACTGAGAGAAGAGTGTTAAAATCTCCCAGTGTTTTATCAACTAATTATATATCTCTAAACAATGTAGTGTATTTTTGCCTTTTTTCAAACTTTAGTGTCTATGGATATCATAGTATGTAGTCTTTTGTGGGTTTTTCTTGTTTTTATTTTCTTAGCATTGCATTTCTAAGATTCATCCATATTGTCTGCCTTGTTGTAATTCAATAACTTTCAAAGTATGGTCTGGGGACTCCCTAGGGTTTTCCTAAAACCTTTTCAGGGCATCTGAGAGGTCAAAACTATTTTCATAATAATATGATGTTATTTGCCCTTTTCATTATGGATATTTGTACTGGTGGTCCCCAAGCTAGATGAATAAAGCTCTGACACCTTATGAATAAAGGCAGTGCCCCCAAGCTGTCCTCGTAATCATCTTATTGTTCACTGCACTTTATTGGCAGTTAAAAAAAAAGAAAAACCCCAAAATCAAAAAACACAGTTTCAATCAAGAATGCCCTTTAACACAGGAAAAAAATATTGATTTTTTTTTTTTTTTTAGAATTTTTTTTAATATTTATTTATTTTTTAGTTCTTGGCAGACACAACATCTTTGTTGGTATGTAGTGCTGAGGATCGAACTCGGGCCGCACGCATGCCAGGCAAGCACGCTACCGCTTGAGCCACATCCCCAGCCCCCCAAAATATTGATTTTTATTAAATAGCAGCCCTTGAGCAGGCATCCTCTTAGTGTCTGTGTAAGGAAACGGTGAATATACACAAGCACTTCTGCTGCATATGGACTCATGCCTTGAAGGAAAGAACCACATGTGTGGTTTTGAGTTGCAAGCTACACTTGCTACTTTTTTTCATAGAACACCATTTCTATTTGATAGACTGACTGATTGATGAACTACTTTCTTGCATAGAGGTATTTGGCAGATATTTTCTTGAAAATAAACAACATGAGCCAGGTGGTGGCGCATGCCTGTAATCCTGTGGCTCTGGAGGCTGAGGCAGGAGGATTGAGAATTCAAAACCAGCCTCAGCAAAACTGAGATGCTAAGCAACTCAGTGAGACCCTGTTTCTAAATAAAATACAAAAAAAAAAAAAAATAGGATTGGAGATGTGGCTCAGTGGTTGAGTGCCCCTGGGTTCAATTCCTTGTGCCCAAACCCCCCACTCCCACACCCCACCAAAAAAACCCCAAAAACCAAAAAACAAAGTGAGCCTGTCACTTCAAAGGAAACAACTGTGTTTGTCAATGATAAAATTTGAGTTTTTATGTGAAAATTAGAATTATAGGAAGCTTGAATGTAACATCATGAACTTGACAGCTTTTCAATACCTAAAAAGCTTTTTGATGTGATGATAATGAAAATGATTTTGTTTTCTTTTTGTTTGTCATATAGTGAAATATCATCATCTGGAAGACTTGGATAATTCAGTTAGCCAATGTTTTCCAAATGAGGTATACATGATGTTTCAGAATCGTGGGTGGGTAAAAGATTAATTCATCATGTAGGATTAACCAATGGATTTTGATGAAACATAGTATAAATTCACTGATAGGGTTGCAGAAGCTACATTGCATCTAATCTTTAAGAAATTGTCACTTGTTTAGTTTTAGTAGTTTCAGAGAATATTAGAATTATCTGAAAAGGCTATTAAACTATTCCTCTTTTCCAACAAATGTGTGTCAGATTTTCTTCATATGCAATATGAAGAAATAACTAAAATAACATATCACAATAGATTAAAGCAAAAATAGATACAAAAATCCAGTTGTTTTCTATTAAGCCAGACAATAAAATATAAAAATATAAATTTATATAAAAATATAAATATAAAAATATAAAAATATAAATTAGTGCCACTTTTCTTGCTTTTGTTTTAGAGAGAGCAAAGAGTTACTTTTTGTAAGAAATGTTATTTATGTTAACCTATCATATGTTTATTGTTGTTTTAAAATGAATAAATACACATTTAGAATACTCAGTATGTATATCTCTTTTATGTAATGTATTAAATCAAAAGTCTTTGGGGGATCCTTAATAATTTATAAGAACATAAAAGGCTCTGAAATAAAAGTTTGAGTTGTTCATTTATTTTTGTTGGAATAAGGTGTACAATGGTAAGATTTTTGATTCAGTTTATTTGTGTGCTCAAAAAAAATATATTTTTTTTGATACTGAAGGATTGAACCCAAGGTTCAATCATACTAGGCAAGTGCTCTACCACTGAGCCACATCCCCAACCCCTATTCAGTTCTGCCTCCCAACTCCTGCACACATACATACACACACACACACACACACACACACACACACACACACACTGGGGATTGAACCTAGGGGTGCTAAGCCATATCCCCAGCCCTTTTTATTTTGTACATTATGAGGCAGGAACAAGATTCTCCCACTGTCCCCCAAATGGCTATCCAGTTGACCCAGTTCCATTTACTGAAAATACTCCTTTCTCCAGTGCTCTGAAATGCCACCTTTGTCATAAACCAGGTGTTCATGATATTTATTTTTGAGACAGGATCTTCCTCAGTTACTTAGGACTTCACTAAATTGCTGAGGCTGATATTGAACCTTCTAGCCAGCCTTCTGCCTGGCTGGATTAGAGGTGTGGCCATCGCCCAGCTCTACTCAATTCTTTGTGGTTATTTGTTTATTTTCCTGGTTAGGTACTAGTATAAGCATTGGTTCGATAAATGGGCTTGTATGTGTACCTGGCACACATTATTATAACCAGGAGTGGAGTTCCTGGGTGATAGGATATGCATATCTGCAATTCGTATCTTCACCTTTTCTAGGTAATGCTTGATCTACTCAGATCCCAGAAGGAAACAGAAGACTTAGACTAGGCACTTAGTAAGATGAAGATGTACAAATGCTGGTAGAGTTTAAAAAACAAATGAGGACTAGTACAGTACTCTGGTGCTAGTGATAGCCAAGAGCCCTTGATATATCATTTGTTGTTGGTTTGCTTTTGCTGTGCTGGGGATTGAACCCAGGGCCTCACACATGTGAGGCAAGTGCTCTACACTTGCCATGTACATCCCTTGCCTCTTTGATACCTCTGGATCTTTAAAAGAAGAGTAGGAAAGAGCTCTTACCTCAACTTGATGATGAGGGCTACCTGAAGGAACTGTGGCCTTCCTTAGAGGGATGCAGATGGCCATGGAAATTGGCAGAGATAGAGAGCCTGCGTAATGAATAATCTGACCTCCTCCACGTACAGTCTCTTGCTGATGTCTCCAATTCGCCAAACTTAGTCTGATGACAGAGGAGAAGGGAATTTGGTACTTTTCATGGGATCAGCATCAGTTGCATCTGGAAATGAATTTTTTTTTTTTTGTACATTATGAGGCAGGGACAAGATTCTCCCACTGTCCCCCAAATGGCCATCCAGTTGATCCAGTTCCATTTACTGAAAATACTCCTTTCTCCAGTGCTCTGAAATGCCACCTTTGTCATAAGTCAGGTGTTCATGATATTGACTTCCTATTGTGTTTCATGGGTCTGTGTTCCTGTCTTTGAGCTAATTCACATTGTCTTTTAAAGTATTATAGCTTCATAATTAGCCTTGATATTCAACATAGTAAGTCCTCTCATACTTGTTCTTAAGGATTAAATTGTTTCATTATGATTTTAATATCTCCTTACAGTTACCCTGTTGAAATGTAGTTTGGGATTTTATTGATTCTGTATATCAATTTGGGGAAGAAATTAGATCTTTACAACATTTAATTTTTAATGACTAGGTTTACCCATTTACTTAGTTCTCAATTTTTCTCAATATTGGTTTGTAGTTTTTATTGTAGTCAATCTTTTGTTAGATTTGTTTTGAGGCATTTGACTTTTTTTCACTGTTTGAATGATGTTTTAAATTTTGCTTTTGTGATACATAGGGTATGTACCTAATTTTTAACATTTTCTAGAAAATGTGGGTTTTTTTACAATTAAGTTTTTGCATATTGGCTTTTATTTAGTGACCTTATTAGATTAAACCATTGGTTATAACAGTTAGCTGAAGATTCTTATGGATTTTCTAGGAATATACTCACATTTATCTGCAATAATGATAGTTTTATTTTTTCTTTTCCAATTCTTGTATACTTTTTTTGCTTTATTACACCGTCTAGGACCTTCAGCTCAAAACTTTTTGAATAAAAGTGGTAATAGAAGGCATCCTTGTATTATTCCTGATCTCAAGGGAAGGTTTCAACATTTCAACATTAAGAATGATGTTTGCTGTAGTTTTAATATTTTAAAAAATATTCTTTATCAGATTAAGTAAAGTTTCCTTCTATTCCTAGTTTTTATTCTGTATGGATGATTTTTTTAAAAAAATCCAGACTGGGTATTAAATTATCAAAATTTTTCCCATTATCTATTTTAGTATGGTTTTTCTTGCATTTTGTTTTTTGGCTCCCCCCACTATTAATCTAACCTTATAAGAACCAAGGATTCTCACTCTCTCTCTCTCTCTCTCTGTCTTTCTCTGTCTCTCTCCTAGCTAATATTTTGTTTGGGATTTTTGCATCTACATTCATCAGAATAGCTTAAAATTTTTCCTTTATTATAATATCCTCTTCGTATTTTACATCAAGATTATGTTCATTTTTATAAAATGAATTGTGGAATGTTTCATCTTTGATTTCTACAAGAGTTTGGGTAGGATTGATGTTATTTCTTTTCTGAGCAATAATAGAGTTTCTATATAGAGAAGTTTTTCTCTACTAGATGTAGAACTTTTCAGACTTTTCATTTCAAGTGTCAGTTTTGAAAATTATATTTTTCTAGGAATTTGTGTTTCACTTAAACTTTCAAATGTATTGACATAAGTTCATAATACCCCCTTAATTTCGGTAGATTTGTGGTGATATTATCTTTCATTCTTGATACTGGTAATTTGTTCTCCTTTTCTTACTATGAGTCTTACCAGAGGATTTTCAGTTATATCCATCTTTTCAAATAGCAGCCTTCTAATTTTATTGAACTTTTCATTTTGTTGGCCCTTTCAATTCGGTCTTCCCATTTACCTATCTACTTAACCTACCTATTTAGTTTTCACACATTTTCTTTCTACTTTCTTTGGGTCTAATTTGTTGTTCCTTCTCCAAATTCTTAAAGACAAAAATTTAGATCATTAATTTTTTTCAGCTAGTTCTTTTCCAGCATGTGCTTTAAAAGTTATAAATTTCATTGTAAGTACTGCTTTGGCTCTATTCTGAATTTTATTATGTTGTATTTTTACTATCATTCAGTTCAAAACAATAAGGATGTCTTCCTTGGCTCCGCAAGTTACTTAGATATGAATTTCTTCATTTCCAAACAGGGCATTTTCAGGATTATATTGTTTCTAATTATAATGCCTCCTTGGTCAGAGAACATACCCTTTGATATTTATTACACTTGCTTTATGGTTCCATCTTATGATCATTTTGGGTAGAAGATAGTTGTGCACTTGAAAAGCATGTGTCTTAGGCATTTATTAGACACAACATTGGGTATGTGCAGTGTCATTCAGCCCTATATGTCCTTGTAGGCTTTAAAATCTTATTTATTTCTGGCAGTGCTGGGCAGTTTTTTATTTTTTTTACTTTATTTTATTTGTTTTTGCAGTGCTGGGGTTTGAACTCAGGGCCTTGCCCATGCTCGCTCTACCACTGAGCTACATCCATAGCTTTATTTTTTATCTGCTTGTTCTTTCAGTTACTGTGAAGACTTCTCCATTTCCCTTTTTAGTTCTGCTGTATCATTCCTACATTCCCTTATCCCATGTGTACAAACATAGAAGTTTGAGATCTTTCTGGTGCATCGTCATGAAATAGTCTTCATTTTTGTATCTTGCAAAGTTGACTTTTTTTTATCTTAACATTAGTTCATTTTTCCCTGCTTTGGATTAGTGTTTTCATGGTTTATTGTTTTCTAAACTTTTGACTTTTTTGTATCTTTATACTGAAGGTATGTCTCTTATAAACTGCCTGTAGTTATTTTTGACCTGAATCAGACCATACATATTTGGTGCAAGGGATTGCTGCACCACTCAGCTATATCCCCTGTCCCCCCCTTTTTTTTCTTTCAACTTTGAGATAGGTCTCTCTAAGTTGCTGAGGCTGGTCTTAAACTTTCAATCTACCTATCTCATCCTCCACAGTCACTGGTAGAATAGGCATGTGCCACAGCACCAACCTCTGACAATACTGTAAAACTAGAATATTTGATTCATATACATGTAATGTAATGACATACATTTCAGTTTAAACCCCACCATTTGATTCATTGCTTTCTATTTGTCTTACCTCTTCTATGTTTGTTTTCTCTTTTGTACCCTCTTTTTGGATTAAGTAGTTTTTATTATTCTATCTTTCACCAAAAAACACACATTTTTGCTATTCTCTTAGCTTTTCATTTAGTGATTACCCATTCTAACTTATATCGTTGACAGAATTCTTACCATATTATAGATAATGTAAGAACCTGAAAACACTTGAACTCTCTTTACTCTCCCTTCCCAGTTTATATGCTGTTATCTTAATTCTCTTTATATTTTAAAACCCACAAGACAGTTATTATTACTTTTGGGGGGGGAGGGGTACTGGGGATTGAACTCAGGGGCACTGAATCACTGAGCCCCATCCCAGCCTTATTTTGAATTTTATTTAGAGACAGGGTCTCACTGAGTTGCTTAGCACCTTGCTCATTGCTGAGGCTGGCTTTGAACTCATGATCCTCCTGTCTCAGCCTCCCGAGTCACTGGGATTACAGGCATGTACCACCATGCCTGGCTCTGCTTATTACTTTTTAATAGTCAATATTTATTTAATTTTACCCATTTACCCTTTTATTGCTTTTATTTTTTAATTTACATCTCCTTTATTTCTTTTAGAAAGCATCTCTTATTATTTTTCTGGAAGTGCTATATTACTCCTTTGTTTTTTAAGTTTTCTTTTTTGTTTTTGTTAGATTTGGGGTTCAGACCTGGCCAGGCACAATGCAGGTATAGCTTTGTATTCTGCCTTCCATCTTTTTCTTTTGAAAAATCAGCTTAGGGTTTTATTATTATCCTTTATTATTATTATTTTTATTATTACTTTATCCTATCTTTATTATTATATCCTTTGAAGGTAATCTGTACCCTCCACCCCCTCTATCTGTTTCTAAAATTTTTCTCTTTGTTTTTTTAAAAATATTTATTTTTTAATTGTAGTTGGACTCAGTATCTTCATTGATTTATTTTTATGTGGTGCTGAGGATCAAACCCAGGGCCTCACACGTGCTAGTGAGCTCTCTACTGCTGAGCCACAACCCTAGCCCTTGTCTTTGGTTTTTAACAGTTTTACTAGAATGGGCTTGGGTAAACTTCTCTTTTATGCATTCAGCTTTGAGTTTGTAGTGCTTTTGGCTTTGTGGCCTGATGCCTTTGTAGGTTTTGGAATATTCTTAGCCATCATCTCTTCCAACAGTGTTTCAGCGCTACCCTTCTTCCTCCTTCTACTCAAACACCTGCTTGCAGACCTTTTCCTTGTGTCCCCTATAGCTCTAGTGTTCCTCTACATTTTTGTCCTTGTTTTCCGTATTTTCAATCTGCTATTTCTTTTGACTCAATCTCAGTTATGTAATTCTTTCTGTAGCTATATATAATTAGCCATTAAAGGCATCCATTGGATTCTTTATTTTAGTTCATGCTTTTTTCAATTTTAGAATTTTCTTTAGTTTCCAGTTCTCTACCAGAATTCTCTACCATGTCTTTTTAATTACTTGGACATATTAACATTCCAGATAATGATAGAAGTCAATAAAAATAGACTCACAAGGGATCCAGATGTTATATTGGATTTTAGTCATAGTTTGTGGCATTGTCTGCCTGGTTAATGTGAATAAGAAATTGGGAGGAGAATGTGGGGCTCTGGATGGCATCAAGCTTATCTTGGAGTTTTGCTTTGGGTTGGCAGTGTAGGTGAGGGAACCAGGTCATATAATTTAATCAGGGATTGACATCCTTTCCAGATGTGCCTCAGTCTGTGTGAAGAAGGATTTCTGGTACAGTCTTAATTCTTAGGCGGTAGCCATGAGTGTCCCAAGACTTGGCGTGTTTACTATTCTCCTGGGTGGGCCAAAACTCTTCAAAATGTTTGTTTTCTTAGATTTGTATGCTGCTAAAAGCTCTGCTTAGCCTCTTGCTCCCCAGCCACACTTTTTAGGATTTGTAGCTATCATGCGTCTAAGAAACAAGTGACAATTCCGTATCATCACAAACTTTTCAAATTTCCCTTATATCATAAATGTCTCCTAAATAGTTGGTCTGTTCAATTCAGAATGCAGAGAAGGTGTAATTGTTGTGTCTCTTCTAATCTGATGTTTCCCTTTCTTATTTTTTCACTAGAAGAAACAGAATCAGTTGTGTTGTAGAATTTCCTAATTCTGAATTTGGGGTCACATTCCCATGGTGCTTCTTGTAGTCTGGTCCTTGGATCCAGAGTCCTATACGGTTTTAGATTAGGAGACACTTAACGTCAAGTTAGTCTCTCACTTTTTGATGCTGAGATTGATCAGTGAGTCTGAAGTGACTCCATTTAGGTTGTGCCACCCTTAGTTCTGTTCCTTAGAAGGTCCTCTTCTGCCGGTCACCCAAGGATTTAAGCAGTGTTGAGCATTGTTTCTTTAGGGGCAAAAAATGGTGAGAATATACCACCTGCCTTCATTAGCTTGGTGAGTGCTTTTAAACTATATATCTCCCTCCCATGCCTACAGTTTTCTTCAAGTGCATTTTTTATTATTGTCATTATTATTATTATTATTTAAAAAATTTTATTATTATTAAAAATTTCCCCAAAGGAGCAGTAACATTTTTTTTGGTATCTTTCCTCTGCCATCCATATTCAACTGTCCTCTATGTATTATTTTTTTATTGGTTTTACTTTTGTAACTTCTTTGTCTTTTATTATTTTACTTTTGTTTTCTTTCTTTTTCTGTAAAGAGGATGCTCTCCCAGAATAAAGGTGTCTACTCTCACCATTTGATTTCCATTCTCTTAGTCTTTTCTTGCTCTTGTCACCTTTATTTTCTTTGTATTTCTCTTTCAATATGTGACAGTGTATTCTGTTGCAGATGTAATTCTATTTCCTAGAATTTTCTTTTGGCTTATTTTGTAGATAATTTCCATAGCTAAGTCCTTTCTCTAAATTCTCTGGATGATCATTTTTTTCCTTTTTTATGTGGTTTTGTTTAATGACTGATTGTAGTTATTGTGTTTCTGATTCACTTGCATTTTATCCGGGCGCAGTGTTTGCTGATGAGATGGGTGAATGTATTCTTTCCTTCCTTGCATTCATTTCGGGCAGTGGGATGATTTCTTGTGAGAGTTATAGTGGGGTATAGGGTTATGTGATGTTCCCAGGTCAGTGCCCTGTTCTAGAAGGAGACTATACTGTCTCTGCACCCTGACATTGGCATCTGCACCTGCTTCCATTTCATGGTTCTTGGAATTCTTTGCTTCTATGAAACAAATGCCTTTATGTATCCCTGCTTTCTTAATCAGAGACCTGGTACTTAAAAGATGAGTACCATTTCCTGATAGTAGCCGACAGAGGAGGGTGGGTGTTCCAGGCAGAAGCCTAGAGTCCTAAAGCTGCACTGTGTATTTGAGAAATTGCAAACTTTTATATGTGCAAATATTTTTGTATGTCTCCCTTAGGTAAAGTGTGCAATAGTGTTATTATACAAACTTCTCCCTCAGATCTCTGTAGTCCTTAGGATTTTCCCAGGTCTCTGGCAAAGCAAGCAATACTTTCAGCTGCTCAGTAGATGTCCTACTGAGGTCACCTGCCATACCACAAACCCAGAATGTTAAAAAGGGATTCATTATCTTTTCCTATAAATTATCACATTATCTTTCTCTTCACTCAGTAACTATCCCAGTCTCTCAGGCTTAAAAACCTTGCTGTCCTCCTTGACTTGGACCTTAAATGGCTTTTCTGTTGAGGTTTTCTGAGTATGAACGGCCAAGGTCAAGTCTGCATCCAGCTTCTCCATGACTCATCCCTCCCCAGTTTGCATTGCCTTTTCTCTCATCCAGGCCCTACTCGGGCCAGGCCTGTCCAGCGGTTTCCACTTTCTGCCTACTTCTCACCTCTTGCTCCTTCCTTCAGTCGATTTTGCATGTGGCTTCCAGATTCACTCTCGGTCTCAAGTGCCTCTTTCTTCCTGCCACTCTTCTTTCCTGAACCTCTATTACCTTATCACTTGTTGAGGACAAAATCTCAATTGTTTGGTGTGACCTTCTAGGCTCTTCTCTCATTCCATGGCGTAGACTGTTTTCAGCTAGACCAGTCTTCTTGCCCTGCCCTGGCTATATCCTGTCGCTGTAGGAGTCTTCTTACTGTTTTAATGGGAATTCCTTATCCCTCTTTTGGATCTAATAATGTCTTAAAGGAACATCAAAGACCATCTGGGCCTGAATTTTGTACACAGTTTTATAGTTTCTAACAGGATGGTTATGACCATTGAGTGCTTGGGGTGTGCTGTATGTTCCACCCCAGAGCTTTCTCCACTATTTATAGAACCTGTTCATCTTTCTCTTTCCCATTATACTGCCTGATATTGTGACTGGTTTGTTTAGGTGTTATCTGTTGTCTTCATGCCTAGAGTTTATTTGTCTCAAAGGTGCTCAGTATCTTGTGTGTGTGTATGTGTGTTCAAATACTTAATGAAGTTTAATTCAAACTTAAAGATCTCCAGAGAAGTTATTTTAACAGCATGTGCCTGAGGAAAGATAGGAGGGGTACAGTATTAGTTCGAGGATCAGTTTATGCAAGAGCCTGATATTTGAGCTAATTTTCCTTATGGGTGGAAGTTAGCTCTTTAAGTACTTTAATAGAATTTCCACTTGAGCATTTGTTCCTGCTCTTCCTTGGCAAGTATAAGATACTGGTGATTATTTAATCTCTTCTTTTTTGATGACTTACTCATATTTGTAAGACTTACTCATCATCTTTGTAATCCTAGTCTTCAGGAAAGGGCCTCCTAACACATGGTAGACGCACATGTTGGAATGATTTCTGATTAAACATGTCATTACTGTCCATGCTATGAAATGTTAAACTGAATTTGTGCATTTTAATTTTCTCAGAGGTTTTTTTTTTTTTGGATTGTTAGATTAAAATATTTTTTAACTTATTTATTTATTTTGGTACTGGGGATTGAACCCAGGGATACTTTACCACTGAGCTACATTTCCAGTACTTTTTATTTTTTATTTTCAGACAATGTCTCACCAAGTTGTCCAGGCTGGCCTCTAATTTGTGATCCTCCTATCTCAGTCTCCTGAGTTGCTAGAATTACCGTCATGTGCCACTCTGCCACACCTTTTTTATTTTTTTGTCAGTCTGTAGTTATTTATATGTTATAAAAGTGAAGTGTAGAATCTGTTGCTTCATGGTAGACTGTAATTTAATTTTTTAATGAAAATGAAATTGTATAAAATTAATTATTAAGGTGTCATTATGACTTATTAGTATAATTTACATATATAAACTTATAAATATTTATAAATATATAATTTATATGTATAAATTAAACTCTAAAAAATATTAAGGTTACTTCTCTTGCTTTTCTCACTCTTAAAGTATTTTTGAAATAAAATTTATCTTTAGTTGACATCAAAACACAAAAATTGTACATATTAATGGTGTACAATGTGATATTTCAGTACATATATACATTGTGTAATCAGGCTAATCATACCTGTTTCAACTATTTATCACTTATTTGTGGCAAAAACATTCAAAATCCTTTTTTCTAACATTTTGAGAAATCTAGTACACAATTGCTGTTTTTAGTCACCCCACTGTGCAGTAGCTATGCTATTACTGTGAAAGTCTATCTTTTTATTATCTCTATTGCCTCTTTGTCATCTGGGCCACAGAAGCACAAGAGACTTCACTGGGAGAAAGTGCAAGATGGTGGTATGGGAGGAGCGAGCCAAGTTTGGCTGAGGTGTGTACCTGGGTACTAGAAGGCCAAGGGTCTTAAGATGTGAGTGGTCATCAAAGGAGGGGAAAGTCATAAATCTGGCCTCAGACAAACAAGTGGGAGACAGGGCAGGGGGCGGATTTTCCATCTGTCTACTCAGATGTAAGGCATTAGCCAACGGTGCAAATAAGTGACCTCAGACCGGGCATCCTTTGCCTTTTGTCCCCTTCTAAGCCTCTAATCTAGAAGGGAAGTGCATTCCACCTCAGCCTGCAGTGGTGAGTTAAGGAAAGATATAAGGAGAACAACCGAGAGATGGTTCTGGTCACTTGAATTTTTTGGCAGGCGTTCCTTCTCTTGTTTTAGCATTAGTAACTGCAGTATTCAAAATAGAGTGGTCTCCAGAGAGTTTTCTGGTGGCAATTGCCAAAGGTTTTATCCTTATGAACACAGCTGTTAGTTAGAATCCCCTTAGTGTTCCCTGGGGAAGCTGGCCAGCCAAACACCCCAGTCCTCCCGCCTTTTGTAGTGTCCTGTCCCTGTTAGGTTTTGGTCTAACCAAATCACCTTCAATAAAAGGTCTGTTTCTCATGTATCTGAGTGTCCTTTCCAAACGCCTTCAGTCTTGCAGAGAGCCAGAGCAAGCATCTGGCCGCAGTTCCCACTGTTCTTGTTTTTCCATAGTTCTGAGTCAATTATTGTAGAATATTCTCAAAGATCACTCTATAAAAATTTTAAAAACCCTTAAGTCATAAGTTTCCATCATGTACATTCTAAATAATGACTACTGTATGTTCAGGATATGTTTGTATCTCTAAACCAGCAATTCTTTGAAATTTTGGAGGACCCAAAGAGCTTTGGTTTCTATGGCTTGTATTTATTGATATTTATCATGTTAGGAATTAAAGCAAAAATTTAAATGTTTATCATTTTATTTAAAAGTAATAGTAACCCCCCCAATGAGTTACCTAAATAATTTTTCATGAAAAAACTGCATTTTCAAAAAAAAAATCAGAAGAGCAAAAACTTATATTTTTGTGTATCTCCTTAATATCTTAACAAAAGACAGATGGATTCTCATATCTGCTTCTGCATTCAGTTTGTGTAATGAGCTGTTTTGGTTGAAGCCTTTGAAGAAAATTCTGCCTTCCACAGATACTTAATTTGGAAAAAGAGGAGTATTCTAATAGCTTTTTCAGATAATTGTGAATATTCTTCTTTGATTTTATAGCCAAACTTGACAAATTGTATTTTCTCAAAGATTAGTTGCAATGTGGAATCTGAAAGAATGTTGGTAAGCTTTCCATAACTTGTATGCTTCCAAGAATTAAATTACTATATTGTGGGCTGGGGATATAGCTCAGTTGGTAGAGTGCTTGCCTCACATGCACAAGGCCCTGGGTTCAAACTCCAGCACCACATACACACACAAAAAAAATTACTGTATTATTTCTGTCTCCTGACTGGACCCTGACTAATACATGCAGGGGTTTATTTTGTTTTGCTTCCTATTTATTTTTTAACAATTATTTTATTTTTATTCTAGACTTATTCCGGCCTCTTCTGTGTAGTCATAAATCCTTACAAGAATCTTCCAATTTATTCTGAGAATATTATTGAAATGTACAGAGGGAAGAAACGTCATGAGATGCCGCCACACATCTATGCCATATCTGAATCTGCTTACAGATGTATGCTTCAAGGTAATTGGAAATATTAGAGTAAGAAATACCCAGAATTTTCTAAATCTAATTTAGTATTTTTTCATGTCTCAATCTAGTCTACAAAAGGTTTTAATTTTCTTAAAAAAATTTTTTTAAAATAATGATATAGAAAAATTACAAGTTCTTTAGAAGACAAAGTGGATATTTTCTGTAGGAAGCCGGGAAATGTGTTTGTGGCTTCACAACAATACTTCATGTAGATTTTAATATTAAAAAACATTTAGAAAAAAAAAACATTTAGTTCTTACATACTTTTGATCTTCACCACAAGCCAGTGTAGTTAATGCTGTGTTTAAACCAGTGTAATTAATGCTGTGATTTTAAAACCAGTAGGATGGAACTGGAGGTGTTGCTCAGGTGGTAGAGCACCTGCCTATTATGTGGGAGGCCCTGAGTTCCATCCCCAGTATGTAGAAAATAAAATAAAATAAAGCCAATAGGAAGAACAATAGGAAAGGTGGATGCTTTATTGGTTAAAATAAGATCACAAAGTATTATTTTTGATTTAAATGAATGTAAAAAGGGACAATAAAAGTAAAAAAAAAAAAAAAACAATGGTTGAATTGGTTGATTTCAATTGCTCTGTTTTGGAGCAGGAGAAATATAAATTTGAAGAATCTGTGGCTTTAAACACAATGGCTTATGGGAGGATGTTTTTGGAAAGCCAGAATGTAATAGAATGCTTTATAGGTGAGAAGACACTGGAGAAAGTACCCTCCTTCACTTTCTGAGTCAGCTTGGGTCTCTCATCTAAACAAACACATTCTCACAAGTGAGGTTGCCAGCCGCTGCTCTTTGAAGTCTGATGGAACAGGGAGTTCCCAGAAGGCTGGGACAGGCTCTCACACATCATTCTGATTTTTTTCTTTTTTTAAATGGGAAGAAATTCTAGACCTCTGAGCTTCATATGCATTCCAGGAAAGTCTCTAAAATCTAATGTTAAGAGAACCAGAGAAGAATAATGTGAGGGCCTGGGGCTGGGGCTCAGTGGCATAGCGCTTGCCTAGCACGTGTGAGGCACTGGGTTGGATCCTCAGCATCACAAAAAGATCAACAAATAAAATAAAGGCATGCTGTCCATCTACAACTACAAAAAAATTTTTAAAAAAGAACAACATATATTTGCCACATTATTTGGGGGCTAACTAGAAAAGGGAACACACAGTGAACAGTGTTAACAGATCACAGAACTTTCATTCCATGACTTCCCGTGTTACCCTCACAGCTCCATGCTGCGCAGTCGCTCTTGAGATACCAGTGAGTGACTGAGGCTGGCTAGGTTTGTCAGGATGTGCATGCACTACAGGGCATGTGTGCTTTTCAACATTTTTATCAATATACTTAAAGATGGGAGGGTTGCCTCTCTAAGAAATTTGTGGGCAACATGAAACTGGTGGGGATAATAAATATATTTGATGAAAAGGAACAGATTTTTTAAAATCCTTTGTCAGGTTAATGGGGAATTGAGTGTATCGTAATAGTTAGTAGGGATAAATTGTTATATCCCATTACTGGGTGGCTACACCAGCTGTTTATGTACAGAATAAGGAAGATGTGGCCTACTGGCATATCATTACTATTAATATTATCATTATTAGTGATAGGATGAACATTTATTGAAAATTATTATGAACCATGTACAGTAATATATATTATTTATATTTATGTGAATTTATTTGTATTACTGAATGTACAGTGACAACCATGTCAAATAAATAAAAATACTATCCCGATTTTGCTGAGGCACAAAGAAATAACTTGACTAAGACAATTTAGATGTTCAAAAATGTGAGCCAGGATTTAAAACTAGCAAGTAGCCCACTTTTATCTACAATAATAAACTTTCATGTGACAGTTAAAATGAATTAGTTGATTATATAAAAATTTAAAAGTTTGCCCAGCATGGTGGCACACGTCTGTAATACCAGCTACCCGAGAGGCTGAGGTGGAAGTATTGAAAGTTCAAGGCCAACCTAGGTGACTTAGCAAGATCCTGTCACAAAATTTTAAAAAATTTAAAAAAGGTTGAAGTGGTAGTTCAGTGGTAGAAGTCTTGTCTAGCATGCAGGAGGCTCTCAATTCTCAGTACCACCAAAAAAAAAAAAAAAAAAAAAGGAAAATATAGATACAGAAAGTAAGAAAACAAAACAAAAACCCCTTGTGTTCCATTCTATCAGGAAGGGGTGGCCTGCTGAACAACAATAGGGTAGGACACCTGCTAGGGAAGTCCAACAGGAGCACTGTGGTTGCAGAGGGAGCTCACACAAGCCTTCAGTGCCAACCAAGTAGATCCTTGTTTACCAATGTGAGTGGATGATTCATTGTCCTTGGACCTATGACAAGGATCAACTGCTTGAGAGGGACCCATGTGGAGAATTTAGGGCATATAGCCCCTCTCAGCGATTGTTAGATTCAGTTCCCTATTCAACCTGTCAAGATCTTTTCAAGATTCTGTTTCCTTCTATCAAATATATATCATCCCTGCCAATCCCATATCATATACAAATTTGGGGCATGTATCCCACATCTTCAAGTGTATAAAAATATTGAAAGGGTTGTTTTTTAATATGTGTTGGAGGACATAAAACAAAAGAGAGCTTAATTTTTTTCCAAAGTTTGGATTCTAAGGGATACAGTATCAAGAAAATGCAGAGTATGCTTAGGGCATCGTAGTTGCTCAATAAGTATTTGTTGAATGAACAGAAGCAGAGTTCTTGTATATAAACTTGACTGCAAAAAAAAAAAAACACACATTTGGTTAAAGCATGAAACAATAGAATGGGCCCATTTGGAAACAAAAGCAACAAGTCAGAAGGCTAGATACAGAACAAAAAGAAACTGATAGAATTTATGAGAGAAAGAGTAATGGAGTATAGATGTGTCTCAGATTCTGTCAAAGCAGTGATTTTATTTTTTAAAAAAGTTTACTTGGGCTGAAAAAAAGACTCAGGTTTTCAGCTTGAAAAAGGGCCAGGGTACTCCCAGTCTCAAATATAAAAACTTACCTATATGTTCAGTTATATCATTGAATGTTTTTCCTTTTTTAAAAAAATTTTATTTTTATTTTTATTTATTTTTTGATTGTCAATAGACCTTTATTTTATTTATTTATATGTGGTGCTGAGAATTGAACCCAGTGCCTCACACATGCCAGGCAAGTGCTCTGCCACTGAGCCCCACCCCAGCCTTGAGTGTTTTTCCTTTATCCTTTAGCTGAGACTTGGCTTTTCCCTGAGGATGCAGTTTGAGCATCCTCAGTGAACATTGCCCCATCACTCAAATCCTGTGCCCTGGGAGATGGGGGTTGTGTCTTTACCTACCATGTACCTGCTGAACCTGTTCTCCTTTGCACTACCTTTCCACCTGCCCTCATCACCTAGAGCTTTCCTCTTGGCTCCTCTCCTTGATGAGGATGGCTCCTGACACATCATTTTTTCTCTGCCTCAGGCATCGGAATACCTGCGTTACTTCTTAGTTTTTTATAACTAATCCAATCTCTTGATATTTTTAGGTCCTTGATCTTCTTTTCTCACTTATGCACCAATTTCTATGGTAATGCTGTAGACTTTGCCATCTTTTGGCCTTATCTGATTTTTCGAATATGTTTCAGAAATTCTATTATAATGTCCTTCCATGTTTATGGTCCAGTGAAGAAGTTCCCCAAATGTATTCTTTGCCTCATGTGGATCTCCCATCAGTTTGTTGTTCTATTTTCTCCCTGTATTTTAGCAATACCCCTTTCATTTTCTTCCTCATTTAGTTTAGATTCATAGCTTACCATTTCAACAATCTTTTATCCATATCCTAATCCCCCTTGTCCTGTTCTTTTGTTATTCCCGTTTGACAGAATTTTCATGCTAGGACCCATCAAGGTGTTTGTCCCTTTTAATGTATACAGGGGTTGCGGCTGCTTCTGGGGTTACATTCACCCAGTCAGCCAGATCCATACTGCTATCATTTCCTGACCATGAGCCCTGATTCCACTCTTAACATGACTTGTCAGTTCTACCTTGCTTTCCTACTGAGACGATTGTCCCACTCCCCACAATGACTATTTCAGACCTCTGCACACTTGAGATCTCTGGGTCCCCACACGCCTCTCACTACCTAGCTGGTGACTTGTTTTCCATTCCACAGAGAAATTAGAAGCCACCAGAGGGGAACTGCTGCAGCTTTCCAAACCATATTTACAGACCATCTGCTCCTGTCCACTCCTATCCAAGGCCACTCTTAAAGTGACTTTTGCTACAACTAAATTTTTTATGTGTTATTTCATTGTGATTAATTTCTTAAGAATCTGTTACTTAAGTTTTGATTTCCTTTTTCACCAAAAAGCCATACAGATGAATAATTAATAGCAAAACCAGCAAGAACTCATCAAATATAAGCCTATCCAAGGCCACTCTTACCAATTCCTTCACCTCTGACGTTGATCACCTCTCTCCCAACCTTCCTGGGAGTCTCACAGTGCTCATTGTTATGAAATATGTTTCTTTTTTTTTTTTTTGAAATATGTTTCTATTTGCCTTTCTCTTTATGGACTCCTAATATCAGCATTAAATTTGCTAGTCTTTTCTCTTTTTTTCCCCCACATCTTTTATTGGTGCATTATAATTGTATGTATTGATGGAATTTGTTGTTGCATATTCACACATATACACAATATAACAATATAATTTGGACAGTGCCACTCCCCAGCATTTCCCCCCTCCCTCCCTCCCTTTCACTCCTTGGTCCCTTTCCTCTACTGATATCCCTTTGACTTTTAGAAGATCCACCCTCACCTTCCTTTTCCTTTTTCTCTCTAGCTTCTGCAAATGGGAGAAAAATATGATCCTTAATTGTCTGAGTTTGCTTATTTAGCTTAACATAATGGTCTCTGGTTCCATCCATTTTCCTACAAAAGACATAATTTCATTTTTCTTTGTGACTGAATAAAACTCCATTGTGTATATATTTATTGTGTTCATTTTCTTCGTTCCTTCATGCATTGATGGACACCTTGGCTGATTCCATAGTTTGGCTATTGTGAATTGTGCTGCTATAAATATGGGTATGCATAGATCACTGTAGTATGATAACTTTAATTCAGGGTAATATGCCTAGTCTTTTTTTAAAAATATTATTTATTTTTAGTTTTTCGGCAGACACAACATCTTTCTTTGTATGTGGTGCTGAGGATCGAACCTGGGCCGCACACATGCCAGGTGATACTCTTCCGCTTGAGCCACATCCCCAGCCCCATGCCTAGTCTTTTGAGGAGCCTCTATACTGATTTCCATAGTAGTTGTACTAATTTACAATCTTATCAATAGTGTAAAAGTGTTCCTTTTTATCTACATCCCCTCCAGGACTTATTTTTATTTACATTCTTGATGACTTCCCTTCTGACTGGTATGAGATGAAATCTCAGTATAGTTTTGATTTGCATTTCCGTAATTGTTGAACATTTTTTCCTGTATTTATTTGCCATTTGTATTTCTTTTTTTGAGAAGTGTCTACTTAATTCATGTGCCCTTTTATTAATTGAGTTATTTGATTTTTTTGGTGTAAAGTTGAGTTTTTTATATTGTCTAGATTTTAATTATCTGTCAGAATAGTAGCTAGTAAAGCTTTTCTCCCATTCTGTAGGTTCCCTCTTCCCATTCCTAAGCATTTTCTTTGCTGGGCAGAGGCTTTTTAACTTGATGCTGTCTCATTTATTAACACTTGGAGTTACTTCCTGAGCTTTAGGGGTCCTATTCAGAAAGTTTTTGCCTATGCCTAAAAGCTGTTCTTTCCTCCTTCTTTTCACACACCATATTTTTGAAACAGTGTCTACAGGTAGGGTGGGTAAGTAGGTAGGGTAGGTAGGTAGGAGGGTAGGTAGGTATGATTTAGTGGCAGCAGCTTGTGAAAATTTTGCTGTATTCTCAGGGTGACAGCAAGATTTCAGTTGAGATTTAGAAAGGAAGAGAGGTTGGTGGTAGAAATACTATGACGTGGTTGCCTAGAAGAGACAGATGATACTTACCTATACACCATTGTCAATGCATCAAATATTTAATCCAATAGCTATTAGAAATACAAGGAGAATGTGACCAAATTTACAGAGGGAGTTGTAATGTATTTCTTTCAGAATTTGACATATTAAGTAGGAGGGAAAAAGAATATAAAACATGTGATTTAAATTTATCACAAGTTAGCAAGTTTGTATTGAAAAATGTATGTATAGTACTACTGCCTGTCAAGCAGAGAGCACCAATTGTAAACTTGGTAAAAGTTCTATAGTAGGTCACCAATAAAAGTCTTAGTTCCTTTGACCACAGTATAATAAATAAAATATTAACAATAAAAAGATTTCCAAGTCGGTTTGTTTTTGTGGGAGTGTTTAATGAGTTCTTGCTGGTTTTGCTATTAATCATTCATCTGTATGGCTTTTTGATAAAAGAGGAAATCAAAACTTACCTAATAGCTTCTTTAGAAATTAACCACAACAAAATAACACATAAAAAATTTAGTTGTGGCAAAAGTCACTTTAATAAACAGTTCATGGGACTGGGGCTAGGGCTGAGTGGTAGAGCACTTGCCTAGCATGCTGGGTTTGATCTCAGCACCACGTAAAAATTAAATAAAGATATATTTAAAAAGTTTAAAAAAAACAATTCATAGTTATAGTGTTCTTATTAGTAAACAAAAATTATAGAGGAATAAGGCCATTTACTCTTTACTCTGCAAGATAGATAAAAGACAACTTTATGGTGATTTATTGAGTGGCAAATTATCTTGTGAACTTTTCTGTGTGACCTTTCACAATGATAATTAAAAAAAAAAGGTCTTTGAAAGTACAGCAATAAAATGAACCAAAACAAGAGGAAAAACATGTAAAGACATTAATGGATTGGAACAAAAGAGTACATATTTTCAGAGAACCATTAGTACAGTTGAGAGCTGGATCCATGAAGAAAACATAAAATAGACAAATATCTGGCAAGTGTGACCAAGGACAGAGAACCACCAGGAATAATAAAGGTTCTACAGTACCTGAAACAAACAAGCTTGATTAGAAATAAACTTAACCAGAACAGTGCCCCCTTGGAGAATTTGAAGAGATTGTTGAAGATCTACCTTTACATCTAGTCATGAGGCCCAAGCAGTTTTAGAAGTAAAGTCTGTCTTCATCTTAAGAGTGATTGTTGGGCTGGGGATGTGGCTCAAGCGGTGGCACGCTCGCCTGGCATGCATGCAGCCCGGGTTCGATCCTCAGCACCACATACAAACAAAGATGTTGTGTCCGCTGAGAACTGAAAAATAAATATCAAAAAAATTCTCTCTCTCTCTCTCTCTCTCTCTCTCTCTCTCTCTCTCTCTCTCTCTAAAAAAAAAAAAAAAAAAAAAAGAGAGAGTGATTCCTGTGGTATCTAAACAGATTAAGACCACTAGACAATGAAGAATATGTAGCACCAAGGTCAGAGTTTGAGAGTTTGTCAAAGAAAATAGAGTGTTTAAATTAATTTTTACTTTTTATGGAAGAAATATATGAAGGTATTTTTAAAAAATAATAAATACACAGTAAAGGTTACTACCTTACTGAAAAAATAGGAGATGCCTGTTCCACCCCTGCTCATTCTAGATTCCCTCTTCAGAGGAATTTTAACAATTTTTTATTCTTTATCTACATATTTGCAAGTAACAAGATTATGCCATTCTTTCTTTTTGTACTTCAAGTATTATCTGCAGGTTCCTATTATGAAAGAATAATTTTAATTTATCTAAACCCTCCCCCTTTATCTTCCTGATAGAAGTTAAATCGATGTGTTTTTGCATTTTAGTAGTCAGTATTCAAATTATTTGCCCTCTGATCATGTTTCCTTTCTTAGATAATTTGCTGTTTTCCCTGTGGTTAGAAATTTTCCCACTTGGGAAACAGGACAGTTTTGCAATTTACTACATTAATTTGACAGAAGTACACACCTTCTTCCAATGCACAGAAGCACATCCCAGAATTTCTCAGTCTTTCCTGGCTTTGAGACACCCCCTGGTGCCCTTTGCCCTCCTATAGTCTGTGCTTGTTGCTCTTTGAACTTGCCTTCACCTATTCCTAAAAATTCCTTTTTTTTCCCCTTGGTTATATTTCTTAATTTATAGATCTCATTTGCCATTGTTTTGGATGAAGGATAATCACTAATAGCTTTCTGAGAAACACTGGAAGCAACCAATTATTCTATCAGTCAGTGATGAGTTAAAGGATGGCTCCTCCAAGTAGCAGGTGTTGAGAGCAGCCATGTTGAAAGATGACTTATAGGGGCTGGGTGGTGGCTCAGCGGTGGAGTGCTCACCTAGCATGTGCAAGGTGCTAGATCCGATCCTCAGCACCATAAATAAAATTAATTTATAGAAAGAATAAATGACTGATACACTTCCTTAGTGTGATAGACCTGCATCCTGCTCTCTTTTAAGAATAGGATTGATGTGCATTAAAATGTATATTTATATGAAATGTAGATTATTTTGTGAAACTGAATACAAGTTTTTACATTAGGAGAAATAAAAGCAAGGAAAACAGCTTTCCCCAGAAAGAAACACCAAGGAATGCTGTAGAAAGACAGTAACCATGACATCAAATACAGTATTGACAACAACAAACGTTAAATACTTTAACACCCTATTAATAAGAGACAGCCTAACACAATCATATACTATTTACAAGAAAGACATCTCCAAGTAGCAAAATAATAAAAGATTAAGGATGGACACATACCTTAGCCACTTGCATATAAAAAGAAAGCATCTATCTAAAATAAACTGAAAGGCAAAAACAGAAACAAAAAGCATCATTTTATGTCAGGAAAAGGAATATTTTATAATGAATTATAGTCTTCTTAAATCTATGGATTGAATCTCTTAATGAAGAAATATAGACAACAGAAAAGATCACCCTTTGCCCTGTGAAGCTAAAATGAGGTAAAGTCCTTCTACTGACACTGTTAGCAAACTTTTTTCTTTGGGGAAACAAAGACAGTATTGATAATGAATCCCATTATTATGAATAACTATAGTATACCAGTTTTTTTTTAAACTGATAAGTCATACGAAGAAAACTAGGCTATGGTAAGAATATGGAGAATAGAAGGATTAGGGAGGGGGGGGACTGATTTCATAGGGCAGTTGTTTAAAATGTACAAAAATCAGTAGCTTTCTTAGATATTCCTAATTATCCTTTACTATAGCCCCCAAATTAATAAATGCTAGAAATAAACACTACAGCTTTGGCATTTCCTGAATGTCATAATTTAGCCTTTTGAGAGTGGCATCACATTAGCATAGTGTAATTGAGATCATTCACCACTAGTTCACTTATTTTTAAAATGTTGAATTGCGTGTTTATAGTTTATTCATTCATTTACATCTGAAGGACATTTTGATTCTTTACAGGTTTTGACAATTAGTTAGATTTTGTGAATGTAAAGTTTTCATTTTACCTGGGTTTGTACCTAGACATAGGATTACTGAGTCATATGGTAGTTTTATGTTTAAATTTGTAAGAAATTACAAAACTGTTTTCCAAAGTAGCTGTGCCAATTTGCATTCCTACCAGCAAGGGATGGGTTCCAGTTGTTCCGATCCTTGTTAGCATTTGGTATTGTCAGTTAAATTGTAGTGTCTTTGAATAGTTCTGTTGTGGTTTCTCATTGTGTTTTTAAGTTACATTTCCCTAATCTTTTGATGTGCTTATTTGGCATCTCTGTATCTATATCTTTTGAACTTTTTCTTTTAATTGGATAGTTTCTTTTCTTTTTTAAAAAATATTTTATTTTTAGTTGTTGATGGACACAATACCTTTATTTTATTTTTATGTGGTGCTGAGGATCGAACCTAGTGCCTCAGATGTATGAGGCAAGCATTCTGCCACAGAGCCACAATCCCAGCCCTAGTTTATTTTCTTATTGTTCAGTTTTGATAACTCTTGTGTTCTTTCAGATACATATAATTTATTACATAAGTGATTTTCAGTTTTTTCTTCCAGTCCATAATCTATTTTGAGTTAATTTTTGTATGTACATGGATAGTATGAATTGAGGTTGCATCTGACTAGCCAATTGTTCTATCAGTGTTTGTTGAGAACATTATTTGTTTCTTCAATGAATTGCCTTTTTTGAAAACCACCAGAAGTCTATTATAGGGCTCTCTGTTTCTTTGATCTGTATGTCTTTTATCAATATTACACTGCTTGACAAAACAATAGCTTTGTAGTAAATCTTGAAACTAGATAGTATGAGTCTTCTATTGTTGTTCTTTTTAAAATTTGTTTTGTCTATTCTAGTTCCTTTTTGACTTTTCTTACATACAAATTTTAGAAATCAGTTAGTCAGTTTCTCCCTCAAAAAATCTTGCTGACATTTTTGAATGGAATGCATGAATCTATAGATCGATTGGGGCAGAATTGACAATAATATTGAATCCTCCAATTCATGAATACGGTTTGTGTCTCTATGAATACAGATCTCCTTTGATTTCTTTCAAATTTTCTAATTGTTTTTAGCATACAAGTCTTGCACGTTTTGTTGGATTAATAAGTATAGCATATACCCTCCTTAGTATAATTAAATATTTTTTGTTTTTTAGTTTTAAATGGAACTTTTGAAATTTAAACTTCCAATTGTTCACTATTAATATATAGAAGTAGGGTTTTAAAAATGTATGTTGAATTTTATTTTATTTTTTATTTTTTTGTAGATTCTTTGCAATTTTCTGTCTAGACACTCATTCTTCCTCAAATAGATACATTGTTCCTTGTTATTCTATTATTCTCCTTCCCAGTCTGTGCCTTTAATGTCTTCCCTTGTTTGGTTATGTTAAATAGGAGTGCTGCGAATAGACACCCTTGCTTTGGTCCTGATCTTAGAGGTACAACATTCAGTTTTTCACCATTAAAGATGATGTTTAATTGTGGTTCTTTGGTTTTTGTTTTGTTTTAAGATACCCTTCAATGGGCTGAAGTTCCCTTGTAGTCCTTGTTTGCTAATTTTTTTTTAATAATGAATGGGTAATTAGTTTTGTCAACATCTACATCTACTTAGTGAACCAGTGGTTTTTCTTTCTTTATGGATAAAGTGAATTAAATGGTTTACTTTTGGGATGTTAAACTAGCCTTGTGTTTCTAGGATAAATACCACTTGCTAGATTTCAGTTGCTAACATGTTGTTAAGAGTTTTTGTGCCTTTAGATTGTAGATGAATAAAACCAGTATGGAAGTTCCTTAAAAAACTAGGCAAGGAACCACCAACATATGACCCAGCTATACCACTCTTTGGTGTTTATCCTAAAGAATTAGTGTTGGTGTACTGTAGTGGTACCTGCATACCCATGTTCCTAGCAGCACAATTCTTTTTTCTTTTTTAAATACCTTTATTTTTGTAATTTTTATATGGTGCCAGGCATTAAACCTAGGACCTCACGCATGCTAAGCAAGCGCGCTACCACTGAGCCACAGAGCCTCAACCCTGGCCAGCAGCATGATTCTAATAGCCAAACAAACCTTGAAAACATTATGTTATGCAAAATAAGCCAAACTCACAAGGTCAAGGGTTATACATTTTTTTCCTCATGTGGAAGTTAGAAAAAAGGGGGAAAAAGAAGATGTATGTTGGGGGGAAGGAATCTCATGAAAATAGAAAGGAAACCCATAGTAGAATAGAAGAGGGGGATCACGAGGATGGAGGAGGAGAGGAAGAGGGAGGTAATGAAATCAACCAAATTATATTGTTATATTGTGTGCATGCATGAGAATACAACAGATTCCACTATTATGCATCATTATACACAATGGAAAAGAAAAAAAAATCATTATTAGATTAGGGCTCATAAAAATGGGAAATGGGAAGAACTTTTGTGCCTTTGTTTATGGGAGCTGTTATTTTTTTTTCCTATTGTAATGTCTTTTTTCCAGTTTTAGCATCAGCTAAGTCTTATCTCTTTGAGTTATGAAATGTTTCTTCTTTGGTTTTCTGAAGACTTTGTACAGAGTCATTATAATTTTTTCCTTAAATGTTTTATAGAATTTACCGGGAAGCTATGTTTTCTTTGTGGGAAGGTTTTTAATTACAGATTTGATTTCTTTGATAGAGATGGGTCTATTCTTTTTTTTTTTTTTAATATTTTTTTCTTTGAGAGAGAAGAGAGAGAGAGAGAGAGAGAGAGAGAGAGAGAGAGAATTTTTTAATATTTATTTTTTAGTTTCGGTGGACACAACATCTTTATTTTATTTTTATGTGGTGCTGAGGATCGAACCCAGCACCTCGTACATGCCAGGCGAGCGCATTACTGCTTGAGCCACATCCCCAGCGAGATGGGTCTATTCAAGTTACTGTTTCCTCTTGTGTAAGCTTTAGCTTTTTTTTTTTTTTTTTTTTTTTTGGTATCTCCTCCTCCTTGCTGTGCTGGGTATTGAACCTAGGGGAGCTCTACTTCTGAATTACATCCCTAGCCCTTTATATATTTTTTAAAATTTTGAGACAGAGCCTCACTAAGTTTTCTAGGCTATTCTGGAACTTGTAATCCTCTTGCTTCCAAGCATGACTCCTAGCAGTAATTTGTATCTTTTAAAGAAATTATCCCTTTCATATTAGTTGTCAAATATTTTGGCCTAAAGTGGTTTCTGCTATTTCCTTATTATTCTTTTAATATCTGTGGGATCTGCACAAATCCCTTTCTTATTCCAGATATTGGTATTTGTGTCTTTCTCCTTTTTCCTAATCAGTTTATCTGGAAATATATCAAAATCAGTCTTCTCAAAGAATCAACATTTTATTTCATTGATTTTTGTTGTTGTTTTTCTTTCTTCTGATTTCCTTTGCATTGATTTCTGTTCTGAACATAAATATTTGGGCTTAATTTGCTCTTTCCTCATCTTTTAAGGTAGGAGCTGAGATCACTGTTGAAAATATGACTTAATTCAACATGGATTTTTTTGAGTACCTCCTCATGTGATTTTTGGAAGGTGCTTTGGAAAATACTGAGCTATCAAACGAGTCTTTAGAAGACTAGCTGCGCTTTTGAAAGTAAACTTTTTCCCCTTAAATATCACTTTAAGATTGTGTCCAATTACATTTGTAGGATTTTAGAGTAAAAGACTATTGTAAACTGTTGAGGTGCTTCATTTGGTCCTTGAAGGATGGAAAGGATTCCCTGAAGCAGGAGCGGGAGGAGTATTAATACAGTTGGAGAGAATCTTGGAGCACCCCCTTATTAACTGATGAAGAAAGTAATGTCCAAAGTTAGCTAGATGGATCTGGCTAGAATAGAGAGTTTTTGGTGGTGGTGGTGGTAGTGGAAGTGACAAGTAGCACTGGGGTATGAAGTGTGGAGCAGATTTGAAGGGCAGATTGTGGTGTCTCAAGTTTCAGATGATGGGCCTGGGGTTGTAGCTCAGTGATAGGGCATTTGTCTAGCAGGAGTGAGGCCTTGGTTCAATCTCTAGTAATGAAAAAAAAAATTGGCATTACAGATACAGGAAGACAGCTGTTCTGAATGAATTAGGGGGGTATTTAATTTGGTTTAATTTTTGTGTATTTTTATTTCTTTATTTCTTTGCAATGCTAGGAATGGAACCCAGTGTTCTATCACTCAGCCACACCCTGTGTTTTGATTTCTTTAATGTGCAAACCAGTTCAGAAAACTTACCAAAACCCTGGTATAATGAGTTCTATAGAATTGCTCAGACCGGGAGAGTGTGGGGGTCTGAAAGTCACATATGAAGGTTTAAACTTCAGGTCAGAATATTAATATGCTCTTTGAACAGCTCAATTTAAACATAGAATATATGAATACACTGGTTTATTTTACTAATAGTATATAAAGAATACAGCAGAGTGCATGAACTCTTATGAAAGTTATTTATGCCAAAAATTTGGTAAAAATCATGGGTTTTATCTTGAAGGACCAGCAAGGAATAAATACTCATTAGTAGATACAGAGCTGGTAGGGCTGGAACTAGAATCCCAGATTGCAGTTCCCACCATCTTGCCAGTGTCCAGCAAGGTACCCAGCACTGGATTTCTCTCAGGAGACCTTTATTAAAGCTAGTGAGGGGGCTAGTTTGTGGCTCAGCAGTAGAGCGCTCGCCTAGCATGTGCAAGGCCCTGGGTTCGACCCTCAGCACCATATAAAAATAAATAAAGGTTCTGTGTCCAACTACAACTATAAATAAATAAATATATATTAAAAAAAAATAGTGAGGGCCCGCTAAAGCTGATAATGCTGGGAATAATGAAATAAAACGGTCTTGGATCTCAAGACAGTATTGCGGGACCTCAATTGCAGAATAGTTTTGTCTAGTTACAAATTTTTCTTAACAGATGAGGCAGCTGAGGGAGGGTGTCTGAGAATGTTTCCTAGAGGAAATAAAACTGAGATGAGATTTCAGGGACCCACAGGAGGTATCTGAGTGGTTGTGGATCTAGGAAGAGCAAGTTGGAATCTCTTGAAAGTAAATGAACAAAGGAGGCAAATATTGGTCCTTTACTGAGAATGTTGCCTGTGGCAGCAGAAAGAGGATTAACACAGTGGTTCTGAGCTATTAAGAATTAAATTAGGGGCTGGATTTGTGGCTCAGTGGTAGAGCACTTGCCTGTGAGGCACTGGGTTCGAGTCTCAGCACTACATATAAATAAATAAATATGAAATTATATCAACAACTAAAAAACAGAAAGAAAGAAAAGAATTGAGTTAGGGGAGCAGGCACAGTGGCAAATGTCTATAATCCCAGCTATTCAGGGTCCTGAGGCAAGAGAATCACAAGTTCAAGACCAGCCTCAGAACTTAGTAAGACTCTCAGCAGCTTAGTGTGATTCTGTCTCAAAATTAAAAAATAAAATAAAGGACTGGAAGTGTAGCTCAGTGATAAAGTGCTCCTGGGTTCAATTTTCAGTTTCCCCTCTCAAAAAAAGGAATTAAATTAGGGGGAGGGGGGGATAGAAAGGATAGTTAATGGATACAGGTATACAGATGGATAGGAGGATGACTTTTAATCCGGCACAGTAGGGTAACTGTTGTTGACAACAATTGTTATTTCAGAATAGCTAGTAAATAAGATTTTCAGTGTTCCAAATACAAAGAAATGATAAATATCTGAGTTGATGAATATGCTAGTTACCCCGATTTGATGAGTACACGTTGTATACATATATTGAAATGTCACATTGTATCCCATATGTATGTATAATTATGTGTAATTAAAGATAAGAAGTATATATTTAATAAAAGAATTAAATTAAACTTCAGAGTCAGGACATGAATAGGCTCTTTGTTCAACTCAGTTTAAACATAGAATAAGTAGATTGGTTTATTTTACTAATAGTGTGTAAAAGAGTATGACATAGTGAATTATTCATGCCAGAACTACAGTGAGGTCCTTACTGGGTACCGATGGCATCTACCAGAGGAAAAGCAAGCGTAGATAGGTAGTGACAGAACAGCTACCGGGGCCAGGCCCTGTGACTACAACACTTTTTTGGAGCAAAGGCAAACTTGTTTAGTCATGTTAAGGACACAAGTGCTCAGGCAGACAGGCCTGAGTTCTGGTCTCAGCATCCTTGCCCCTTGTAGCTGCATGACTTAAAAGGATTATCCAACTTTCCTGAGGAATATTCCCTTCTCTGAAAAATAGGGATAATAATTCTTATAAGTAATCAGAAATCATATATCCTATGCTGGTAATTTTTTCCATGAGCTAAATGTTAATTAATTTGAATTTCACTTTTTCATTTGAAAAATTTAGTTGAATCCTTAAATGATTCAGTCACTTTAAAATATGAATTTTTTTTTTTACTGTGAAACCATGTTTGATTTTACCATTATATGTTCCTTTGTTATAGTTGGTCTGTGTAACATTTTGATTTAGTGGTTAAACTCATATAAATATTCATCCTTCAACCTTCTCATTCAGTGTTTGATACCTTTTTCTCCTTTAAGATCAGATTAATAATGGTTCCTCTCTGGTCATGATTATTCTTGAAGCTGTCCAGAAAAGCAATGCTTTCCACACCTGGCCAGCCCTCAGGATCATGGGGTGGGGGTGTTATTTTCAGTCCCTACCTCCCTGAGAATGACTTCTCCAGGCTGGAGCTCCAGAAAGTAAGATTTTTCTAGAACTACCTGGTTGAATTTGATATGCAGCAGGGTTTGAGGATCAAGGTTGATCAGGCATCTGAAGTCATCTAGGCCAAGAGGTGTAGGGAGAGTTGGGTCAGTTAGTGACCCCCAGAGAATCTAGAACCATAATAGGTGATAATGAGTGAACTGGATTAGATTTAGGACTAATTGGGACAGAAAGGATTTAACTTAGCTTGAGAAGAGAGTTGCTAATATTGTATAGGCTATTAATGTAACTTTATTATATCAAATATTATAAAACCAGGCAAATCGTCACTTTCTTTTTTGTTTTGCTCTGTTTTATAGATCGCGAGGACCAGTCAATTCTTTGCACGTAAGTAAATGTTGAATGTTCAGACTTGTTTTGATTTTTTTTTTTTTGGAAAGTGGAAAATCATTTTTTGTATATGGGAGGGGGAAGTAGAGCAAGAGTTTGAAGTAAACTTTGTAAGTTATTTTAAGACTAAGATTATATAAATTGCTTAAATTTGGTGTTATTGTTTGATTGTCAAACTGGGCTTTTCACACATTTTACAGTGTTGGTCTGTGAAATTTGTATCTTTGTTTTGTATGTTTAAGTGTAGGACTACTAGACATTTCAACAATTTATTTGTTTTACTCTATAAGCATTTACAGAGCATGTGTCTTGTGTACTGTGTGCTAAATCTAGAGATTCACAGCTGAATAAAACAGTCCACAACAGGACATGCTTAGATTTGCACATTAGAAAGGCCACTCTGACTGCAGTCTGGAGGAAGAAGAAACAGAGAGACCACTTAGGAGCCTGTTCAGTTATCTAGGCAAGAGATGGTGGTGACTTCAGGTACTGATTGTGAACCCAGACAGAAGCAATTGAATGTAACTGGTGTTCAGTTTAGAAGACAGACTTCCTTGGTGATGTACATGCCTGAGAAAAAAGCAAAGAGAGAAGCAGTTATTGATGGAATTAAGATCTCTCCTGGCCTGGGAGCAGAGAAGGAAGAACAGATTGGAGTGGAAGATAATGAGTTTGCTTTGGGACACCTTGCACTTGAGATCACTGTGGCTCATCTACAAATGGCTGGCCGTAAGGCTTGGGGACGAGAACAGTCCATGCTAGAAATGCAACTCTGAGATGTCAACAGCATGGGTGCTCGTGGAAACCAAGGATGGTGAACGTGATTGTCTTAGAAAAAATGTGCTGAGAAGCCAGGCACAGTGGCGCATGCCTGTAATCCCAGCAATTTGGAAGGCTGAGGCAGGAGGATGTCAGGTTTCAAAGCCAGTCTCAGCAGCTTGGTGAGGCCCTGACCAATTTAGTGAACAACTTGTCTGTAAATAATAAAAATTTAAAAATGGTTTGGGGATGTGTTTAGTGGTTAAATGCCCCTGGATTCAATCCTTAGTACAAAAAAAAAAAGGAAAAGAACGAAAGAAAGAGAAAACATGCTGAGAGAGAAGGTAGTGTATGGAATCCCAAGGAAAAGCAACATTTAAGAGCCAGGCAGAGAACGAAGTGCTTCCAAGGCCAAAATGATCCAACATGGAAGAGGGGATGTGACCCAGCATCCAGGGGAGGGAGGCATTGCATCAAAGGAGTGATCTGATGAAATGAGGGGTGCAGAAATGTGTGCTGCAGAGAATGGAGTGTGGGGAAGTGAACGAGTGCATGAGGAAGAGGAAGAAGCCAGATCCAGTTGAGGAATGGAGGGGAGGTGAAAAGGTTGGAAAAGGAAATCAAAAGACCAAGTACAGACCTACTGCTTCCAAACAGTTGGAGAACATGGAGAGCAGTGGTTGAGTAGTGTGAAAGCTCAACAGATGTCTGGTACTATTATTGGTGGTGTTTTTAATGAGGTCGAGATGAAATGCAAGTGAGAGGCAGACAGTTGGAGCAGCAGTGTGGGGGCAGGAAGGAAGGAGAACTGATGAGCCAAGCGGACCGTGAGAGGCAGAGCTTGGCAAGTTGGCCCTCTGCAGTGACGGCCATTAAGCCTGAGTCCTAGAGCTGATAAGTAGGGGTGGCAGTTGGGAACCAAGAACATTCTTATCTAGTGGTTTCTCCTTTCTGGGCAGTAGAAAGTGTGCTATCTAACCCGAATGGGAAGAGTGGCAGGGCAGGAGGTTTGAGGAGAATTCATCTGTTTTGATCTGTGAATTTTCTTCTGGCATTGTTAAGCCTCAAGGAGTTTTGTAAATAGGCTTTTTCCAAATGATAAACCATCCTGAAACTTACAGTCAAAACTGTGTGATTCTGTCAGGTGCAGAATGCCTGCAAGATCGATTAATGGGGATGTTGAGGCAGGAGGATCGCACGTTGGAGGTCAGCCTAGGCAATTTAGCAAGATAATGTTTCAGAATAAAATTTTTAAAAGGCCTGGGGATGTATGTAGCTCTGTGGTAGAACTGCCCTGGGTTCAGTCCCCAGTGCTGCAAAAAAACAAAGCAAAACAAAACCCAACAACAAAAATCAGCATGCTTCATAGGCTCCCCAGCAGTTGGGTTGGGCTCAGCTTGTTGGCCCTGCTATCTGGACCAGGTTCAGCTGGCACACCTGAGACTTGCTCCTGAACTCACTCCTGTGGCTGTGGGTGGCTGGCTTTTAGCCCAGGTGCC
Source organism: Ictidomys tridecemlineatus (assembly GCF_052094955.1). Taxonomy (NCBI): domain Eukaryota; kingdom Metazoa; phylum Chordata; class Mammalia; order Rodentia; family Sciuridae; genus Ictidomys; species Ictidomys tridecemlineatus. The sequence continues at coordinate 52,833,918 of NC_135479.1, read as the reverse complement.
TTGGCTTTTCTTCATTTCCTCTTGTTCTCCAGAGTCTAGCCCTGGCTTTTAATGGGGTGGTAGATAATTAATATGTGTTAATAATTTAGGAGGGTTGGGTTCTAAGAACAGTAAGAGGGCAAGCTCCAATGTGTAAAGGCTGGATTCTGCTGTGTCCCATTTGTTGTTGCCCCTTTCCCAAGCTAGACACACAGCCAAGGCCAGATTTGGCAAGGGAAACACTACAAAGTGAGCAGGAGACAGTGGAGAGTGGAGGCCTTTGCTGTGGTCCATCTATCATGAGGCTGTGGGAATTGAACCAAATGCAGCCCAACAAAAGGTAGAGGACTCACACCTCTTATAGACTTAGTGACTTGACAGCTCAGATAACCATTTTTGAGAGGGACTTTGAGGAACGTCTGAAAGCAAGAAATACCTCGGGAATGGCTGCTATTTGACAGATCAGTGAGCATCAATTTACTTCTGTTACCAAAAGTGACCATTGCAAACGTGAGCTCTATATCATTTTAGATTGAAATTTGTCATCGATTAATAGGCAGATTTAAGAGGTAAGTCTTAGCACCTGGGTTATGTCACTCTCTCTCTCTCTCTCTCTGTCTCTCTCTCTCTCTTCTCTCACTCTCTCTTTAAAAAAAAAGGAAAAGAAAAGAAAATCAGGGTACAGAAGAAATAAAGATCCCAGAATTGACCCTGTATTAATCATATGCTTCCCTGCTTCTGTACATTGTTGTTCCTTATGTTTTTGTTTTGAATTGCACATCACTTTGAGACGCTAGTGAAAGCTCTAGAAAACACAAATGCCTTCAGGTTGAAACTCCTGATCTTTTTTTACCTTAATGTGCTTCAACAGACACAGGGCACCCCCAACCAGAAGGCTTCCTGTTTTGTTTTTAGGTTAACTTGGCCTCTGTGAAGGCCATTAAGAGCTAAAAGAGCAGGGTGTTGGTTCCATATCTCTCCCCTAACTGGTCCTGCATAGACCCGCGGTGGAACTACCAGCCACTGCAAGGCTGAAACTGCTGCATTGTACATCTTAGTTTGTTGATAGAAATGAGCCCAGATTTCCTTTGCCCTCGTTGCTATTAAGCTTGGCCTATTGCTCTCTTTCCTGAGGGTTCTTCCAATTTTCTTCAAGAGAAGTCTGCTGAGTTTTCTTTTTGGTTCTCTTACCCCTTTGCTTTTGTTCAAACTGTGTTTATTTCCTCTGCTTCCATCTGGGACAGATATTTCATTTCCCATTATGGTTTTTTTTTTTTTTTTTTTTGCACAAATTATATTTTCTGCCAGGTACAGTGGCACATGCCTCTAATCCCAGCGACTAGGGAGGCTAAGATAGGAGGACAACAAGCTCAAAGCCAGCCTCCACGTCTTAGCAAGGCCTTAAGCAACTCAACGAAACCCTGTCTCTAAATTTTAAAAAAATATAAAAAAGGGTTGGGGATGTGGCTCAGTGGTTAAGCACCTCTGGATTCAATCTCTAGTACCACCCCCCCCAAAAGAATTATGTTTTCTGCCATCTCCTTCATATTAAAACCAGAGGTCTCTTAGGGGGTAAACTTCTGTTTAAGTCTTTTCTGTCATTGTCATCATTGATCGTCAGCGATCATCAGCATAGCTATTCATAGCACTGACATTTCTTGAGAGCCTTTTGGCCAGGCACGCTGCTAGGCTCTTACATGCATTATCTATTCCATGAAGTGATTGTTTTAATTTATAAACCAAATCTCAAAAAAGCAAAGTAACTTGCCCAAAGTCCTATAGCTAGGGAGTTTGTGCTAGTTAGCTTTTCATTGCTGTAACAAATGCCTAAAGTAAGTCAACTTATAAGGAGGAAAGGTTTATTTTGACTATGGTTTCAGAGACTTTAGCCTAGGGTCACTGGTCTCTGTTGCTTTGGGGCTTGTTGGCTATACAGAATGTTAATGCTGGGAACACATGATGGAGCAAAGCTGTTCGTCTCTTGGCACCAGGAAGAGGCGAGGGTCCTGATATCAAATGACCTAACTTCCTTCCACTAGATTCCATTTACTAAAGATTCTTCTACCTCCCGATAGCACCATGGGCTGGTGACCAAGCTCTCAATACACAGGCCTTTAGGGAACAATCAAGATCCAAACTATTACAGAGCAGGAGAAGGATTTGTGTCTAAGTAAGTCAGTTTTATTCCATAGGCCTCATTTTCAACCACTATACCAAAACTGTAGAAAATGAGTAACTTAAAAATGTGGTAATTCAAATTTTCATGTGCATATAGTAGAAGAACATTGAAGCAGACAATAATGACCACTGTTTTTTGAGTGCTAATTATATATTTTGGTTAGACTGTATTTTTTCTCCTTTGTGTTAGGAGCTGTCATTCCCAAATTATGATGGAGAATTTAAGAGTTGTAATCTGCCCTCTTGGGGGGGGCTTAGGAATGGAGTTTGGGAATACACATCTATCATTGAAGCAGTATTCTCTATAGCAAAGTTATCTTAGATCTGAAATATGGAAAAATGTAGCCAAGTTCATGAGCAGTTGGTGAAGCACAGCTGCATAAGGGTGACATGCTGGGAAAAAATGCTTTGAGGACCCTGTCCAATGAATGATCAGGGTGAGCTGGGAAACCACAGAGACAAACTAAACTGAAAAGCAACCATCATAACTGGTTTTGAGACAAGTCATCATCAGGCTAAATGAGAGGCTCATTTCTTTACATAATAAAAAAGGACCTGTTTGAAACCAACCGCCAATATCAAGATTAGCACCAAATCCTAAGTATTTTGAATAAAGTTAACATCGGAACACAGAAACCCCTCTCATTGCTATTAAGAAGTTACACTTGAATAAAATCCATCTGGGCCTCTGGCATCCATCTGCTCCCTGGTTGATCAGTGTCCCCTGCCACTCTCTGCCTTGATTGTTATATGAAATCCTGGCAGCTGGCCAGCAGGTTCTGGTGTGCCCCAAGCTCCTTCCCCAGCGGTTCACCTGCTAACTCTTGCTCCCGCAGGAGGGGTCTCCCTCACCATGGTTTCTGAAGGCAGCTGTGCCTTCTTCTCTAACTTCCTTCTTTTCAGTGTCTTATTTCCTTCCTAACATTGCTCACATCCTATAATTATCTCATTTGTTTTGCTTGTTTATTTTATGTCTCTTCTAAACTTAAGCTCCACAAGGACGTGGACTTCCTTCACAGCTCTATCCCTAGCACTTAGAAGAATGCCTGGCACACAGAAGTTGATTTGTAAATATTTGTCAAATGGCTCAATGGAAGAGCTATGAAATGAATGAGTGAAAAATCATTACCTTATCTACAGACCAGTGGTAACCAGGTAGCATATATATTGACGTTAATGACAGGAACAAAAAAAATGTAAAAAAGACACTAGGAATCAATGCATAGGACCCATATTCATTCAGTCAGCAGTATACATCAAGCACCTGCTAAGCTAGATACCGAGATATCAAAGATCAATAAGGAAAACAAGGGCCTTGCTTTTTTTGAACTAAGGAAGATTAAAAAAAAAATTACCTGAAAGACAATGAGAAAACATTGTTTTCCCTAAAAAAAAAAAAAAAAAAAAAAAAAGTATGTGTATTGATGCCATTTAACTTGAAATTACACCTATTGTTTCTATTTGTGGGACAGAGAGATGGCTCAGGGATAGTAGAACAAAGTTACTGGAGATTTATCTAGAAAATAAACCTCAGAGACTACTTTTTTCAAAGAAGAACAGTGCTCTGGCCAATCAAATTTCCTAACTCCTGCATTTTGGTACCGGCCTTATATGGGCCATTATGTATAAGAAATAAGTATACAAGATGAAGATAGCATGTCATCACTGGAGAATGAATGTCTTCATCAACCATGTGTATTAGGATATGGGCAAATTATTTGAGGAAAAATTAGATTAAATTGTTACCTCAAACCATATTTTTTTTTCAGATTACTGAAAGATTTAATTATAAAAATGAAACCATCAAAGTTCTAGAAGGAAATACAGATGGATTTAATAATACAGATGATATAAAAATGAAAGTTTAGAAGAAATAATTTCAAAGCAGGCCTTTTTAAGTATCAATGGTTGGCAGAAACTTTAAAACCTTGTAGATTGGAGTACCTAAGATTCCGAAAACTTCTGGGTGGAGAAACAAAGAAGGGGACTATTTGTAATAAAACAGTAGAAGTGTTCAGTAAAGTTAATATATGAACTATCCTTATAAATCAGTAAGTAGGCTATGCCTAGTATCAGCAGTCTAGGAATTAGTAAAGATCAAATCTGTCGACATTTTACAGATTGAATACTGAGGCCCAGAGGAGATTGTTTCCTTACTCGTGGTTGTAAAACTGGTCAGTAGGATCACTTTGCCCAGCCCTCCCTGTGGTAGAGACTGAGGTTATCTAAGTGCAGAGAGTCAGGAAGATGTTACATCCAGTAAGTCCACTGAAAATTTTAAGTCATGGACAGTTGCAGTTTGTTTGTTTTATGGTTCTGGGGATCAAGCCCAGGGCCCATTGCGTGCCAGAGCAGCACTTTACCACTGAGCTACACCCTAGCCAAGTTGTGTCTAGTTCATATACTGCAATTCCAAGTACAGTTCCAAGAATGATGCCGGGATTTGTTAGAAACAGTAGATTTTCAAGCATTTGAGGAAATGCTTAGATTATTTATTGACAATATAACATTTTTGAGTTTCTGAATTTTTTAAAAAAATTAATCTACAAATCTATTAAGATTTGTATTATAATCCAAATTGAGACTTTCATTGATTATGACTATAGGTTTGCTTTGATTGTGTCTTGAGAAACCTTAAGTGTTCGAGCAGAGAACTCATAATTCAGTTGTCCCTCGGTGCCCACAGCACCTTCTGAATTTTCAAGCTTAGTTCTGTGTAGAAATTTAAAAAACAAAAAACTTTTGAAATGTCACCAGCTTTATTTATTTGTAAATATGAATCTCATAAAGTGATGGCATTTGTCCCCATTCACCACAAAATTCATTTTTTCCCTCATTTTGACAACCAATTACATATGGCCTTTGTTCTAACACTTTGTAAGGTTATGTGGAAACAAAAAGAAGTAAAGAGAAGCAAATGCAATTATTAACTTGTGAGGCCACAGTCCTTGGGGTCAGAGAACCTGGTGTGCAAGGCCAGCAGCCAGTAGGAAGGTCTTAAGGAGGTCATGTTGGTGCAGAAGAGAGAATTGTCCTTATCCAGTTCAAAGGATGAATCAAGAAGGATTTGGGTGGCTTTGAAGGTCAGTGTCAGTAACCAGTGGGCATTCCAAAGTTCCTGTCAGCTCCTTTAAATTATATCCTCATAATTGAATTGTTTTAGGATTTCAGTTTGCAGTGCTAGATATTTCTGGTGTGGAAGTTTTTATTTTTTACAAACACTAATAAATTTAAATTTAATTTCTCTGGTGGAAGCCTCTACCCCTAGCAACCAAAAAAAAAAAAAAAAGAGTAACGGACATTTTCCTGTGATGTCTTACTGCCACCTACTAAGGAATTTTTATTTGGGTTTATTTGAATATTTATTTGGGTTTATTTAATCTTTTTTAAAAAATAATTTCCTAACTACTGCCAGTGAGGTTTTGTTTGTTTGTTTGTTTCCTGCTTTTTCTTTTCTTTTTTTACTAGTTCTTGTTCTGATTCGTTCAGCGGTAGCAATTGTAATTTTGGAATGCATGGTCAAGCTTTCTTTAAAACAGCTGATGTTAATATTTCTTTCAGGGGTGAATCAGGTGCCGGAAAGACAGAGAATACTAAGAAAGTCATTCAGTACCTTGCTCACGTTGCTTCTTCACATAAGGGAAGAAAGGACCATAATATTCCTGTAAGTTTTGGCTATGTTGTTGATTTGTAAACCTTAGTTTTTTTCTTTTAAAATTTTAGAAGTGAACCAAGGAAACACATGTACTCTTTGCACTGCTTTGATTGACAGCTCCCTGGTCGCCCTCTATCCAGCAACCTTTATTTTCCCCCCACTCAAGAGGAGCCAGGCAGCATTCAAGGAAATTGTCATGAAATGGGTTTTCTTATAGGGCAAACGAATTATGGCTGTGGCTTGAAGCCTAATTTCTTGCAAAGATTTGGTGAGAGTGATTAAAAATTGATGAGCAGTGCTTATGAAGATTTCTTATTTTTTATCAAAAATAAAAAAAGTTTTCAAATGTTTTAAGCAGTCTGAACTTGCAGAGTAGCCTGGTGCTGCTGCCAAAGGTTATGTGAGGAGAGGGGAGATACATGGGAAGAATCAATGCTAGAAAAGATAGAAATGTAGAATATAAATGCTAGTTATCCTTAATATTTTTAGAGATGCGGGAATGGTACTTGATACAGCCTGAGAGAATGCCAGCCATAGTGGCCTTCATAGTCCTAAGCTTGCATACTGGCTTGGTGCTTTGGATGTGGCTCCTGCTAGGGAAAGACCCAGACTCGCTAACATTTGCTTATCTGTTTGTAATGAACAGCAGGACTCGCCTAAACCAGTGAAACACCAGGCAAGTGCTTTTCTTTGTGCTTCTTAGTCTTAAGTGTTTGCACTAATTTGTCTTTAGATTGAGTCTCTTCTAGAAACAAATCCCATCCTTAGTTCTGAATCTATTATTTTTTTTAAAAAACACCTAATTTTGAAAAACTTACTGCTTAGAGCCTCCTTCTTTTCCTGAGAAGATGCATGCCATTTTGCTTTACATTTGTTTTCCAGATTCATTTTAATATTTATTTGCCCTTTTATCATGACATTGAACTGCATGTTTATGAAGCCTCTAAATTTATGGTTTCATCTAGCAAATACTAGCTGGTATTATCTAATACTTCTGAAACTCATGGGAACTTAGCTTTGTGCCACACATTAAAATTTGAATTTGGGGTCCAACTTTAAAAGTTGTACCTTTGGGATTAATAAATTCCTAATCTGTTAAAGTTTTCTGGCATTGAAAAGTTTCTGCCTATATATGTTTTAACCTAAAAACCTCATTGTATTTGATACACAAAATAAGTTAGACTTTTCTTTGTGCTGGGCAGTTAGTGGAGGAATGTAATTCTTCCTAATTATCAGATGCCTTGCCTGCCCTTTAGCTCCACAGATTCTGACATTGACCAAACTGTGAACTGAAGCAGGACCTCCATTTCCTGTTTCCCGGGAGGAGGGGAAGGCAAAACCAAGCCAGTTCCTTAGATAGAGTGGGACGTCTGGCCTTGGATGTAATCTTTTCCCTAACATGGAAATGGTTTTGGTTTTCTGTCTTCCACAAGTTATGAAGCTAATATAAAGTGAGAAGCAATAATGTTGAGTTGTAGAAATGATTTATTGATATAAAAGAATGCTCAATCATACTTTAAGGAACCATCAGAGATACTGAGGTTTTCAGATATCTTTCTTAAAATTCTTAAGAAATCATCAGACACTGAAGCTGTACTAGACCTATGAAGGCCTGTGATGTTCTCTTGCTCCTTTAACTGCATTTCAGGCCGGGATATAAATTGGAAGGGTTAGTGAAGTAATCATTATCCTATGGGATATTTAAAGCCTTCTTTGCCAGTTAAAGAGGGAAAATCCAGACCAGAAACCAGCTTTTCATTGTGCTTTAGAGGTACATGCTGTATGGCCTCTTAATCTGTACTTAAGAGTGCAGATTAAATAAGTGACATACAGATTTAGGTTTTCTGAATCATCTGTGGAGCACAGGAGCCATTATTGTTGACATTTTGTTTCGATGTCATTTTAAACGACAGTGGATCCCTGTGTATGTGAGTAGCATGCCTCCCCCTTGATTTTACTGTGGGCTCAGTCAGTCCTTGGGAAGCAAATTCTCCCCAAGAAGGCGACCGCTGCTTTGGGCCTGGCTTCGCTGCCATAGCTGATATGCATGTTGTGCTGCATGCATCGCTGCGCACAGAATACCTGAGGCTGCCTTTCCAGAGTTTATTTTGATAGTAATCAAGTAGTAGCTGTGGTGATGTTTTTAGAAATACAGCCGGAAGAATACTGGTTCTCAATTCATTTTTCTTCTCCAATCCACCTAAGGAATATGGGACAGTCATTCCCATAGGGGAGAATGTCCTGTCAGGAAATTATTTCTCCCTGCTACTTTTCCCTGCTCATGACTTGCTCACCCCATTTTGAGAACTACTGCCTTAAAGTAATGTGGAAAGTCTGTACAGTTATCCCTGTTATTTGAGGGGCCTTGGTTCCAGGGCCCCTATCCCACCCCCGTCAGTTACCAAAATTCTTAGATGCTCAAGTCCCTTATATAAAATAATGTAGTGCAAGCCAATAAAAAAGTGAACAAATGATTTAAAAACAAATAAAAATAAAATAATGTAGCATTTGCATAGAACCTGTGCACAACCTCCCCTATGCTTTATATCACTTCTAGATTACTTATAATACCTAATGCAATGTAAATGCTATTTCAATAGTTGATACACTGTATAGTTTTGGGAATAATGAGGAAAAAAGTCTGTACATATTCAATAAGGATACAGTTGTTTTTCCTGAAAGTTTTCAATCTGTATTTGGTTGAACCTATGGGTATAAAACCCCAGAAGGCCAACTGTACATTGCTGTTTCTTCTGGTTGGTTTTATTCCACAGGTTTGTGGAACTTTATATATAAAACAGCCAGTTGTATACATTTCTAGCATTTTATCACTACACAGTAGTATGAATTGTTAAAACAAAAGGGAAGGGATTTCTGGGTTTCTTTTTTTTGTCAGGCATTTATTTATTTGCTCATTCATTTTCAAAACAGTTTTATTGAAGTATAATTCACACATCACACACTTCACCCATTTAAAGCATACATTTTAATGTTTTTAGTATGCAATTCAGTTATCATCACAATTAATCTTAGAATGTTTTCATTATCCCAAAAGAAACCCTGTAATGAGTTCACTTCCCATTTCCCCCCAGCCCTTGGCAACCCCTAATCTATTTTCTGTCTTTATGAATTTGCACATTCTGGATATTTCATATAAGTAGATCATACAATAGATGGTCCTTTTTTTATCATGGGTGTTGTGTGCTTGTGTGTGTGTGTGTGTGTGTGTGTGTGTGTGTGTGTGTTGCTAAGGGACTGAACCCAGGGCTTCATGCATGCTAGGCAAGCACTCTTCCACTGAGGTGCATCCCAAGCACATAGGAGATCTTTTCGAGCTGATTTTTCACTTAACATAATTCAAGGTTTATCCACATTGTAGCATGTGTAAGTGCTACCTTCATTTTAAGGCCTAATAATATCCCATAGTAGTCAATATATCATTTTATTTATGCATTTACCAGTTGATGGACATTGGGATTGTTTTGCTCTTTTGGGCCTTTATGGTTCATGCTGTGAATGTTTAGGTCCACATTTTTGTGTGGACATATATGTTTTCATTTTCTCTTGTGCACCTTCCTAATGGAATTGCTGGGTCTCAAGCTGATTTTGACATTTTTAGGAACTGCCGAGCTATTTATTAAAAGACTGTTGGATTTTTGCATGTACACCAGCAACATATGAGAGCTACCATTTCTCATATCCTTATCAACACAGGGCATTGTTTTTTTAAACCATCGTAGTTGAACACTCATTCTCTCATGCTTATCTGTAAAACTTAATCTTCATTTCAAAAATCTGAACAAATAAAAGAAATCAATTTTCAGAGTTAAAGTCACAATACTTAAGAAGTAAACTTTAAGCAAACATTCATCTATGAACTTGTGGTTTACTTCTTATAACAAAATTGAAATCTTCCTTGGCTGTATGCCCTTAGTGCCCATCAGCTGACTGCAAGCAGGGCCACTGTCACCTTTACTCGTGGTAATCTGGCAGAATTTGTTGCACCTCCGAAGCCTCAACCTAGGGCAATTTCATAGCAGATTTGAAAATGAGTAACTTTCAAAACTGAACTATCCCCTCAAAATGAGTCCTTCAAGCTAGCCCGCCTGTCTTGTGTGTGCCTCCCAAGTTAGCTTCAGAATGATTTTGTATCTTTCCTTAGTTTGGTGCCACTAAATTGCCTTGAATCAAGACAAAAAGTGATAAATAGCAGTGGCAAATACAGAAACTACCTGTACTGCCAGGTGTGGTGGCACACACCTGTAATCCCAGCCACACAGGAGACTGACACAGGAGGATGGCAGTTCTATGCCAACCTCTGAAATTTAACAAGACCCTGGTGCAAAATAAAGAGGATTGGGGATGCAGCTCAGTGATGAAGTACTCCTGAGTTTCAGTCCGTAATATCAAAAAAGAAAGGAAGGAAGGAAGGGAGGGAGGGACATGCACTGCCAGTTACAATTAAAATCTGGTTTTCAACCTGTGCTTGCTTGTAGCATCCTGCTTTATCCCTCTTCTGGTGGTCAGTGGAACACCTGCACTTGGCCTTGCCAGACCTGCAAAGTGCTGCATAATCCCAGTCCTGGCCTCTTGCTGGCTGAGTTAGAGTTTTTTTTTTAAATTACTTTTTAAAATTTTTTTGAAGGATGTGTATTTTTCTTAATCATTTCAAATTCATTTCATATCATACAGCAAGTGTATTTTATACACTTTATAAATACAAGAATACATTTTTTACCATGATTGATGGACCTTCAAAACACTATCTGACTCTGGATACTTAAAATTTAAAAATTAACCTAAAAAGTTAATGCTGCTTTCTTCCCCTCTACATTCCCAAATAAATTCCTCATTGTCATATAGAATAGAAACAGGAGACATTGCCTCTTGGACTCTAGTGAAACATTATTAGTCACTGTTCCTGGATGGTTTTTTGGTTGAGAGATGGTAGTACCATTTGTTTCATCATTAAATTGTTTAATACAGGAATGACCATGGTAATTTCCTAATTATAAGGCCATTTTTATATTTTGTGATACTACTTTTGTGTTGAGCTTTTTGAGATTCATTTATGAGTTTTTAAGGTCTTTATTTGACCTCTTTGATGTCACAGATCCATTAAGGAAGTAATTATGTGACATTAGTGCAGTAGAGACAACAGTAGGGACACAGGAGTACCTGTGTCTATAGTGACGATGGTGATATGAGGACCTTAGCCCAAATCTTAGTTTTTCCTTTTCTTTCTTTTTTTCTTTCTTTAATGTGTGTGTGTGTGTGTGTGTGTGTGTGTGTGTGTGTGTGTGTGTGTGTGTGTATACCAGCAGGCTTGCATGTGGTACTAGGAATTGAACCCAGGGCAGAAAGGAAATAATCAATAAAAAAAAACTTGATCTAAAGAATCTTTGTAGCCACCTCTAGGGAATATTAAAGGAGGGGTATGCATTATTTGCTTTACTTCTAATTTAGGGAGACACCTTAAGAAAAGATCATGAGAGTCTTTTAATTATGATTTGGCAAGATGGCATCTAACATTGAGGAATTCATATTCTAAGCCTTTGCTCTAACAGTGGCCATTTAAAGTTAATGCCACTCTTACCAGAACTTCGGGGTTGATACTCTACATCAGCCATGATCTATATCAACTTAATACAAATTGAATTGGTTTAAAAAAAAAAAAAAAAGCCTGGGCATGGCTTTAGAGGCTCAAACAATTGATGCAAAGTCAATATACCATAGTCTGCAAGATTCTAGTTGTGGGCACACTGATGGAAGTGACCAGTGACTTCCAGGGAAAAGGCAGTGTGTCCTGTCACAGAGTAGTAGACATTCTTAGTGGTGCTCTCAGCCATCAGAATTGGTTCAGGATGTCATGTTTAATAAAGTTGGACAGCCTATAATGTTTTAGGGAGATTTACATAACAGGCAAATGTTTGTAAGTCAGTAAACCGAAAGATTCACTGTACAAGGAGAAAATTCTCTAAAGACCAGGAAGTAAAGCAGTACTGCATAATGAGTTCACATGGCACAAGGTTCTTAACAGGACTGGCTCCTGACTGATTTCAGCTGAACATGGTTATAGACTGCAGTTAAAACCTGTGACAATCTGGGCAATCCAGATGAAGCATCCATAGCATGTCTCCAGTATGAGTGCCCCACCTTTCCATCTGCTTGATAGAGCCCAAACCAGAGCCTGGATATTGATGCTGAGATCTTTGCTGAGATCTTGGACTCATTGATGTCCAGATCCATTAGAAGGGAAGTAATAGCCTGGCATATATTTGTTCCTGTTTGGGGATTGGATAGTAGTGCAATGCTTCACACAACAAATAGCCACTAATTTAAAAATTTACATGTGGTTCTTTATGTTCCATATTTTTTTGCTTAGAGAATGATATTTTCTTTTTTTAATATTTACTTTTTAGTTGTAGTTGGACACAATACCTTCATTTTATTTATTTATTTTTATGTGGTGCTGAGGATCGAACCCAGGGCCTCGAGTGTGCTAGGCGAGCGCTCTACCTCTGAGCCACAACTCCAGCCCAAGAATGATATTTTCTATTTATTTATTTTTCTTTAGATACTGTGGCATTTTAAAATATAGGGGTAAGGTTTGTGTTTTGAAAAAGCAGATTTATTTTGGTCATCAAAGATAATTCTGAAATTACATTCCAGAAACACAACATCACTTTCTAATGCTTTCCTCCTCCAGAAATGTCATCATGCTTTCTCACGGAGATTTCTGTTATGTTTCATACATAATTAAAGCACATATTAATATACTTGCATCTTTTGTTTGTAAAATCTGTTTTCTAGCCTAATTTGCATATAAACATACTGACTAAAGCAAACATTATACCAAATGCACTATACCTAACCTTTTAAATTTGAGCAAGTGAGTATCTTGCCATCTTTGCCATCCTCTGAGAGTTAAGGTGAGGAATGGCCCTGTCTACATCATTGAGATATTAAGTGAAACCCTTGGAAAGATGGAAGGTCTTATACTAATACAGTAGTAATTATTAACTTAGCCACCTTCAGTGTTTTGAACAAGGCAGAGCAAAAAATAAACAGAAGTGTAAATGTTAATATGTTCTTGATTGAAGTATCGTGCTAAAGTTCATTTCACAGAGACCAGTTGATTTGCTTTGTTTTCACAGTTCTCTGCCTAGTGTTTAAGCTGATCTCTGATCAGTGTGACATTTTCTTCTCCTGTGACCACTTTCTGGATGCTGATTTTTTCTTTTAGCAGAACCCATTAGCATAACCAGGACTGAGAAGCCATAAAAAGTTGCAGGATGGCAAAATGAAAGGACTGAGGAAGAGAGGCAGTTTTTGTGGGTGTCCCCCCCCCTTTTCTTTTTTCCCTGAGGACTGGAATAAAGACCTTAGATTAACATACATCTGTTTTTATTTATGTGTGTGTGTGTGTGTGTGCGTGTGTGATGTCTTACAGGGGGAACTTGAACGGCAGCTTTTGCAAGCAAATCCAATTCTGGAATCATTTGGAAATGCGAAGACTGTGAAAAATGATAACTCATCTCGTTTCGTAAGTTTAAAAGCACCAGAAACTTAATTCCTCAGATTTCTAGTTAAATGTCTACTGTGATTAAGCAAATGAATTGATTTTTCTCTTCCTGTCAAGAAAAGGCAGACGGATGTAGCAAAATTATCTAGTAGCCACATTTAGAAAAAAGGAAATAAAAAAGTAATGGGAAAATAATTTAATCATATTACATAGCAGTATGTAGCCATTTGTATTACTGTAACCTCTCTGAACCTGTTTCTTTATCTTTGATGATAACACCCCTTGTGGGGTTGGTGTGGCAATAAAAGGATGTGCATTTTTGAGTCCTTAGCATAGCAATAGGCATAATAAGTGTTCAGTAAACAAAGTTGGTATTAAACGTAGTAAATTGTCTTTGTCACATCTTGCTATTTCTATAGGATATCAGCTACTAGTAATTCTCATTAGTCATTTTTCTTAGCTATTCAACTATTTCAATTCCTTGAAGATTCTTCTTTTTTCCTCAGTTTGACTAGGCAAAGTCTTTTACCCGAGGATATTATCTTATTATCTGTGAGATTTCAATGTTCAACTGTTTCTACTGAAGTTGTTCAACTCAATTCTACTATTTTTCTCGTCATCATCTGAAGTATTGATAAAAGTCTTAGAAGGTCAGGAAAAATGAGAATTGAATTTCAATGACTCTTTGGAAGGTTTTGGAAACCTGGTATCATTGTGACATACTTTTAAAAACTGGACATATAAAGTCATGGACCGCATATTAATTTTTTGGTAGTGTGGTTTCCCTGTCAATTAGAAGTGACCTAATTATCTCTGAGGACCCAGTGAACACAAAGGTAGCCAGAAACCCTCTACTAGTTTTTAAGGCTGTCATAAAAAAGAACCACTGACTGGGTAGGTCAGACTGCAGAGACTTATTTTCCCACATTCTGGAAGACAGAAGTCTCAGATCAAGGTATCAATGGGGTGTGGTTTCTTCTGAGGCCTCCTTTCCATGTCTTATAAATGACTGTCACCTCCCTATGTTTTCATAGGGTCTTTCTTCTGTGTATCCATGTCCTAATCTCTTGTGAGGACACCAGTCTGTTGGGTTAGGATCCAGCCTAATGATCTCATTTTGACTTAATTATCTCTTTAACAACCCCCACTCTAAAGACAGCTTCAACATGTGACTTTTGGGAGAGACCATTCAACCCTCCCACCTTCAGGAGTAGTGGTAGTACAAGAGACTTTTGCATTATAGAAGAAAGAGGTACCTGTTTGTTTAGAATATCATTCATTCCTAGTAGGATAATACCTAAAGATTCACTTAGGATCCTAAGTGCATTTAATAGTTATCTTAACCCAAGTGGGGTAAAGAACGTTCCTGTGTCAGTAGGAGGCACACCAGTGACTTTGGATTTATAAGCAATCTTAGGAAACTGAGCTGCTTTTCATGTCCCTGTCTTTCCCCTGGATCATCCCTGTTGAGTCTGAGCCACAATTAAATTTAAAATTCTTCCTACTGAAAAGCCCTGTGTTTAGTGGCTATGTCATGAGATGGGAGAAACAGTGAGCTTCCAACTTTGGTATGTGAATCTCCATGAAAATTTTCAAGGACTTTTTCATGGAAAATCCTTTTATTTTACCGCATATCAAGTTACCCATGTATTCTGATTTTTTTTTTTTATCCCCAAACCACACTCTGAATTCAGAAGAAATCATTTTGTGCCCAGTTGTCTCATTTTTGCCTGGAAAAGATAAATATGTTAAGCCATATTTGTGTCCTTTGGTAAATAATGTAATGATTCTGTTACCAAATGGTAAGGATTTATCTACTTGGCAAAGTATGTTTCTACTCATTAATTTGGAGTTTGGAACAGATATAAAGTATTCTATATTTGTTATCTATTGCTAGTAACAAATGAACTAAAACCCATTACTTAAAACATTTCATATCTCATAGTTTCTAAATGTCAGAAATTTAGTAGCAGTTTAGCTAGGTCGCTCTGGCTCAGCCTCGCAAGACATTGTTGATTAGAGCTGTCGTCATAAGAAGTTCTGATTGAGGTTAGAGGATGATTTTCCAAGCTTTCTCAGGTAGCTTTTGGCAAGAGTCCCCAGTTCCTCACACCTGTGGCTGGAAGCCATAGTTCCTCATCTTGTGGGCCTCCCTGCAGGGCTGCTTGAGTGTTCTCATGACATGGCAACTAGCTTCCCAGGGCTAGCGATCCAAGAGAAGGCAAGACAGAAGCAAGACTCGGTATCTTTTATGGCCCTGCCTTGTATTTATGGATTACACAAACCAAGCCTGCATTGTGTGGGAAGGGACTGTACAGAATGTGAGTGCCAAAGGTAGGGATCTTGGAGACCATCTTGAGCTGGCTATCATGAATCCTTAGCAGGGTCTCCAGCATTGAAATATAAGAGCTTTTAATCTACAATTAGCATCACTCTATATGGTTCTTAATTGGTCGGGGAGGGGGAGCTTCTCAGGGGATGTCTGGAGACATTTTTGGGGAAGGGCAGTGGTGTGCTCTAGCATCTGGTGTGTAGAGGAAAGGGATGCTGCTAAACATTCTACGATGCACCAGACAGTACCCACAACAGAGAATTACCCAGCCCTGAGTGTCACTTATGCCAAGGTTTCAAAACTGTGCTCTCATTTGTTCCTTCAAGTTACAGCCCAAACTAAGGTGATAACTTTTTGCAATTATTTACAAAGTAATAACATGAGTTTGACTAACACTTGTTATTTATGCTTCCTATTCCAAAGGTTGATATGAATAATTCTGTTAGAAACCTATTTTACATTCTGCTGTTAGGAAGAGTCTTGAGATTGTTTTGTAATCACCTGTAGCAGGAAAAGAGCAAGAATTAGCCATGTGATCTAAATTCTCAGCCTTTTTCAGCCATGTACCACCACTATATGATTACCTTTAAGTATGCTATAAGTAAAGGCTGATTTTTGTTTCTATAGGAAAAAGATATTTTTTATTAAGGCAATGTTCTCAGACATAGCTATTCATTCAAACAACAAACAAGGTTTGGGGTTGTGGCTCAGTGGTAGAATATTTGCCTTGCATGTGTGAGGTACTGGGTTCGATCCTCAGCACCACATATAAATAAATAAAGGTATTGTGTCCATCTACAACTAAAAAAAATTTTTTTAAATTCTTACAAGGTCAACCTTTTATTGATGTGTATAGTATTTCTTTTAAAAAAATGGTTTAGTAGTTGGTTTCTGTTATTATCGTAAAGTTTTAACTATACAACACTCAAACAAGTAGTTGATTTTAGTAGTTTCATTAAAAAAATAGTAATAATTCCACTGATTGAATAATGTTCAGTTAAAATATCCCTTTAGAGTTCTCTATGGGTGTTGCTAATGCTTTGGTTCTCAGCAGATTTGGCAGTAACCAATGTTGACTCATTTTTTTAAATTAAATTATGTGTAATTTTGACTTTTGATTTATTGTGCAGTTCAATTAATTCTTAATTATCTTGTCTTTACCAGGCAACTGGGCTGCTTACTTGATATCTCCACTTGGATGTCTAGTAGATTTCACAAATTTAACATACCCTAAATGGAAATTTTTCTTTTTTTTCAAAATTTGACCTTTATGTCTTAGGTCAATAAATGATACCATCAGATCACCCAGTTGCTTCAACTTAAAACACAGCACAGGCCTAGGAAGATAAAATACCTAGGGATCATCTTTGATTCAGCCTTTTTCTCAAGGCCCATCTCCAAGCTGGCAGTGAATCCAGTTGGTTTCTAGAATGTGTTTCAAATCTGTCTACATTTCTCCTTCTCCTAACTACCTTGTCTAAAATCCTATTCCAATTTCCTAAATTATTCCCACCACAGTGTTTTGTATATGTCCCTAGCCGCACTGATGACTGTTGATAGCCCATTACTTGGCTTATGTATTATCTCTGCCATGAGGATGTGAGATCTCTGACAGTAAGGACTTTGCCTTGTCCTCCTCAGTGTCCCTAGTTCCCAGCACCATGCCTCAAACATGCAAGGACATAGTAGGTGTATTTATGGGATTCATTTAGTTAAAATCTGTTTGCCTACTAAGTGCCAGATATTCTTCTAGGCCTGCGGAATGTATCAGTGGGCAAACTAAAGTCCCTGGCCTCTTAGGGCTCACCTTCTTTTTGGCTTTAGTTATTTTATTTTCATAGTCCTGGGGATCAAACCCAGGGCATGCTAGGCAAGTGCTGTACCACTGAGCTCCATCTCCAGTCCTGATTTTAACTTTAATATGTTTTTTGATGTCATGCCATGATGCAAGGTTGTGCTCACCTCTGAGAGCGTCCGTACCCCAGTTTTCGGAGCATGGGTAGGAGTCATGTGGAAACCAGTGGCTTCATGGACAGGCTGGCCCTTGAATTGGAATTGATGTCATACAGACAGAGTAATGTGATGTTGAAAAATGGATTGTGTGTACAATGAGATTTCATGCAGTCATTATTTACAAGCCACATGCTTGCAGTGAAAATATTTGAAACTATAAACTCCATAAGCTTTAGAAGCCATTTGGTTCCATTTCTTTGATCTGATATAGACAACTAATTTCCTGAAGAATATCTTTTCTTTCAAAGATGCTAGCATATGGTTTGTGTTAAAGGGGGATTCTTTAGGAGAGCATTACCCGTATGAAAATAATCGTTCACAGTTAGTCCTGTTCTCTGTTTATGAGAAGTAAAATGCATTCCAGATGGAGGAGATTTATGTAAAATGAATGTCTCATAATGAAACTTTAAAAACAGGGACTTCAATTTCAAAATGATTGTTTGGATCAGCAGATACATCTCTCCTCAAAGTCTTAATCAGAATCACTTTCTCTGTTTGTACAAATCCTTTTTGTTTATTTTTGCAAACCACCTATGCCAGTTTCACAATTTCCAACTATTATGTGCCTTTTGATAGATAATTAGGCCCTGATAGTTGTAGTTTGGTAAAGTCTGTAGGTATATCTCCTCCCTCCAGTTTGACTCCCAGGTTATAATGAAAGCAAGTGGGAATTCTCACTCTCACATGCACTTATTAGTAAGTAGACACTAAAAATAAGTGTAAAATTTGTGTAAGGTAAATGCAGCTCAGTTCTAAGTACTCTGCTCAAAGTTTTTTATCCCTCAAAGATCTACCAAAGCACGTGTGATAATATCAGAAAGATTATGGTCTGCACCATAATCTGCAACCAGATCAGAGGCTGCACATAGCTTGGGAGAGCCCAGCCTTCAGCAGCACAGCCTCCTGGGCCTGCCTGAGTCTAAACACCTTGTTTTGCCAGAGTGGGGAGGCTCTGGATATTTCTAACCAGCCAGTCAGTGTCTCTTAATGCCACTCATGTTGCCTCAGTAATTTCTAATATCCATTATACTAAGTAACAATTCACATTAAAACTCATTTTACAAATAACAAAGCTTCTGGTGTGGTTCGGAGATTAAGATAGCTGAAGCATTTAAGGTAGCCATCTGGCCGGCGGATTAAATGCTAGCTAATTACCCCTGGAACGGGTTTTCCGTTTAGGGCAAATGGCTGGCTCCAGAATGGAGATGAAAACAAATAATTCCCTCTCTATGCTAAAACATCTTAAAGTAAATTATCAGCTCATATGAGAGTTTCAATAACAAATTAGGAAGGGCAAAAACATTTTCAGAATGTGAAAGTAACCTGCATTGCCTCTGTATTAAATCACCAACTAACCAATAATCTAGGTTTAGTTTTTATTGATATGTTGTAATCACCCCAGAAAACGATAGCAATTCAGAAAAAATGAAACTGAATAATCTTATTTTCTTTATAATACGAAAGTATTAAATATCCAGGTCGTTCTTTTGCACCTTTTAAATGAAGTGTTAACAATTTGCATTTTGGGACTGGAGGCACAGCCCCTGGGTAAAGAGCCTGCCAGAGTGCAGGAGACCCTGGGTCCCATAGTACATAAATAAATCTGTTTTCTATAGAGGGAGAGAGAATTCTGCTTGTCTTGCTATTCAGAACACTTAGAGTAAGTGTATGGTCTCAGTTCTTGTATTGCAACACAGTCAAACTGAAAGTAGAATTAATATTTAATGTTGTATTTTTACCCCCCCCCTTTTTTGTCTTTATTGGTGAGATTCTGGTTGAATATTCTAAGTACCATAATCTAACCTTTATGAAAATCAAATGTAGAGTGGGTATTTTCAGCAAAAATTAATTAATTCTTAAAGAGCATTTATTTATTTTAAGAGAGAGAGAATTTTTTAATATTTATTTTTTCAGTTTCTAGTGGACACAACATCTTTATTTTTTTAATGTGGTGCTGAGGATCAAACCCAGCGCCCCACACATGCCAGGCGAGCTCATTACCGCTTGAGCCACATCCCCAGCCCGAGCCTTTATTATTAATATGAGAAGGTTTTTTTATTTTTTTTTTTAGTTGTAGGTGGACACAAGGCCTTTATTTTTATTTATTTATTTTTATGTGGTGCTGAGGTTCAAATCCAGTGCCTCACTCGTGCCAGGCAAGCACTCTACCACTGAGCCACATCCCCAGCCCCGAGAAGAAGTTTTTTAACTTACAGATTTTATTCCTCCTCCAAACTCCCCACTAAGGAAAATGAAGAGTCCTATTTGCTCATCTACACAAGTCCTCGACTGTCTTACACTGAAGTGATGTCACATTCTGTGGCCTGCTTCTCACCTAATTTGCTACCATGTCCAACATTAAGGGGACTATTTAAACCCTAGGTTATTTGAGGATTGTCAGTAAAGTCTTTCTCTTTGGTGCTGAAATTTCACTTTATCATATGTCAAAGCCTTTGGCTCTTTTATCTTATAAAATATCTGAGCATAAATGTTGCTTAGCATAGAGGTTTTTCCACTTTGTAAGGTTTTTGTTTTGTTAAAGTGTTTTCGAAACAGAATCAGCTCTAGAGGTTTGGCTTATAACTGAGGCTATTAGTTACTGTATATACTATTTTCAGAGATACTTGCTTCTTTGGGGCTATAGAGAAGAAGCAGAGTGGGAACATTCTCCTTCCTCCTATATCCTAAACTCTGCCTGGCTCTTTTCACTTACTGTAAGGGATAGAACAACCACAGTTTTGAAAAGGACATTTGGCTAGGGAGCTGGTGAGAAAGTAAGAGACTTCATTTATTTTTCCAAGTAGGTGACCACATGTCTAAATTATTCTGGAACATTTCTTCATAGGTTACCTATTCAGATGGCCCAAACCCTAATTTTCTGCCATTTCTCCTTTGACTCTAACATTCTTTCCTAATTTATAATTTTCCATGAAATTAAATTCACTAAATATAAAATGAATAGCATTTAAGTTTAGTTTTAAAGTTGTTAAGAGTTCAAAGTAATCTGTGTAATAAACTTTGTCTTATGGCCCAAATAATTTTTCTTTTTTTTATTTTTTATTTTTTAATGTATTTCGAACTTCCATTTTATCTAAGATGGTAAAGCAAATTAAAGACTTGAAAGTTTAAATAGCTATTCTGAGATATATTCAGTATGAAAGTCAGACAGGTTGGAGAAAGCTGTGTGTTTTACTGGATATAACGAATTTTGTAAGAATTAGATGACACTGTATGATTTTGATTAACCTTTCTGCAGTGTTAAAATGAGAAGTTTGAGAAAGTATTTGCTTGAGCAGTTCTGTTTGCAATGTATCTTTTGCAGCATGAGAATAATAACATTGTCTTTTGACTACTGTCTCTTAAAATAGCAGTTCTTAATTAACTCAATGAGGTATTGTATAGCTGATACAGCTGTTTAAAATTTATAAAGAATTTTAACCCTCACTTACAACATCAGGACCCAATTTTAGTTTTTGTGTTTCTTTCTTGAACAGTTCTAACTGTTCTTATGGACTAATAGTTTGTTAACTTTGTTCTTTCTTAGGGGTCTTCTAAGGAACAAAGACAAAATATACTTGTTTTTAAAATAAGACAAAATTCATTCTCTTATAATTACCATATAAATCCATTAGACCAAATATCTGGTATGGAGTATTATTATTTTTTCTGTATCATGAAACATTTTGTTGTTTTATTATCTAAGGAATTTGTTCATCTTTATCATTACCAGCTGTACTAAAATAAAATTGATTAGAATAATAAGAATAATGGAATTGCCCAGAAGGATGTTACTATACCTATTACATCAGCCTTTAGCTTTTTTTTTTAATATTTATTTTTTAGGCGTAGATGGACATAACACAATACCTTTATTTTAATGTGGTGCTGGAGATCGAACCTGGGCCGCATGCTCGGCAAGCACTCTACCGCTGAGCCACAATCCCAGCCCCATAAGCCTTTAGTTTTATGTCCAGCTTCTTTCACATGGCATAATGTTTTTTAGTCTAGCCATATTGTTGGGTTCAATCACTGGTTTGGTTTTTTTTTAATTGCTGAATAATATTCCATTGTATGAATAGGCCATAATTTTTTATTTTTACACAGGTTGATGGGCATTTGGTTATTTCTAATTGGGGACTATTAGAAAATAAAGTGGCTATGAAAATTTATGTGCAAGTCTGGGTGCACACATGCTTTATCTCTCTGGGGTAATTAAGGAGTAGGATTGCTCAGTCATATAGTAACCAAGTTTGACTTTATAAGAAACTGGGCAAATTTCTTCTGCAGGACAGTTTTACATCCTCACCAGGGTTGTATGAGAGTTCTCTGGTTGTACTGTATCCTTGCTGGTCTTTCTTTAAAAGTGTAGCCACCCTGGTTGATATGTAGTGGTATTTCATTGTGGCCATTTGAATTTGGATTTCTCTCATTACTCATAAAATTGAGCATCTTCTCTTAAATTTATTGACTTTTTTTTTTTTTTTTTTTTGGTAGAAGGGATTGAACTTGGGGATGCTTAACCACTGAGCCACATCCCCAGCCTGTTTTTATTTTTTTTTTATTTTGAGACAGGGTCTTGCTAAGTTGTTTATGGACTTACTGAGTTGCTGAAGCTGGATTTCTAACTTGCAGTCCTCCTGCTTCAGCCTCCCAGGCCACTAGGATTACAGGCATGTACCACCCTGCCCAGCCCCATTATATTCTTTGATGATGTATATGTTTAAATCTTTCATCTAATTTTTTTACTAGTTTGTCTTCCTGTTGAGTTGTGAGAGGTCTTTTTATATTATAGGAACAAGTCCTTCAAATATTCTCTTCCAGTCTGAGGCTTCTCTTTTCATTTTCTTTACAGGGTCCTTTGAAGAATAGAAATGTTAAGTTTGAATAAATCTACCTTATCATTTAAAAAAATTTGATGGTTTACTCTTTTTACTTTATAAGAAATCCTTGTTTAAAACTTCAGTCATAAAGATTTTCTGTTGTTTTCTTTAGGAAGTGTTATCATTTTAACTCATGTTTGAATCTATGATATATTTTGAGTTAATATTTTTATATATAATGTGAGGTAAGGGTCTATGCTCTTTTTGTTTATTTTGCTTCATTTTGCCCATTTTTCATGCACCATTTATTGAAAATCCTTCACCTATTAAATAACCTTGGCATCCTTATTGAAAATGAATTGACCTTCTGTGAATGGTCTGCTTTTGAACTCTGTTCTCTTCTTGTTGTTTATTTTTATTTTTTGGTACTGGAGATTGAACCCAAGGATACTTTAATACTAAGCTTCACTAAGTTGTAGTGGGTCTCGCTAAGTTGGGGAAACTGACCTTCAGCTTGCAATCCTCCTGCCTCAGCCTCCCAAATCACTAGGATTACAGGCATGTGCCACCATGCCTGACTCTGTTCTGTTCTGTTAATCTGTATCTCTGTCCTTATACCAATATCACACCATCCTAATAAATTTATAGCTTTTTGAAATCAAGTCGTAGAAGTCCTTCAACTCTGCTTCTCTTTCTCAAAATTGTAATTACTCTAATACGTCATCTTCATTTTCCCTCAAAGTTTAGAATGAGCCTGTTAATTTCCTCAAAAGTTGCCCTCCAAACCCTCAACTGTTCACGTGGTCATATGGTTACTAGGATCAGCCCTTCTTAACAGTTTCAGAATAAGCCGTCTTGATCATGTTTCTTCATTTTATAAAATGTTTAATTTGGGCTTTAAAGTTATATTTGTGAGTTAGATATATTTGCTTTCTTTTGCTTTTTTTTTTGTGCTATCTCTAACAATTTGGGCTTTTCTTTTGCTCTTTGGGGAGTACTGTCTTTTACCAATTAGGGTACTCAGTGTTATAAAAACTTTATAAAATGAACTATGAAATAATTACTTTCTTTTTCCCTGAGACAGCTATATAGTAAGGGAGTCAAATGTTCCTTTAAAAAAATGTCAAAACTCTTTCACAAAACCAATCGAGCATTTTTAAAGAAATAATTGGTTTTGTCATTATTATTATGGCCTATTTCAATTTTCTCATATTTTTTCTTGAATGAATTTCTATTTTCCTAAGAAATCATCTATATTAATCAGATTTTTGACGAGACTGGAATAGTATTCTTTTAAAGCTATTAAAATCTTCTATCTCAGATTACTTAGTAGAAAAGCTTTTAAAATCTCTAAATGACTAGTGTTCATTACTCTCTTTGTGTTAACATTTCTAGTTTTATTTTGTGATAGCCTGGGAAGGTGGTCTTTATCTTATTGTTGATTTTTTGATACTTATTGCAGCTTTTTAAAAAAATCTGAAACAGTATATAAGATCTATTTTGGTAGCCAATTTAAGGGTGGGTCCAGGGAAGGACACATTTTCTTATTATTTCAATAATCTCAGATCATTAGTGTTCTTATTTATTTTCAATTTTCTTTTTTACATTTATTTTCAGGGAAAGTTTATTCGGATCAACTTTGATGTAACTGGCTATATTGTTGGGGCCAACATTGAAACATGTATCCTTTTTCATAATTGCTTTGTCCAAAATAAGGACCCAGTCTTTCCACAGCCCCTCAGCAACCCTGGGTGACGTCATCCCACTGTGCAGGTGAGAAGACTCACCCCAGAGACAGTAGGACATGGGCAAAGGCTTTCAGCTACTGCATGTGAACTCGAGTGGTGTGGATATTGTTGTTGATGATTGTTAAAGCCATGTCCCAACCTGTGGGCCCGGGAGGCGGACAGCCCCATGGCCTGTGTGGTGAGGCATTTAGGTGAGTGTTACTGCAGCTACACAGCAGCTATTGTCATGGTCACTGTGTTTTACCATCTGCCTCTAATCTTAGTAGGATAAACATGTACGCAGCAAAACAAGCCTTGTAAGATTATGGAGTTAGAGTGATTTAGCTAGAGGAAAAGATAAAATGCCAAGCACAGTGGCACATACCTGTAATCCCAGCGGCTCAGGAAGCTGAGATACGAGGATTACAAGTTCAAAACCAGCCTCAGCAGGGGCAAGGCACTGAGCAACTCAGTGAGACCCTGTCTCTAAATAAAATACAAAATAAGGCTAGGGATGTGGCTCAGTATTCAAGTGCTCCTGTGTTCAATCCCTGGTACCCCAAAAATAAAATAAAATATCAAATATATAGAATACTCCTAAGAAATGTCACATGTTTTGGAATAGTCTTAAGAAATAATAGGAATATATAAAACAAATGAGATAGAGATGTTATAACAGAAAGGAATCTGAATAATAGTATGCAAATTAGAAGGGATACAGATGACAGTTGCCTAATGATTATTAGAATAATTTCCAGTAATAGAAATATATTGTTTCTGCCCCTCAGGTGAGGCCCAAGGTCAGAGGATCGCAGGATGAAGGCCAGCTCAGCAGTTTAACAAGGCCTGCTCAGCACCTTAGCAAAACAGTAATCTCAAAATATAAGCTAGGCATAGTGGCACACACTTGCAATCCCAGTGGCTCGGGAGGCTAAGGCAGGAGGATCTCAAGTTCAAAGCCAGCTTCAGCAAGTTAGCAAGGCCCTGTCTCAAAATACAAAATTTTAATTTAAAAAAGAAAAAAAAAAAAAAAAAAAAGAGGACTTGGTGTAGTTAAACACCCCTGGGTTCAATTCCTGATTCCAAAAAAATAAAAATATAAAATATAAAAAGATTGGAGATATAGCTCAGTGGTAAAATGCCCTTGTGTTTAATCCCTCAGTATTTCAAAAAATATTTTTTAAAAAGAATGGTATCTTATTTGTACTTTCGAAGCCAGAAACATACGTGTACACCACATATATGTACATACACACACACTTCATACTAGTCAACACAATTTATTTTTCACTAAATATGGAGGATGTTTGGGATAGTCTGACTAAAAAGTTCAGGCTATTTGGCACATGCCGAATTAATTCATTTGGTGGACACAGGGAAGGTTTACTTTAGAAGAGACAGTTGTCTTGCAAAGCAGTGAAATAGAGTCCCCAAGAGCCCAGAGTGACTGTTACCCACAAATGGTTTTGGAGCGTCCGCACACAGTGGACAGAGGGCCCAGCCAGCCTTGGATTGAGCCCTAAATCCACAGGCAGGTGGGTGGTAGTCTGAAATGCAGGAGTTTGGTCCAGCTGCTTGCCTCCAGGAAGGCCAGCCAGGAGGCGGTAGGGGGCAGCAGGCTGCAGGCACTCCTACCTCAGTGGTTTCAACTCAGCCAAGGGAAGGCCAGTGGAGAATCCAGTGAGAGTCATCATTCAATCATAGCCACATCTCAAGGCACTTGGAAAAGTTACTGGAGGGGCTGGATTAGAGAGGGTAGCATCTAAGAGGTACGAGGTTCTCAATAAGGGAGCTCTCATAGTAGCAGAGTCAAGCACAACACCAAGTTTTGGTTCCTAGCTCTATAACACATTAGCTATGTTATTTTGACCAATTTCTTTGTACCTTGCTTTCTTTATTTGTAAAACTGATATTAATTCTAGTATGATAGAGCTTTTCCTGTCCTAAACAATTGTAATTCACTTTTTTGGGTACAGTTGGGGGGGGTACTTGAGATTGAACTTGACCATTGAGCCACATCCCCAGGCCTATTTATATTTTATTTAGAGACAGGGTC
This sequence comes from Ictidomys tridecemlineatus, assembly GCF_052094955.1. Taxonomy (NCBI): domain Eukaryota; kingdom Metazoa; phylum Chordata; class Mammalia; order Rodentia; family Sciuridae; genus Ictidomys; species Ictidomys tridecemlineatus. The sequence goes on along the minus strand of NC_135479.1, from coordinate 52,807,633 downwards.
TCACTGAGTTGCTTAGCACCTCACCCTTGCTGAGGCTGGCTTTGAACTCCAGATCCTCCTGCCTCAGCCTCCCAAACTGCTGGGATTACAGGGATCATAGGCATGTGCCACCACGCCTGGCTTGTAATTCACTTTTAATAGCTTCTGACCATCCCTTGTACAGTGTTGTGTTCTTTAAATGTATCAAAGTTAGCAGGAGGAGGGTAGGGTGGGGCAAGAGAAGCACCCCACAACCTTCCCATTTTTTTTAAGTTCCCTCCTAACCTGGTAATTCTAGATTCATGAGAAACACAAATTATATGTATTGTCTTTATTCAGATACAAAATATAATCCTGTATTATGGTTTATTATATTATAGTTGATATATATCCAAGAAAAAACATTTTGTAAATTAAAATTTGTCTAAACACGGAAAGAGGACCTCCTTTTAATAATCCTTAACCATCTCTGCTCAGACCTTCTGGAAAAGTCTCGTGCTGTTCGTCAAGCAAAAGATGAGCGTACTTTTCATATCTTTTACCAGTTGTTATCTGGAGCTGGTGAACACCTGAAGTGTAAGTGACAAGGGTCCTTCCTACCTATATTTAGTAAAATATCATTTCTAATGTTGAATTTTTTTTGAGAAAGGAAAATCTCAGGAAATAGTGGTTTTATATACGTGTCAAATCTCTAGCTGGTTAAATCATGAGAATGAAAATGAAATTGAACTTCCACATCATAGAGTAAGTACTGTAAGTGGTAGGTTGTTCTACATTGTACTTTTATTTCTTTTTAAGATTTTTAAATCAGAAGAAAATGATGCATGTTTATGAGATTCTGTTTCAACATTTAGATGTCATGTTCAACATTAGTAGATGTCATGCTAAGTAAAATAAGCCAATCCCCTAAAAACAAAAGCCAAATGTTCTCTCTGATATGTAGATGCTAACTCACATCAAGAGGGGAGGGGATTGAAGTTCACTGGATTAGACAAAAGGGAATGAAGGGAAGGGAGGGGGATGGGAATAAGAAAGATAGTAGAAAGAATCAGACATAACTTTCCTATGTTCTTATGTGAATACACAACCGGTGTAACTCTACAAAAATGGGAAGTTAATACTCTATGTATGTATGGCGTGTCAAAATACATTCTACCGTTAAATAAAGAATAAATTAAAAATTAAAAAAACACTTATAAGTAGAAAGGTAAGCAAAAATATATTTACTTAATAAAGTGAAGTAGAATAAACATTTTTATTCTTAGATTTATACTTAAATATAGATTATGCTTGCACTAATACTAGAAAGACCCAATGGTGGGTATTTATTTTCTTATTGTCATAAATCACAAGGACTAGAAGCTTAGGATTGGATGTGGTTAAAAGATTTCTGGTCAGGGTCAGAATTTTGCTGAGTCAGAAATATTTGAGGCAGGGAGAAGATGTATAATGTTTCAATCTCTTCTGTGTCTCAAATTCAGTGTTGTTTCTCCATGATTATTGTTATCTAGATATTACAGTAGACATATATAAAGTAGAACTTCTCTGGGGACTAGGCTTGGGTCAATCAAAGGCATCTCTAAAAGCATTGAACTCAAAAATTAACTAGAGAAAACCTGCAGAGGAAATACATAAGCAACAAAAACACAGAGTGGGTGCCTAGGAGAGACTAAAAATTTATAATTGTGCTGTATGATAAGAATAAAACCCTCAGGCTTTCCGACTGATAATAACTCTGCACCAGGAATGAATTTTAAAAAGATGATCAGAGTGTTGAAAGGAGGTAGAAAAAGAAAGCAGGCAGTACCTAATAGAAATTAAACATGATGTAATGAGAATCAGAGGGAAGGTGTGATCAGCAGAAGCCCTCTGCAGGACAGCAAGATAGCCAATTACAAGGAAGACTGGGGGCACATTTGCACATCTATTAAGGGGATAAGTACCCTCTCTGTTCGGAGCACTCCTGAGAAATGTCCTTGTGCATCCTTGAGCACACTTGTCAAAAGAATAAGTGCTCCCTAACTCAGGGTCCTAGAGTGCCGTAGTTACTAGTTATATCCATTATAATATCTGTCATTAGCTAGGTATGGTGACACATACCTATAATCCAGGAGACTCTGAAGGCTGAAGCAAGAGAGTCCCAAGTTTGAAGCCAACCTCAGCAACTTAATCGAGACCCTGTCTCAAAAAAAAGAGCAGAGGTGGGAGATAGCTAGGGATGTAGCTTGATAGTAAAGCACCTCTGGATTCAATCCCCAGTGCCAAAATTTTAAAAAAGAATCATTATTTAAACAAACTGGCCTGGTCTGAAGACAAAGTAACCACTAAACAAACTGGCTTGGAAAGACATGGATGTAGCTCACTGGTAGAGCAGATGCTTAGCATGGGAAGGGCCCTGGGTTCCGCTCCCAGTACCACCAAAAAAAAAAAAAAAAAAAAAAAAGATTATTTAAACAAACTGGCCTGGTGAAAGAGTTTTTCAGGGCCTTTATGGGGCTAAGAACTTGAATATCTAGATAGTTTTCATATAGACCCCATAATGTTTGAGGTAAGCTATAAAGAAAAAGCATGAGTTTTAAAGCTTTCCTTAAAAAAATGGCTAAAAATGTTTAAATCTGAATAACTCAAAGAGTAAATAAAGTTTATCTGGAAAGTTTGCATCATTTCCCAGCTATCCAGTATGAAATATAATATTGTACAAATCACCATCCTGAAAGCTCCTGCCTTTGTTGCTCACAGATTTATGTCTGTTCATGTGTTTACATCAACATATAAAGAAAAAGTATGTGCTGGTGATGGGTTGGATGGGAAAAAGCATGTGCTGGTGATTGGTTGGATAGTGAACCCCACTTCTCCTCGGAGACAGCAGCAGTCGATTGCAGGGGTGCTTTAGTCTGTTTATGAGTATTTATCGAATTTTATTCTGTTGTATTTCCTTTCAGCTGATTTACTCCTTGAAGGATTTAATAACTACAGATTTCTCTCCAACGGCTATATCCCTATTCCGGGACAACAAGACAAGGATAACTTTCAGGAGACCATGGAAGCAATGCACATAATGGGCTTTTCTCACGAAGAGATCCTATGTATGTGTGATTTCTCTAACATTCACAGTCTCACTTTCATAAGCCAAATAAGTTTGGGGTAAATAACCTAAACTAGAAAATGAGTGGGAAACTAATGAGAACTGCCCTTAATTTTATGAACTCCTCAAAGACAAATTTTACTAAAAAATTTCACATACAGTAATTTGTAGCACAAAATAAATTAGAATAAGTCTTTGTTACATTTTAGTGAAATATTTTCATTAATTTTTTTTTTCTTTTTATCAACATGAAGCAATGCTTAAAGTAGTGTCTTCAGTGCTACAGTTTGGAAATATATCTTTCAAAAAGGAGAGAAATACTGATCAAGCTTCTATGCCAGAAAATACAGGTAAACTAATGAACAGTGATTTTATTTCTATTTCAATGGCTTCTTATGTTTGCTAAGAACATATGAAAAACACGAACATGTGCTTCCTGAGGGACTCTTGAGTAGAGTGGCAACCCTGAGGGAAGACGGGGAATGGTCCTCAGCTTACATGGGAGAGGCATTGGTAATTGAGGGGAAGGGAACTAAGCTGTAGCAGACCACACAGCTCACCTGGAAGAGAGCCACCTGGAAACCCCCAGTGTTGCCAAACACACAGGTGGTCCTCAGCTTACAGTGGTTCAACCTTATAACGATATGAAAGCAGACCCATACAATCATTCTGTTTTCCACTTGTGATACAGAATTCAGTAAGCCATGTGAGATATTCAGTATGTCGTCCTAAAACAGGATTCATGTTGGATGATTTTGCCCAACTGTAGGCTAATTTAAGTGTCTAAACATGTTAAGGTAGACTAGACTCAGCCATGCAGTCTCAGTTTAAAGTGGGTTTATCAGAACATCATAAATTGAGGAGCATTCTCGTAACTGAATTTTCAAAGCTGGATAGGAATCTACATTTTAATAGGAAATCCTCAAGTTTTTAAATGTTCAAAATGGATTTAAATTTAAAACACATTTTAAAAATGTGTTTCCAAGACTTGGGAGCTTTCATTTGCTTCTGATGGTCTATAGAAAAAAAGAAAAGCCAGGCGTCCGCATATTTTCTTTGATATGAGGATGCTGACTCATAAGGGCGATGGTGGGTGGGGTGGGGAGCATGGGGGGAATGGAGGAACTTCAGATAGGGCAAAGGGAAGGATGGCACAAGGGGGTAGGAATGAGTTAGACATTATTACCCTAAGGACATGTATGAAGACATGAATGGTGTGAAAACACTTTGTGTATAACCAGTGACTTGAAAAATTGTGCTCTATGTGTGTGATATGAAGTGAATTGCATTCTGCTATATGTATAACAAATTAGAATATATAAATAACTTAATAAAGGAAAAAAGAAAAGTCAGGCATCACTGATATGGCCTGGTCTGCCTGACTACCTGAGAAAGTCATCTCATCCCATAACTGTGCACCGTGGCCCATGAAGGCTGACATAAAGTCACATCATCTGCCCCTTGAAGTGGTCCTTTTTGTAACCATTTCAAGGCTCATTTGCAATTTAATTCTGTGATACTCTTCTAAGTGACCTGCCTCTCTTGCTGTGTTATGGTTACCATTTCCTGACCCTTACATGTATCTTGCCCATTCAGAGTAGTTGAATTGGCCTATGGGCCTGTGTCCCCCTATGTCTTCCACAATTACTGTTGGCAGAGCCATGAAAGACGTAAAGTGAGACAGATGTGCACCTGCATAGCTTAGCTTTGAAGTCATAAAATGACCCATAGGTAGAAGAAGATCAGGTCACCGAAGGCAAGGAGAGCAGATGCTATCTCATTATCTCTCACTTTTTAAAAGTGGATGTGTGATTACTGTGGAAGAATGGAAGGTATTTTTCATAAGACCTAAACACATTTAAAACACACTTGAAAATGTGTTTCTGATGGTCTATAGAAAAAAAGAAAAGCCAGGCATCAAATATTTGTCTAACTTTAGAACAGCTTAATAATCACTAGAGTTTGTCAAGTGTTTGTCGAGTGTTGTGATTCCATCCTGAGTACACATGGAGTATTTAGGGGTTTTACCTTTCAGTTGCACAGAAACTCTGCCACCTGCTTGGGATGAATGTGATGGAGTTTACTCGGGCTATACTTACCCCTCGGATCAAGGTCGGCCGAGATTATGTGCAGAAAGCCCAGACCAAAGAACAAGTAAGTTCAACATTCATTGTTATTTCAGATTTGCTGGAGTGATAAGTGGGAGTCATTTGACCTTCTGATTGACATGCACAAACTGAATCGATGAAAACTTCATGAATATTTCTTAGTATTAAATGAGTACATTTTTTCCAGTAGCTTATATTTGAATTTGAAACATCATCTCTAGTTGTCCTGGGGAGGGGAGGCAAATAATCCAGTAGACAAATCTTAACTTAGGAGCCAAACTAGCAGCAAGACCTCCATTACCTTGTTCCTGTGCTTGCACAATAGCAAGAATAGGGGAATGGCACTTACCATTTAATTATGGACTATTTTAAGAAATACATTAATAGTTGTGTAAGAAGGTTGGAAGGTGGCAAAGTGCCAGCTAACAGAATTGATGAGATAGATAATATCGCTCAGAGCCCCAGGAGTCTGGGGAAGAATTTATTTTCCCTGGGCATTTTTACCTATTCCCTAAAATGAGTAACCCCCAGTTTTCATTTAATTGTACTAATAATGCTTTCTACTGATGTGTAAGATTGGGACATGATTAAGTAGTAAATGTCATTTCAGGCTTCTTGAGTATTAGATAACAATAAACTTCACATAATAGCGGTAAATGCTTGGTTGAGACTGTTTCCAGGATAATGGGTTGATGTTATTTAATTATAGGCAGATTTTGCAGTAGAAGCATTGGCAAAAGCTACCTACGAGCGACTCTTTCGCTGGCTCGTTCACCGTATCAATAAAGCTCTGGATAGGACCAAACGTCAGGGAGCATCTTTCATTGGAATCCTGGATATTGCTGGATTTGAAATTTTTGAGGTATTCTTTCTTCTCTCCTTCCTTCCTACATTTCTTTTTGTTTCTTCTTTTAACAAATGTTAAGGCTTATTATGTACCAGGTTCAGTGCCAGGCACCAGGGGCGTAATGACAAATGAACAGGTACAGTCCCTGCCATTCTAGAAGAGAGTCAGACAATAAATGGCAAACAGCTACTCAGTTCCCAGTTGTGTGAAAGGCAAACACAGTGAAAGGTGCTGTGATAGGAAGAACAGGGAGGATCTTTAGGGGAAAATTTGTCAAAGGTTAGAAGCTGCTAGAAAGCCAGTGTGTCTGAACAGAGCTGACCAAAGGGAGAGGGGAGTTGAGGATATGGAATGTATTCTGGCACCAAAGTAGAAGTAGGGCAACATCGAGGAGGCCAGTTTGGTAGACCAGGGGCAGGGTGAGGGTGACCTAGCACAAGAGTCGGAAAGAAGCAGTGTGGAGGAAAGATGGTCGGTGTCCACGTGTTTGATAGTACACTGAATCAGTGATCTGACTAGGTTTGTCCAGTTATCTTCGACATGGCAAAGGTTTACGGTCACACACCTGTTAAGGATTTACAGAGAGGTTGATAAAATTTGCTCTTTGAAAAATTTGTATCCTTATCTCTGTAAATACATATACAAGCTAAATCATGATAGATGTAGTTTGTCTCTTTTCTTTGATAGATTATATAGAAGGCACAAATATTGACTTTTCTTGCAATTAGTGTATTACTTTAGCCACTATTGGGTACTGAATTGTCTAATTTTAAAATGGACTTCTTTAAAATACTATTAAGTCAGTCTGTCCTCATAAAAACTGAACCATTACTGAGATAAGCAATTCATCCACTGAACTGGACTGGACAATGCCACTCTAAGAGATTGTTTTAGTATATATTGATTTATTGATTTTGTAAAAAGCTTGAGAAATCTTGAAAAATTGCTGGGTACAAATTACATTAAAAAAAATATATTTCTTCTTCTACATAAACACCAGAAGATAAAAATGAAAGAAAAGACCCCCATTTCCAACTTCACCAAAAACAGATGAAATACCTAAAAATAATTTTAAGAAAAAACAGGTAAGATTTAAATGAAGGCAACTTTACATTGCTGCTATTAAAAAAAACAAAACAATAAAGAGACATACCCTGTTCTTGATGGGAAATTTTAGCATTATAAAGGTATAGGTCTTCCCAATATTCATCTATAAATCAAACATACTTGTTTAAAACCTATTAGTAGGAATTTTAAGGGAAGGAAGAGAATAGGCAACCTTCTTGTTAATTCCAAAAATAATCAAAAAGAAGAGACAGTGAAAACTGTGAAGAGAGTACTGAAGACAAAGCATAGTAAAAGAAATATGTATTAATATAGGAATATGCAGACAGAAAAAGGTACATACATGCAAAAAATACAAAGCTGTTTAATGAGCATAATTTGTCATCAGACAGCAATAGATGTCATAATCAATTATAAGGCAAAGCAAAATCCATTTATATAAGAATGAATAAGCAAAATCAGGCAATCTCTTAAATATTTATGTGGCTTGTCCTATGTGCTAGTTAGAAAGCAAGGTAGGCTCTGCCCCTGCCCTCCCAGTATGACCTCATTCTAAAACAGCAAGTACGAACAGTTCTACAGGCTGTGGAAGATCCGAGCAGCTTTTTCAGGCCATAAGTCTATTCCTAGGAGATTGATTAAATTCTTTCTAATTGAAAGTCATTTTTTATAATGAAAGAAGTTATTTATGGATACATGCTACTCATGTGAACAGTGTAGAAACAGAAAAAGGGCTGTATACTTAGGGTATGTAGGATGATTACTCAAATAAAATTATACTTATTAAATTCACCCATCTGTCCATTCATCCACCCATCAGCACAATAGAAAAATGGGCAGAGTTCACAGAGGAAGAACAGAAGTGACTGTAACAAATGAAAGATGTTCAGATTCACTTAATGAGAGCAGTGCTATGTCACTTTGGATATTGGCAAAGGTCACACATTGAATAAGAGAAGTGCTTGCATAGATTAACCCAGATCTTTACCCTTCCTCAGCGCTGTTTGTATCAGACCAATCTGAGCTCCCAGCAGCAGCCCTGGGAAGTAAAGACGATTCTTAGATGATTTCTTTCTTACCTCACTCTGGAGCCCACATCCTCACTGAAGGGTAGAATGGGACAGTACTGATTCATCAGCTAGAACCAATAATATCATGGATACCTGATAACTTCTAATGAACTTTTTGGGTAACTAGATAATTATTCCCATCTTCTCTCCCTCCCCATGTTTGGACAATGACTTTCACCATCTGTAGCTGAACTCCTTTGAACAACTGTGTATCAACTACACCAACGAGAAGCTGCAGCAACTGTTCAACCACACCATGTTTGTGCTGGAGCAGGAGGAGTACCAGCGCGAGGGCATCGAGTGGAACTTCATCGACTTCGGGCTGGATCTGCAGCCGTGCATCGACCTGATAGAGAGGCCCGTAAGTGTGTCCTCACTGTTTGGCTTCTAGTTCCTTGTTCAAGCAGAGCCTTAAATTTTGTTCTTGGCATAATCCAAAATAGAAATTATCCTCATCAGTGTTAAAGTAGTTTTTCAATCTAAATGTTCATCTGGGCATGTAGCTTAGAGGTAGAGGCTTACCTAGCATGCACAAGGCCCCCCACAACCCCACACATACTCCTACTAATAAATAATCTAACTTTTCTAGGAAGATGATGCTGGGATAAAATAATCCTATTTAAAAGTAAGTGACATCCCAGTAAAACCCTTCCGTTATCTTTCCTTTTAGCTCTGTTCCTATCCTCACATGTATAGTTGTGTTGAATAATGTAGTGTGGTCTTCACGGGTGGCAGAGGTCCCTGGTAGTGGTGCCTCCCCTGTCTCCCATCATCTTAGGTAATTCAGGGACATACACTTGGCTGGGAGTAAGCCATGTCGTGTCAATCCATTTTCTACACAACAAAAGTTTGTCCTTGTAAGTACAGAGATGTTTTTCTTTGGGCAGATTTTTAAAATTTGAAGTCTTGGGTGGTTTTGGGGGGGAAGAGGGGGCCTTTTGGCAGATGTATTTTTAGTAGCAATCTTAGCGCATCAGAATTTTAGCGTTATGTAAAAGCACATAGAACTATACATAGTTCATTTGCTTTTTGAACTACTCCATGTGATTATGAACAAACAGTAATGATCTGGCTATGTATTTCCTGGCAGATAGTTGTTTTGTTTTGTTTTTTTAATTTATTTTTTTAAACAGGGTTTCACTAAGTTGCCCAGGCTGGATTCCAACTTGTCATCCTCCTACCTCAGCCTCCTGAGTAGCTGGGATTATAAGAGTGCACCACCATACCTGGCTTTCTGGTGTTATATTTTACTCACCATAATATTGGTTTTGCTTATTTTATTCTAGTATCTATCAAAACATAGAGAAAAAAACCTAATGTGTAATTAAGGCTGAGATATCCCTCCCAACCCTAGTATTAGGGTTCTAACCTAGAGCCTCTTGCATTAATACCCATAATTTACATAAAGTTCTAGCACTACTAAAGTAGGCCTATTGCAACAACAATCCCAAGGTCTCCCCTAACAGGGGACCAGCTTCAGCAACTTACTGAGAAAAGCAGTTCTTTTTCTTGTTATCCAGTCTCTGGTTGCTGCCCGGAGTCTGTGTTTGAAGATGGTTGAGGCCCACTGTCTGGAGATCTTGGATGGCACAGTCCCTTTAGTGGCAAGTTAGGAAGAGGAGGAACCTAGAAGACATTCACTCCATTGAAGATGTAGTTCTAGTACATTAGATATGTGGGTTTAAGGAATGCAACAGATAATTTTCATTTGGCACATTACCTACATAAGTAATCATTTTATTTTTTAAGGCACTTGAGCTACATGTTTGGAGCAGAAATCTCAAATTACCTGTAGTGGTAAGGATGGCTGGGTAGCTTGTTGCATCTTTTGGAGGTAACACTCACAGCATACTTGCAGTAATTTCCAGTTAGCTTTCACATCCACACCAGCACACAAGCACATTTCATTGCTGCTCTGTTGCCTAAAATCACCAAGAAATTTGTTTGGAAATTTGTATCAATAAGGGAATGAAATATTATGTGTTAGCATTATTGACATTATTATCGATGTTATTTGAGGTGTTTATATCTGTGTGTCCTTGTGGCACTCAAAGGCCTACATTTTCAGACTGCCTTGATGGTGTCCCTGCACTTATGCTTTAGAATGGAGGAGAACCTGGGTTAAATTCCCAGTACCACTGCACCCCACCCCACCCCCACTAAAAAAGAGAGAGAAAGGGAGAGTGGTTGCAGTATTTTCTTGAAGAAAAATACCTTTAAAAGTGTTCTGGAGCCAGGCACCATGGCACATGCCTATAATCCTAGCAGCTCAGGAAGCTGAGACAGGAGGATCACAAGTTGAGACCAGCCTCAGCAACTTACTGAGAAAAGAAATAAAAAGGGCTGGGGACTTAGCTCCGTGGTAAATTGCCCCTGGGTTCAATCCCCAATACCCCAAAATAAATTAATGAATTAAAAATAAATAAATAAAAGTGTTCCAGTCACACCTGGCTTGGAGATGGGTGGAAGCCTGTGAGCCTTGGGGTTCAAAAGCTTTTTACAAACCTCTTGACCATTATACAAAAACATAGATTCCTGAACTTATAGTTCTTTAGAAATACCCAATTAAAAGAAGTGAGAAGAGATTTTGACATTGAAGAAAAAAAAAATGAGACTCATTAACGGTTCTTTGTAATCATGCTGTCACTGAGTCATTTAGAAAAAAATTAAATCGTATTTGGATTTCGTGTCAGAATTCAGGAATGTTTTCACTAAATGGGAATAGAAATGTAAAAATCACTGTAGAAGGACAGATGTTTCGGTTATCCTAATATTAGTGTGGCACTTTCTTACTCACATCTATCAGGTGATGCGGGGAGATTGACCCACCTGCCACTCTGAGCCCTGAATCCTCTGGATTACCTAATTCTTGTTGCTTCTGATTATCATCTTCTTTTAGCTGATCTGAAACCCCAAAAGTTCTTTCAGGTGAAGGAGCCCTGGGCTAAGGTCTCACTGCAGAAGGATTCTCCCAGCTTCTACCTTCTGGCTTTGGAATCCACCTTCACCTTTCTCCACCCACATTATTACATTTAACTCTAACCTTTACTTTGTTTTTAAAATAGTACTTGTATAGATAGCTAGCTGTTCCCCAGTAAAGATAATGGCCGGGCTGGGGATGTGGCTCAAGCGGTAGCATGCTCGCCTGTCATGCGTGCAGCCCGGGTTCGATCCTCAGCAGCACATACAAAGATGTTGTGTCCACCGAAAACTAAAAAAATTCTAAAAAAAAAAGATAATGGCCTGTGTGTTAAAGAAAACTGATATTTGAGTTTTCTTCTAAAAAGCTGATTTTATGGATATGTCCTAAAACTGGCCCAAGTTCTGTTGTGGATGGCATAGATCACCTTATTTTTTAATTGAGACACAACTCACATAGCATAAGATTGGAGCCTTCTAAGTGCTAATTCTACAATATTTTCATCACCTCTCCCCCAAAAGCCCCATGGCCATTAGCCATCAGTCTCCATTCTCCTCCCAACCCCTGGCTGCCAGTAATCTGCTTTGTAACTTTGTGGACTCACTGAGATCTCTTTCCAGTGAGCTCTTAAGTGAGTGACATAAAGTAGGCTCTCAAAGTCTGCTAATTCATCAGTTGCTTTATATGTTCATTTTATCACTCTCCATGTACTCTACTTAATAATACTTTTAAATAGTTTACCAAGTATGAAACAATATACTTTATTTAATCATCACTTAAACAAAAACTTACATTGCTTAAGATGTATAATGCCTGAAACAAACAGTTGGTTGAGATTTTATAATAATATATCCACCAGTCATTGAATATAAACAATTAATTTCATCTCTACAGCCTCCTCCCAGTTCCTTTTTGGCTTCTTTATTTGCTGCTTTTATGGGCCATTTATTTGGAATTAGATTACTTAAAATTTACATATTTGAAAGTTGGCTAGAGAAGTTACCCATTTTCTTGTTGGTACTTAGCAGTTTGAGATCTCCATGTTTGAATTATAAACTTGTTATGGTTTGTACATTTACTTTCTATACTAGCAGTAGTTTTTCACAGATCTGCGTAAAACTCTAATGGCTTTGAAAGATAAGCTGTCAACCCGATGGCATCTGACATGCAAACCTTGTCCTTTCTTGCTGCTTCTCATCATCAGGCTAACCCTCCAGGTGTCCTGGCCCTTCTGGATGAAGAGTGCTGGTTCCCTAAAGCCACAGACAAAACCTTTGTTGAAAAATTGGTTCAAGAGCAGGGTTCCCACTCCAAGTTCCAGAAACCTCGGCAACTGAAAGACAAAGCTGACTTTTGCATTATACATTATGCCGGGAAGGTAAGAGAGTCCTTATGCTGGATAACTCGATTTAAATCACTGTTTTCTGTTGCTGCATATTGTGAAGGTGTAACAAAGGTGTCGACAGACATTCACAAACACTGTATATGGTATATATTTTAACAGTTGGCTTGCCTTTGAGACAATCCAGTTTTTTCAATTGTTCTGTGAAGACTTTTGATGAAAGCTTAAGAAGGTTTTTGTTCTTGTGTTTGGTTTTGTGTTTTCCATTTCACCACATATGGCTTTGGTACGGGTAGGTGGACTATAAGGCCGATGAGTGGCTGATGAAGAACATGGACCCTCTGAATGACAACGTGGCCACCCTTCTACACCAGTCATCAGATAGATTCGTGGCAGAGCTTTGGAAGGACGGTAAGGATGTACTTATGTTTATAATTAAGCTTGGCTGGAATCTTTTATAGTTAAGATTTGTTGATGATTCTTTTTCATATATATGTGTATAAACATTTTTTTTTCTTACTTTAACATCTTTCGCTAGAGCAGGGCTGCCGTTATATCGGAAGTTATCCATTTTAAGATACTTGGGTTAAGAAATGAATTAGACATCTGCCCTCTTGGTCAGATGCTGTGGGGAGTACAGGAATAAAGAACTACACTATGCCTCAGGCTCTCCAGTGACAATTCAGCTATAAACTGAGGGCACAGGGACACAATACCGAGAAGCCCTGCATGTGCCATTTCCCAGTGTGTACAGGTCTGCCAAGCTGCATCCTCCATCATTGCCACTCCTGCCACACACAGAGGCTGGTGAATGAAGTCTCCCAATACCCTGCATATAAATCATTTTCTTTTATTTCCATTAGTCCTCATAGTTTTTTTTTTATGTACATGAACTTCAGGTGAAGATTTTTGGTGACATTTATCATAGATCAGATTTTACTAGTACCAGAAAAACAAAAAGCCTGTGTGTCTGTACACAAAGAAGGAACACATCATCTCTTAGAAGCTTAGCTCTTGCTGCTGCACCTCACTCTGGTTCTGTCCTAACTCTTTGCTTGGCCTCAGGTCATGTAGGACTTTGGCCCTGGAACTGCCTCCACCAGGCCTTGACTTTGAGGCCAAGCATGTTTGGAACTGTCTCACTTCTGTTTTCTCTATAGCATCTCAAGACCTAGGAGTCTAGCTGTCTTCTGAGAGATCAAGGGAAAGAAACACAAAAAATATAAATAAGAGGGGTCAGGGTAGTTGGGGCAAAAGAAAGAGAGAAGAGTGAATGCAGAGAAAGGGAGAAGAATGATCATGCACATCAGGTCAGGTGCAGGTAAGGGAGCCTGCAGGGTGGGGTGCAGTGCACACATGCATGTGCATGTCCTAGGAAGAGACTATGCCCGAGACTATATTAAAAGGAGATTCTGGGGGAAAGGTTAACTTTCTGATAAGTAAAATGGAAGTTTTTCATCTTTATACCTTTAAATGAAAGTCTTCAATTGATTTCTAGACACACAGTGTAATTTGCAATGATCTAGTCAGTTAAGGGATACTACCTGAAGACAGAGAAGAATTGCCAGGCCCTTGGGCAGAATTTGCAGGACCCAAGCAAGACAGGACATGCATCTCTAGTCCCAGCACTTGGGAGGCTGAAGCAGGAGGATTGCTTAAGTCAAGGTTTAAGGCCAGTCTGGGCAACATGGCAAGATACTGTCTCAAAAAACAGAAAGAATTTGCAGGGCCTTCAGAATGGTCCCGCTCTTGACTGTGTTGCCAGAGAGTGTTGGTGTGGGATCTGAGAAACTGGGACTAGAGTGGAGAAAAAAGACTGAGCTCAGGTCATTACAGAAAGATGTGCACTGGCAAGTTGCCATGCAGATGGGAAATGCTTCACAAAGGAGAGAGGGGTGCAATTTTGTTCCCTTGGAAGTCCATTCAGTTGTGAGTGGTGGACACTGTCAGTCACAAAGTGCATCGTGCTCACTCAGACCCCTCCTGGTGCTCTTTCCAGGTCTCAGAACACAACAAAAGGAAGGGCGATACACACACAAACTACTGAGTGCCAGAGATATCTGAGATCAGTGCTGTGTGAATGGTACAGAGTTTTTAGGAATTTGCATCAGAGGAAGCAACTCTTCTTTTCCTGGGGTGCTACAGTAAAACATCATGAAAGAGGATGCATTTTTCTTTGTCCTTCAAGGATAACAACTTATTAATTAAATGATGAAAGCTAACACGTTCTGAGCGCTTACTGAGTGCCACACGGTGGTTTTAGCACTAATTTTTAAGCATTTACATCCTGAACATGCCTTCAGCATTTGCAGATAAAAAGACTTACATGAACTAACTCATCCTGGGCTAAGGATCTAGGAGAAGGTTTTTGTGAGTGAAGTTGGTGTGGGGTGGAGAAGGGCATAGAGGGATCCACCACTCAGGAGGAACATCCATTTTGGCTTCATTGTAGAGCTGGGGCAGAAAGGGAGAGTGGTCAGGAAGCAAGGCTGGGGAGATGGTTGGGGCCAGGCTCAATCCTGAGGCCGCCTGATGGCCCAGCTGGATGGGAGTTTGGACTTTAATGAATAGAGCATGAGTAGGTTTGTTCACAGTCTGAACTATAACAAGTCATGTGGGCACTGGCTTGCTGGTAGGTTGGTGAGAGATTCTGGAGGTCAGGAATGTGAGGGAGGTGACTGAGGACAATAGTGGGCCTGGAAGGCAGGTCTGGGGAAGGGGGATTTCCCCCACGGAAGCCTCCAAACCTGATCTTCTCTTTCTTTCAAAGCAAAGCAAGGTATTTGGGAAACACTGACAGTTTAATAAAGGAAATTGGGGCCTAGGTTTACACACATGTTCTGACATTGTGTTTCTTAAGCAAAAACCATTTTGAACGAAATACACATGTGGAGCTCCAGTCCTGTAACCGCAAACCTCGTCAGGGGCTTCTCATGTGTCTGTGGGATAGATCTGGAAGCAACAAAAGGTGTGTCCCCTGCCCTCTGAGAGCTTGTGCTGCAGTGAGGAGTCCAGGTAGACCCAGATACTGTAATAGGACTGCACTCATCTTCAGCTGGCTCCCACCTTCCTAGGTGTCCTCCTTCCATTCTTCTCCGTTAGTCTTAGGTCATCCCCAGATACTGGAGAGGTCTTGGGCAGCAGCGGGTCAGGGTTTAGGTGAGAGGTGGGAGGCTGAAACGATGAGTTCCGATTCCTGATCACAGATGACAAATCTTACAGTGAAGACCATGTCTGGAGATTCCTTACCTGTGATTTCTTTTTAATAGGTACAGGAAAGTTATTAAATTACAAAATCCTTAGGTGAAACTCTGGCCGTGTTGCTGAGCGCCTTCAGCCCTGTTCATCTGTACTTGTCTACAGCTCTAACTTCACAGACGGCACACTTTTTGTTTATAGCCCTTGCTTTGCTATAGTTATGTAGGTTGAGAGTGTGTTTGGCCACTCTTGTTAGAACAGGCCAAGAGGTGTCCCAGGTTTGTCCCACCTGTCCCAGGTTTGATCTGTCTCTGCTAGCTTTTGCTCTGGAACAGTCCTGTGTGTTTGCACTCCTGATAATGCCTCTTTTAGCAGAAAATCCTGTCTCCCAACAGCCTGGGTAAACAGCCTGTTGAATCTGAGTGGCAGAGAAGATCTGAGAGGTCAATAACTAGAGAATAGGGTGCCGTCCTCTAGGGTGAGGGCGGGTGGAGAGGCAGTACCACATTGTCCAAGTTTGAAGACTGTATGTTTCATATGCAAGATCAGTGCCAAGCTCAGAAAAGGATTTGGGTTCAAGATAGAAAGATTCCTGATTGCTCACACAGAATGTAGAAATAGATCTTTGAGGATAATGGGGAAGTTTTTTTCTAGGAAAAGAAAATAGCCCTAGTTGCCTGTAATTCCAGTGGCTCTGGAGGCTGAGACAGGAGGATTACAAGTTTGTGGCCAACCTCAGCAACTTAGTGAGGCCCTAAGCAACTTGGTGAGACCCTGTCTCAAAATACAAAATAAAAAGGACTGGGGATGTAGCTCAGTGGTAAAGCACCCCAGTTAAATCCTCAGTACCACGAAAAAAAGAAAAGAAAAGAAAAAAGAACCCTGGAAAAACACTTGATTAACATCTAATTAGTTACCTCTTTTCATAGCCACTGAATTGCAAATGCCGAAAAATGACAAGTTGACCATGAATGGATGGAGATATGATATATGTATACAGCTTGCCTGTGGACACAGTGCCTTGAGTATAAGAGCTCTTGTGTTTAAATCCAGTTTGTGTTAGGGTTTACAGAGTTTTCTCAAGGCCAAACCAGGAGGAATAAGATGTATTGGTGGCAGCCCTGCCCTAGAGATTCTTAGTGCCCCACTTTTTGCTAAAAGACGTTTGGGATCTCTCTACTAGTACAAAGGATTTCTTGCCACTTCTGAAAGAAAACTAACGCTTGCATTTTCATGTCAATTTTCCACTTTGGGTATTTTCATGATTGATTTCTTAGGATTTGAAATTATTTTAACATTTTGCAGCAATAGAACTTGAATTTTGTTATCTTTAATGGTAGCTACTGATCTTTTAGGAATTTGTATTTGAAGTACATTATGTTTCCAAAATCTGTATTGGAACTAAAATTTCACAGCAATATGAAACCCATTAATATTTACTTTGACCACAGTGCTCTAACTTAACTGCAGTCTTGTCCTGATTTATTAATTGCAAGATCTTTTTATGATAGATAGCTCAACTCGTACCTTATTATTCTTAACTGTCCTCCAGCACTTACCTGGGGTAATCATTGAACATCAATATGATATGATGCTCACACCTACAGTTGAGAATATGCTCTTTGATTCAGTTTAAATTTATTTTATAAAGAACTTTGTCCAAATGTGCAAATTCTCTAACCAGTAATGTTTGCATGGGATTTGCCCTGGACTGGCTGCTTCTGTAGCCCAGTTTCAGTTTACTTGTGATGTCAAATGTCTTTCACACTAACTGAAGTGTTTGTGTATTTGCTCTTCTGTCCTCCTGTTTTTACTGTTTCTCTGCTTTAGAGATTCAGAATATTCAGAGAGCTTCTTTCTATGACAGTGTTTCTGGTCTTCATGAGCCACCAGGTGAATGTATACAGCCTGTAGCGTCCAAAACAGAAGGGTTTTAAGCCCACAGAGCAAACTTGGGGAGGGCTGGCAGGGTGGCTGGGGAGGGCAGGGTACACTGGGGGGTTGGGGTTGGGGTTGGGGTTTCTGTTTTTGTTTTGCTCATAGGCTGCATGAACCTTTCATTTCATGCTCAGTTTTATTACACTTCAAGGCAACTGTTTGAGTGCATAAACAATTCAATTGCTACTGCCTCTACATTGCTTCTTATTTTATGCATAGCACTTGTAGCATTGCATATTAAAAGGTACCATTTTGATACACAGTCCTCCAAGGGAATTGTAAGGCATTGATCTGCTAAATGACATCTCCTTTGTCTTTGAGTCACCTTTAAATTTTAACTCTTAAGGAATTCCAAGGAGGAGTTTTTTGGTTTTGGTTTTGGTTTTCTCTTTTAAGTCTCTACCATTTTGTGAACAAATAATTACATATTTATCTCAGGTATATTGGTCTTGTTAAACCTTTGATTTGGAATTGGTATGCATATCTAGTTAGTTGGACTCATCTTTGTAACTGGAGGCATTAAACCTGTCTACAAGGTTTGATATGTGTAGCTCGAGACTAAGATGGAGTAGAGTGTTGGTAGAATTTATACTTTGAACTTGAAATTGAAGTCCAAATGTTTCAGCTTTGTAATTTGAATTCTCAGTCCTGTTTTAAAATACATACCAGTGATGGCTAGAGGGCCCCCCAAAAGCCCAATATAAAATGAAAGTCACCCAGCTTTCCATTTTTAAGTAAAATTGGCAAGTAGCAGAATTCAAAGAAAAAGCCAAATTCATCTTATAAAAATTTCCCTTATGAATTTTAGAACATGATAATATTGTTATCTAAATCCTTCTCCAGGGTTATTTTTAAAAATGTTAAATGACTGTGCCTAATTTAGTCCAACTAAGATTCCTGCCATAAATTCTAGCTCAGATACTGTGAGAGACATATAGAGTGCAAGCTTGGTGTGGGAGGGGAGGATAGATCATGCCAAAGAAAATTTGAGCTGAAATGAAAATTGCACAGAACCTGAAAGAAAGAAACCTGCAAACTCAGTTACCTTGGGCCTTAGGGAGCACTGACAGTGGAGAGGAAGTGGAAAGAGAGAGCGCTGAGCACTAGCTCTCAGCTTCTGGTCTGCTTAGAACTTGTGTTTTGTCAAAAGGTCAGTGCCTAAGCTCTTGGACTTTCTCCCAAAGTAGAGTGCCCTCTTGAGATTAATTTTCTGTCCCACTTTTGGATTTCTAATCTTGTAAGACAATTCCAGATTGTGAAGTCTTTGAGAGCAGGGCCTGTTGCTCTCTGTCATTTCCCAGTAACTGGCACAAAGGAGGCACACCATGAATGAGTCTGTAAGTGAGAAAATTGCTGGGTGGGAGGGGTGACAATCCCATTCCCACTTTTCACACCCAGCAGTTTCCCCTAAAACCCCCACCCCGGCCTTTCTTTCCCCTACAGTATAGAGGCTCCTGTGCAACCATGATCTTTGGGTACATAGACCAGGCATTTTTCTGTACCAGCAGGATTTAGTACAGAGCCCTCTTGGATGATTTCATTGTAATGAGAAAACAGGAAGTAAGCACCCTCTCCTCCCCGACACAAACACAGAGTCACACACATTCTTACCTTGGTGCTAAAGATGTCCCTGGCTCTGTCTCTCTGTGACGTGACCTTTGGTTGAGTTACCTGGATGAACCAATTATGAAGGGTCTTAATCTCTTCTTCTCCTTGGAGGCCTGTCCATCTACCATGGCCAAAAATGGTCTGTAAAGTTGTGTACAGTAGTTCTATAGCAATTCTTTCTCTCTTCATTATGTGTTTATGGGTTCAAGAGACCCCAGGGAAGTGTAAGAGGTTTAGGATATTGAAAATATAGGATATTAATATTTTCAGTGTTTTCTCAGAAAACAGTGGGTGAGGAGGTTCCTGGGGACTGAGGTTGTGATTGCCTATGACAAGCTGACCTTTAGTGAGTATCTATTTAAGGAAGTCACACAACGCTGTTATGGACCCTGTGCTGCTGGGCACATTTGTAATGTTGGGAAATTGAAGAGCATGTAGGCTTTTGAGGATAAAAATGAGAAACTGAGGTAGAGCTTCCAAAAGTATCAAAGGACAGGTGCAGATGAGAAAGGAGCAGAGGAGAAGGGGATCCATCCCTAGCAGCAGAATGTGGAGGTCCCACAGGTTTCTGCTGTAATGTCAAGCACTGTTTTCTTTTACATCTGTTTTGAAAGTCCGGACTTCTGAGACGGACCAGTCATGGAGAATGCAAGCAGACTTAAGTAGCAAAGAGGGATTCCAACTTCAAAGTTAGTCAGGCTTTTGGACTTAAAGGGTTAGAGAGCTGTCAAATGGCTTTTAGACCTGACCCAAACCAGCCTGGAGGGAAATTATGTCCCTATCTGCCCTAATGCTGGCTTGAACCTGCAGTTTCCTTCACAGAGTGACACCATTTGGGCTCTTTGAACCCTCACATTGCTAGATCGCAGCTGACAGAGCTGAAACAGTACCATGAAAGAAAATGTAAGAAGAGCCAGGAAACAGGTTTTTATTGTAGGTCCCCCACCCCTTTCTCAGTCTTTCATAGAATCAGCCCTTGAAATGAGGGAGCAGCAATTAACTTGAGACTGTTAAGGAAGGGGCTGGTCCCCAACCCTGGAGGGCTTGTCCAGTGTCACAGCTCTTCCAGGGCTTCCTTCTTCCTGTGATCTCCACTGGACTCTTACCTATCTGCTCACCATAATTGAGAGGAAAGACTTATGTGGTAGCCAGGCTTAAAACCTAGCAGTGAGGATGTTCTGACTTCCAAAGCTTTGAAACAGTCTTTTTTTAATCCCGTAAGACGTTAAAGGCTGTTCCACTTAGAATAAAGCAACATGACTGATAAAATGGCAGCCATAGAATTATGGGCTGTAGAAATAAAGTACTCTCTTAGGATCTGTGGTTTGAGCCTGATACAATTTTATGCTTAAAGTGTATTTTGCTGTTGTTGCAGTGTAGTCTATTCTTTCATATTTTTTTTATCTTGAGTCTTACCAGTAAACGGGCACTCAAGAAGAAGTAGCATTTGAAGTTCCTGAGGTTAAGTGGGGATGATGACTCCGGGCTTTCGGGATCCTCATCAGCCTGCACCTGATGTGGGGGATGTGCAGCATACGAGGTGTTGGGGAGTTGCTATTGCCATGGCCACGCCTGCAGCTGCCGCTGGCACCCTTGTGGCTGTTGCTGTTGTAATTATGAAAAACAGAGACACTCAATGTTTATTTCCTTGGTTTTTGTTTAAGGCAAGTCTTCTTTTATGCACAGTGTCCCATGGCCCAGCTGATAGGTAGTCATGCTGGGCTGCCAATATTAAGATGTTTGGGATAGGGATTTGCCAGGGAAGCAAGGACAATGGTGCAGCAGCCACCCTGGGAGGAAGAGGGGCTTCCTGTTTGCCAGACACTTTGGGCTTCTGAAGGAGATGGAGAAACCTCCATGGGGAAGGGAAGTTCAGCTTACTGCTGGTGCTTGGGATAAGAAAGATTGCTTTCTCCTCAAATCAACCTCTGGACTTCCTGGAATAATTTCCAAATACTCTAAAGCAATGACTGTAAGAGACTGGTTGTAACAGCCTTTGTATAATGGTTTTAAAGTTGTTATTATGGAAACATTATGGAGACACCATTTGACATTAAGATTCCGAACATGGTTTTAACTGTTAGTAACATTTTTGTCTGTTAGAGTGGCACAGTCTTAACTTGTTGAAATGAGTACTGAGAGCCTGGGACTGTGCTGCCTGTGGAGGCTGCTGAAATTAACAATAAAGTAAACGGCCCACTCCTGGTTTCCAGCTATACTAGTTAGAATTCTGGCTACCTGGCTTAAATATTTCAAATTAAGTTTAGTGACAGTAGTATTTGGGCTGGGTTTGAAGAACATAAAAATCTCATCTTCCTCCTGTCTCCTAGATTGTCCCCTAGAAGAACAGCCATTAAGAATGCCTGCAGCAGACAATGATATCCCTCATATAAAAACCATTTATGGTAGCTTTGTAACGACATAAATGACACATTCCATTTTCTCTGTTAAATGGATGTTTAAGCATCTAAAGTCTGACTATTGAAATTTTTATAGAATAATAAAATGTCAGTGCAAAATACTTTTTAATTCTTTGCAGGCATCTGGGAAAGCAAATAATTTAAATGCCCACCAGCAGCCCTCACCAAGCCTTCCTGATACCCGAAGGAGAAGAGTTTGTGGTGGGATGATGACCAAGCCCGTCTCACACTGAGCCAGTGACTGTGAAACACCCTGGGGCTTGGGCTGTGTTACATCCCAAAGGAGCAGAATTGCTGCAGATTCCTTGCTTCCTACTCTAACCATTTCCCCCAAGAAGATACTCTTAAAATAGCAGCTATTCTGGGTCTTGATTTTGAAATGCAGTCATACTTTTATATCATTTTGGCCCAAATCATTTAATAAATTTCCCAAAGCGTTTCTCTATTACCCACAAGATGGTTTTGCTTATTAGTAGATTTTCACTGAGTTTGAAATTTCAAATTAAAAATAATAACAAGTTCAAATCATTCTCTTTTTTTAAGAATCTGAACATTTAGTTTTCGATTACTCTTATTAAAATTAAACTTGAAAATCGGGTTTATTTTGCTCACTTTTGTCTAATGGAATGGCGGTGTTGGACATTAGCAGCATGTGGTGTGCAAGAAATGCCCTTATAGGTCAACATCCTGCAAAGTGAATCCAGTGCTCTTTTCTCTTTGGTGGTGGTAGTCATTCATTCTTTTGGTAAACTTGGTGTTTCTTCAGCAACTACTTATTAAATGGCCACTGGGTGCCAAGCACCATGCTTTACCCAGTGCAGGGTGGTTGGGGAGGTAGTAGTGGTCATCTTAGCTGATTGTCAGGGTCAGAGGGACCATAAGAACAGCTCCCAGTCCCTAAGCATGAGATACTGGGGAATCATCCCCTGGGGAGCTTGGTCTGACCGAGAAGATGCTAGGAATAATGTGGAGGTTTAATAATGTCCCGGGTATCTGTCCTTAGGCAATCTGAAGCTCAGGAGGGAGTGGCCTATTTAGGCTTGTAGGGAACCAGAGACTAAGAAGACTTCTTAGATGATTGCCACTGCGGTACTGCAGGCCTGTAATCCTAGCTACTCAGGAAGCTGAAGCAGGAGGATTGCAAATTCAAGGCCACCCTGAATAACTTACCAAAACCCTGTCTCAAAGTAAAATTAAAAAGCCTGGGGATGTAGCTCTGGTAGATCGCTTACCTAGCATGGGCACGGCCTTGGGTTCGATCCTAAGGTTAGGTACAGGAATGGCAACTTAAAATTATTGAGGAGCTTGCCAAGATGACTGGAAGGTGTTGGCAGAGACAAAAGGACAGAATGGAAAGTTGCTGCATCTTAGGGGACATACAACCAATTTGCTGGAGTTGGGGGATGTATGGGAAAGTGGCAAGAGACGCTGCTACTGAGCTCTTGCATGTTGTGCAGATTCTCCCCGCTGTCTGCGTAGAAGTCTCTGGCTCCATTTCACAGGGAGGAACTGAGACTTGGAGACATTGGGAGATTTGCCTCCAGACCACACAGCTCATGGGCTGGCAGGTGTTTCTGACTCTGGGTCGAGTTCATCACTGTGCTGTGTCACTGAGCTAAATTATTTGAATCATATCCAAAAGGCTGTGGGAGAAATTTCAGGAATTTAATTTCAGCTTCGTCTTTTAGAAATGGCTATTAATCATTACACTGGGACAACAGGTATAAATGGAAGGCACAGTGTGACATCCAGGGACAGAGGATGAAATAGGGGGCCAGAGGAAGGAAGTAATAAGAAGACATGCAGAATCCAGGTTGGAAGGAAGGGCACAGCCAGGGCACCCCTCTCCCTCTTTCTCTAGCACAGTCTCCCCTACCAAGTCCTGACGCTCGCTCCCAGACCTCTCCTCTTTTTCTATTCTCCCTTCAGGTAGCTTATCCAGTCCTGTAACTTTAAATAGTGTCTATAAGCCAACACTCCCTAATTTACCTTTCTGGCTCAGACCTCTCTTCATAGAAGCAAGCTACAGCATTCAGCTTGTCTCTGGTATCTCACCTCCACTTTTTTGAGGGGGAGGAGGCTTCGATGAACCTTTATTTTTTTTATTTATTTTTATGCAGTGCTGAGAATCGAACCCACTGCCTCACACACTCTAGGCAAGCACTCTGCCACCGAGCCACACCTCGGCTGCTCACCTCCACTGTGATGGAGAGTGCGTTTCCCAGCCACAGACCCACCTCTCTCCCTGTCTCAACCACCAGCCACTTATTTGCCTCAAGCCAGAATCCCGGAAGCTGTTCTTGAAATTTCTAACTTCCCTTGCAGAGCCAGAAAATCAGAAAAGCAAATGCATCCTCCCTCCAGAATATGTCTTGAATCTTTCTTCTCTGTTCACCTCCTCTTTAATCTCACTAGTTCTCTTGCAGGCTAGAGACTGCGAGACTCTGCCATAGCAGCCAGAGACTGTCATGCTGTCCTTGCTCACGACGCCCTGGCAATGGCCTCCCTTCACTTCTTTCTGGACCTGGACTTTCCCTCATGCTACTTCTACCCACTGGGATGGTCTTTCTCACTGGCTGGTTCTTAATCTTTAGATATTAAATGGCATCTCCTCAGAGAGATCTGGACCACTCGGTTCTCTCACAGCATCCTGTTCTTTTCTTTGGTGCATTTCTATTTGTGGCTGAAATATATTTGATGTCTACTTCACATTTGCACTAACTTATACCACGCATGTTAGTGCCAGATGCCATTCTGGGAGCAGGGATGCAGTGTTGAGGAAAAGCAGACACAAGCAGCACTTCATAGGGATCTGAAGAAGGCAGAGGCACCTGTGAGAGGAGAATGCAGGTGCCTGGCACAGTGCTGGGTAGTCAGGACTGTCTGGTTAGAGTCAAGAGATCTCTTAGGCTGAGAATATGACTTGAGAAAAGCAGAGGGTCAATATCTGTGCTTGTATCTTATCATATTCTAGAAGGATTTTAAGTGGCTTGAGTTTGGATCTCTAGAGAGTCCCACAGTTGTAAGGAAAAGTAGGAGAAAAGTCCGCAAGGACCTTGAGACTGAAGGAACTGGCATAAGATAGGGTGCTGACGAAGCTGAGGGTTGTAAGTCCAACAGCTGGGGAGAGTCTTACAATGCTGCTGTGACACTAACAGGTCAGGGTACCAGGGTCAAATAAAATAAGCACCAGAGGGCAATAGGTGTATCATCACCCTAGACAGCACTGGGCAGGAGGGGAGGCAGCTGGGCTAGAGCCCAGTTGGCTAACATGGCGGAAGTGCATGGGGGAAGATGTGGAGTGGCAAGCCTGTGAACTCCTCGAGAGAAGCTGGGCTCTGAGCAGTTAGAAAGGGAACTGGGCCCAAGCAAGGGCAAGAGAAGTACAATTGTTCATGGCATCCAGAGGTGGGGCTTGGTGCTATTTCTGATAGGGCAAGTGAAGATGGAGAGGTTGAAGAATGGAGAGGGAAAGAAAGGGACCTCTGAGGTAGATGGTGGATGAACTCCAGTGCACAGGCACAAGGTTTGTCCCCTGCCCTTCAGTCTGGCGGCTTCACTGGGAGCAGCCATAGTATAGCTTGTGTGCCCGGGCCTGAAACTACACAGCTTTCTCCAACCCACCCCCTCCAATTTCCATTTCAGACCAGTTAGCCTGAGCAGGTACTTTACTTCCACTTCTATAAAAACTCACTGAAAATCTAGAATCATATGAGATCTTACACATAAAGTCCGGTCCCCACTTGCCTCTGTTACAAGAAACAGAAAGAAATGAGGCAGCTGTTAGAGTTGAGGGAAGCATTAATAAGGGCAGGTCAGTTGGTATTATGATTGCTTTAAAAATATTTCAGCATTGTGTTTCATTCATTTTAACAGGGTTTTTTGGTTTTGTTCTTGTTTTGTTTTTTTAATGAGGGCACATGCACATCATGCACCAAATGTACCAGCGGCGGGTGCACTCTTTATAACCTCACCTTTAGAAGTGTTAGATCTGTGGATAACATACAGATATCAACTGCTTGAGTAGGAGAGGAATGTCTCAGAAGGCTAGCTATTATCCAGATAGGACGCTTAGGCATTTTTAGTTCTTTTCAGAAAAGTTTTTCTTCTCATTTTGTTTGTGCCCCTGTAAGTATTACTCATACTTTAAGGCGATAGCTGAAGTTTACACATTGCTCAAAATCCAAACTGCTGTCATCTCATCTTCCTGCATCTGTTCCTGAAACTCAAATGGCTCTAATTACTGAAAATCTAGTAAGAGATCACCCTGGTCTCTGGTCCCCGAGCAGAGTCATTCAGTGGATTTATACAGGCACAAGTTTTTATGTGTATTTGATGAGCCATTTCTTATTTTGAGACTTTTTTACAATATCAGTTTGTGTATCAATAATGCCAGCCAATGACCTTTCATTGACCAAATACTTGCAAATGTAGCAGGCAGACTGTTAGCAAAGCCAGCCAGTTCCCGAGGCTAGCGCAACGGGAGGCACCTGCGGTGTGTGGGAGTTGGACTTGTGACGCACTGCGATATCCCGCCATATAAGTGTGTGGCTGTTAGTTCCACGGCTTGCGCAGTGTCTTAATTATGCTGACCACCTTACCTATATGGCACCTCTTATCATTTGTTCACAAAGCTTGTGCTGCTACACTATCACTGTGTCTTTTCTTTCCCTTCCAAAGAGTCAGATTTGGCTCAGATTCCATTTGTTTTCTCTTCTCACCAGTGGACCGTATTGTGGGTCTGGATCAAGTCACTGGTATGACTGAGACAGCTTTTGGCTCTGCATATAAAACCAAGAAGGGTATGTTTCGTACCGTCGGGCAGCTCTACAAAGAATCCCTCACCAAGCTGATGGCAACTCTCCGAAACACCAATCCTAATTTTGTTCGCTGCATCATTCCGAATCATGAGAAGCGGGTACGTTCGAGGCAAAACATACGCTAGTGTTTCAAGTTAATGGAAGTCAGGTGATGAAGATTAAACTAGAAAACTATTGTTTGCTTGATTAGGCTGGAAAACTGGATCCGCACCTAGTGCTAGATCAGCTTCGCTGTAATGGTGTCCTGGAAGGGATCAGGATCTGTCGCCAGGGGTTCCCCAACCGGATAGTTTTCCAGGAATTCAGACAGAGGTATTGCTGACTTTTACCTTTTTTCTGTATGTATCAAAGCTTATCTTAATATGAATGAAAATGATAATTTAATGAGGAAACTGTTTTCCTTGTTCCCTGGATAGTTTTCATTTCCTTATAGCAAAAGGACAATGTAGAGCTAGGAAAATTGAGTGCCTACTTTATGGAAAAGCAGGATGTTAGGAACTGCTGTGGTTGCTGCAGAGACATTCTGTGCACAGAGCCTTGAAGTCAGCTGTGAGGTCAATGCAAAGAGCTATAAACTATAGTTTACTCATTCAGAGGATTCTCCCTGAAATTTAAAGTTACTTTGAAACAGATATTTTTAAATAGATGAGTAATGTAAGTTCCTTTTAAGAAAATTTGAAAGTGAAAGAGAAGTAAACAGTAAATAAAAGTCATCCAGGAATGATTCTTGAAAACATTTTGGGATGTTTTGGTCCATCTTTTTTCAGTGACTTCATCTGCACATGTGTGTGTCTGTGTATGTATTTTTTCTTGCATATGTGCACACACCATTACTGTCCTTTAGAATAGAGAACGGTATAGGGTAGATTACAAAATAATTAAGAAAAAAAAAGGAAGAGGTTGATCAGTGTGCAATAGAAATGGATACAAATGTGATGAGCAGTAGTTATTTTCACATTTTGTTTGATAATTTTCCTCGGTACTTAATCACTTTTCCCATTTTTTTATTTCCTTGAAATTAAATTTCAAATTATGGCAGCTTTTGTTGTTTCCAAGAAAGAAATGGGGTTGCCAAGTGAGAAGGGCCTTCTGCTCCTTCTCCCACCGTTCCAGATAGAATCAACTTGAGAAGCTCCTCCGAACCCTTATATGTTCTCCAGAAAGCCACTCTTATGGCCCCACTATGTGACAAACACTCTGAAAGATTTTCAACTTTTATTAATAGGAGAAGAAGGGGACATACCAAGTTAATAGTCAGGATTCATCCTTTAATCTATCCCCTGACTTTGCCTTAAAGCTTTTGTGGTTGAGGTAGGATTTTATGCAGCAAGGTGCACCAGACCTGTGCTGTGTTGACTGCTACCTGGTATCTTCTGGTGTTCTCAATAGAAGCCCATAGACATTGCCCTTACAACCTTTTCTGTTATCTAATCAATGCCTACAAATTGACTAGAATCTAAAGTATAAACAGCCAGATTCTCTTTGCATCTTAAAGATGTTTTTGAAAATTTATCTTCAGATGAAGAAAACTGAAAAGTTTTTTAAATAACATGCTTTTGATTCCCCTTTGCCACACCCTCCTAAACCTAGACTTTGATCTGGGAGAATTAATCTCATTTTTCCTTTGCTTCTTATGATAAGAAATAGAAATTAACTCTGCAAAGAACCTCAGGTTATCACTTGCCCACTTCTTTCTTTGCCCTTAATTTGTGTAATCATTTTATTGCCTGTTAGAGCAAAACTCACAGTAAATAAGTATGTTCACAGATTTCTACAGAAGATCTTTTTTGGAATTTTTCTTACAGATACGAGATCCTAACTCCCAATGCTATTCCTAAAGGTTTCATGGATGGCAAACAGGCCTGTGAGCGAATGGTAAGCTTTTTTGGATTTTTTCTGGCTTGTCAACTATTAGTATAATCTTTTCTTCAGCAAAAAATAAACAGACTCTATCTCTCTTAGATCCGGGCTTTGGAATTGGACCCAAACTTGTATAGAATTGGACAGAGCAAGATATTCTTCAGAGCAGGAGTTTTGGCACACTTGGAGGAAGAAAGAGATTTGAAAATCACCGACATCATTATCTTCTTCCAGGCTGTCTGCAGAGGTTACTTGGCCAGAAAGTAAGTGGCTGATTTAAACTCACTTGCCACAGATGCAAGGGTGCAGGAGAAATAATAAAAAGTCTCTGTCTTCATGGAAGTTGCTTTCTAGTGGGAGAGAGCACCCAGTAAGCCAACAGATGTTCTGAATAGCCACGTGTCACACTTAGGAAACACAGAGGGGCCAAAACATAAAACAACGGATTAAAAGTCTTGTTTCAGCTGAGGTCCTCAGAGAAACCTTTTCTGAGGCCCAAATCTCAAGTATCAGAAGGCTGGCTCCATGAACTATAGAGGAGGGAGTGACTACCAGCGAAGCTAAGATGAGGGACCTTCTGTCATCATAAGTGTCTTCACGGCCTCAGGAAAATAGGTTTATTCCAATCCAGGAGTGTACTCACGTGTGTGTGTGTGTGTGTGGATGACAGGAGGAGGATGGATGTGCAGGGTAGCATCCACGAGGCAGGTGTAGGAATCAGTGACAGATGCTTGAGGTGGGCCAGGCAAGCCACTGAGTTGGATGATTGCCAGGCCTGGTCCCACTTCCTTGAGCATCTCACACAAGGACCTGACTTGGGACCCCCTGACTAGCCAGATAGGAACGTCTGCTGTTAGAAGGTCTTCGCATGACAACAGCTCTTAAAACCTGGTTTTCTTCACATAGTTTTTCTTCCTGTTCTTCAGGGCCTTTGCCAAGAAGCAGCAACAACTAAGTGCCTTAAAGGTCTTACAGCGGAACTGTGCGGCGTATCTGAAGCTGCGGCACTGGCAGTGGTGGCGGGTGTTCACAAAGGTGGGCTGTGCCTGCATCTCTCCAGACCCCTTCCTGCACAGCAGAGCTCCATCAGTAAGACGCCTGGCAGAAACAGGATGATAAACTGATCAATTTGGTTACAGGTGAAGCCTCTCCTACAAGTGACTCGCCAGGAGGAAGAACTTCAGGCCAAAGATGAAGAGCTGTTGAAGGTGAAGGAGAAGCAGACAAAGGTGGAAGGGGAGCTTGAGGAGATGGAGAGGAAGCACCAACAGGTGAGGGCACGACTTCAGCACTTACCGCTGCCGGGTCCGCCTGGGTCCTCCACGCACAACATCTCGCATGCATTTAGTGATGAGTAAATAGCTCTCCTACCATGTCATCTTATTTTCTGAGAGATGTTTTCACTCACTTTTAAACTAGACACGTTTTCAGAATAGAGTTAACAGATACATTATGCCTTGCCTTTTAGATTTCTATAAGTTAAAATCAACCTTACCTCCCATATTATGGTGTTTCTTGTTCTCTGCACACACCGATGATTGTGTTTGCCATCAAGCATGTATTTAATACCCTTTTTAGTTGAGGCTTTCAGTCCTGTGGCCTTCCCATGTCTGGGAGAAACAGAAGCGAAAGGATGAGATGGCTGACTACAAGGCCTGTGCCTACGTCTTTTCCAGTGACAGGGGTCTTGAATCACTGTCCCTTTGCAGGCAGTTACTCTTTATGGACAAAGCAGAGGCTCAGGAAATGTCTGTGGATGATAGTAATAGAACTGTAGCATTCAAAGCCAAATATACTAACATTAAAGGCTAAGATATCTTCCTTTTCCTATTCATATGATCCCTTGTAACTGACTTTAATAGAATTACTACAATTCTTAAAATGACATGAACTTATTATGATATTGTTCAGGATAAGCTGGTGGAACAGGAACAACCAAAAAGTTTTTATCTAGCTTATTTTACTGTTGCCAAAAACATATTTGAAAATTATACCAGTGATGTTTTATATATATATATATATATTTTTTTTTTTTAGTTGGTTTTATTTTTTAGTGATGTTATATATTTTTAACTCTCATTTTCTTTGGTGATGAGCACTGACCACTGAAACCGTGGTGAACATCGTGGTGTTCACTGGAGGTAAATTGTAGTACTAGTCCCTGTGTTGTGATTGCAGCTTCTAGAAGAGAAGAATATCCTTGCAGAACAGCTACAAGCAGAAACTGAGCTCTTTGCCGAAGCAGAAGAGATGAGAGCAAGACTTGCTGCCAAAAAGCAGGAATTGGAGGAAATTCTCCATGACCTGGAGTCCAGGGTGGAAGAAGAAGAAGAGAGAAACCAGATCCTCCAAAATGAAAAGAAAAAAATGCAAGCACACATCCAGGTACTTATAAATAGTTTTAGTTAGAAGTATAACTGGATTTGAAGCTGTGTGTTTGGTTTCTTGTGATCATTAAGTGATAAGATTCTTGGTTGTGCTTACTCGATCTTTGAAGCACGTCTCTAACAAAAGATTTTCTTTGAACATAGATTTATTATTTTGAATAGGAATCCTTTTTATGTTCCGATGTGGCATCTTACAGCCTGCCAAGACATTCAAAGTCACATGCTTCCCAAGGTCTGTAGCATTCTGTAGATGACCTAACTGGTTCTTTATATTGTCAATAATTCTGCTGACTCCATTCATTAGATAGGCTTTTGCTAAGGGCTTGGTTCCTAAGAAGTGCTCAGTACTGAAGGAGGGTGAATCAGCCCATCCGTGGTCCTTTCTTTGTGAAATATAACCTATAGTGACATGAAGCACCCAGACAAATGATACAAACAATAGCTGTTTTGTCCATATTCTAGGACACACCTACCACTGTTAACTCCTGTCTCCCACCACCACACACAATATCATACCTGACAACGTCAGGTTTCATCATCTGCCACCAGTTTTTCATGGATCCTGTTCTACCCTTCTTTCTTCCCAGAATATATCTTCCTTAATATTTTTCTAACCCCACAGCTTATCTTGGCATAGCACAAACAATTCAGAGATTTGTCAAAACCACAAACAATATTATATTATTTTCTTAATAAACACCCCATACAGTAAATCATACACTTGATCTGTCTTCCTATTCAACACAAACAACTTTCAAATATCCCACCACAGGTTAGTAGAATATGACAAAAGCTATAAGTGAAAAAAAAGAAAAAAAGCATATTCTTTAATCTAGCAATTTTAATTATAGGAATTGGTAGAATTAGGAATTCATTTAGAAACAGATTAATTCTAATGTTTTATTTAAAAGATAAATCAGGCTAAGGGCAGTGACACATGCCTGTAATCTCAGTGACTCAGGATGTTGAGGCAAGAGGATCATGAGTTCAAAGCCAGCCTCAGCAATGGCAAGGTGCTAAGCAACTCAGTGAGACCATGTCTCTAAATAAAATACAAAATAGACCTGGGGACATGGCTCAGTGGTTGAGTGCCCCTGAGTTCAATACTCAGAACCAAAAAAAAAAAATACTGTACAATTATAAATTAATTACGTTTATATTCATGAGTATTCATAATATACTTGTAAAGGTAGTTGGGAAAGAGTATATATAATAAGATCTAATTTAAAAATATATAGACATATAGCTTTTAAATTTATATTTTTGAGTTTTTATGGGAATATCTGGAAGATCTAGAAGAATTTACACTAACCACAGTGAATCATCCCTGATGGTATCATTAAAAGTTGTGGTTTTCTTTCTGTTTAAGAGCACTGGCTCATTTCAGTAGTATTTTACTTATGTAGGGAAAGGACACCAAAATTCATCTCTAGTCTCCTTAACCTCACTTTTAACTCCAGGCTTTAACCACTATACATGAAATGCTTGCATTTCTCTGATTAGAATACAAGTATGTCCTTGTAGAAGCAGAGTTTGCTTTCAATTTTGTATGGTTTCTTCACAACTTCTTCACATTCTTTTACCAGACTCTCTTAAAGTTCTAGTTTTTTGAAGTTATCTTAATTTATTGGCTGGTTGCGTGACATGAAATTTATTCAAACACATTGTAAAACTATTTATAGCATTATTAAATTATTAGGTATAGGGTTTTTTTGTTTTTCTCTTGTGGAATATCAGAGGTTCTATATTAATCTCACGAGCCTAGGAACACCCCACCTTGGTGGCCTCTTGCCATTTTTCCCTCACATGTGAGACTTTGAGTGATTTGTGATCTCCTTTTTCAGCCAGAACTGTTTTGTTTGATTTGGTTTTTTAAATTTAATTTTATGATTTTAATAAATATTAATAAATTATTATTGTAGAAAACCCCAAAGCTTAAAATAGTACTTAGGATTTCCTCCACCTAATCATCTTCATATTATTTTTCCTTCCATTTTTCTCAACAGATAAATATGTAGATACATATGGATTCATTTTGAAATTATACTGAACATACTGTTATGCTACAGGAATGCAGTTAGCAGAATCCAAGCTGCTAGAAACTATACGAAAATAACCTGGAGAGGGAGAGAAAAAGTGTAGGAGAACCTAGAAATTAAGAGTCTTAGGAGATATGTCAATCACAACATGTGAGATGGATTTGCATTTTGATTGAAATGAACATTTTTTAAATGGTCTTAATCTTATAAAGATTCAGCATGAAGGTTTTTCAGGTAAAATAGGATGTTCTGGAATTTGCTTCAGAATAAGCCAGTATGTGAAGGGAAAAGGTGGAGTTTTAGCAAAATAGAAGGACCATGAGTTGACACTTATTAAGGTGGGGGTGATGCATACTGTGGGGGGCTTATGCTCCTCCATGTGCTAAAATGCATGATTGAAGTTTTCCATACAGAAATCATCTCTTTTTTTTTTTAATCCTTTTCTAAGTATTTCATTCTAAAATTAATCATGAACAAATGATTTAGCCAGAGTTAATTGGAAAGTTTGCTGAACTGGCTATCTATCACTTTGCATGTACCATCCTGTTCACTAACAGATATTCATCATATACAATATTGTATCGAGTGAAATGAAGACAAGCAGGTTATAATAAAAATAAGTGGAAATCCCAGGCTTCCACTCAATGCTATGTGACTTCCTCATATAGCATTAGGCATATCTGAACAGAGTTAATTTCTCACTGGCCTGCAGTACTATTTATTTATTTATTTATTTATTTATTTTTGAGTGAGAGAGGAGAGAGAGAGAGATAGAGAGAATTTTTTTTTTTTTAATATTTATTTTTTAGTTCTCGGCAGACACAACATCTTTGTTGGTATGTGGTGCTGAGGATCGAACCCGGGCCGCACGCACGCCAGACGAGCGCGCTACCGCTTGAGCCACATCCCCAGCCCCCTGCAGTACTATTTAAATCATTGTTTTCATCTTCTCTTTCCTCTCTGGATGAACATGTATAGTTGAAGTCAACCAAGTTAAATATGTATATTAATTGTATTATTCATATTTCCTTGCATTACTAATTATTATTGAAAATATGAATCTTAATTACTAGATGTTTTTCCATTTGTAGCAAGTCCATAATACCTCAGCATTACAAATAACACTTCACTGTACATCTTTTTATATAAATCTAATCTGACAATTTCCTGAAATTGATATTTAAATGGAATGCTCCATTGAAAAAAAAAAAAAGTGCCCATTTTCAAAGCTTGTTATACTTTGCCTTTTTGGCTTCCAAAAGGATCGACCCAGTTTGTACTTATAGAAGGTAGAAATGTCTCTCACTTTAAAATGTCATTGGAGAGGGCTGGGGTTGTGGCTCAACGGTAGAGTGCTTGGTAGAGTGCTTGCCTCACACATGCAAGGCCCTGGGTTCGTTCCTCAGCACCACATTAAAATAAATAAATAAAATTATTTTTTAAAATATCATCAAATGCAAGTATTTCATTGTAGTGCATCTAACGTGGTTGGCTGTGGTGAAAGAAATGGGGAGACTGACCATGGTTCTTCTTTGCCAGGACCTGGAGGAGCAGCTGGATGAAGAGGAAGGGGCTCGGCAGAAGCTGCAGCTAGAGAAGGTGACAGCTGAGGCTAAAATCAAGAAGATGGAAGAGGAAATTCTGCTTCTGGAGGACCAAAACTCCAAGTTTATCAAAGTAAGACTGTTTTCATGAAGAGCAGACTTCAGGATTCTGAATGAATCTGTGTTGATACCAAACTTACCCAATGTGGCCTCAAACAAAATTCCCAAGATTTTAGGTCCATTTGTATAATTTTCTGTGTCTCAACCTGTCTAGATCTCTAAAGATACAGGCACTCCTTAGCTTTTTAAATCCACCAAGTATCCCTATAATCTTTTACACTATTAACTCAGGCATTTCATACATGTTAAGCACTCGCTGCCGAGTTGCTCCCAGCTGTGCCAGCCCAAGTCATCCAGAACTGGAGTGGGACTCAGGCCGAGGTGGGCAGCAAATGAGGGAGCCTGGCTGCTCAGGGAAGGGTGCCATCCACTGGGAAGGCAATGTCAGTATCACTCTCTCTAGTCAAAGAAAGTGGATTTTTCTGAGTAACACCAAACCCAAGCTGTTATTTTGAATGCCTTTTCTGAAACAATTTTTTCCATTCAGGAAAAGAAACTCATGGAAGATCGCATTACCGAGTGTTCCTCTCAGCTGGCTGAGGAGGAAGAAAAGGCAAAAAACTTAGCCAAAATCAGGAACAAGCAAGAAGTAATGATCTCGGATTTAGAAGGTCAGTGTTTGGGGCTGGAGAACATCAGAACGAGGCTGAGATCTTACTTTAATCAGAAAATGCACGCGGTGACATCTAACAGGGCCTTCAGCCTGGGTTCATTATTGAAGTGGATCTTTTATAAATTACTTCATTTTGCCTGCCACTTAGTATTTATGATGGAATGGCATTAAAATGGTTTTACTTTGTTAAATTTGATACTATGGGAAAAGGTATGGCCCTTTGATGGAAAGGTTGGGATCTAAGTTAACTTTGAATCCAGTATTGGGCTTTCTATGTGTTTGATATAAAACTGCACTGAAGTGTTCGCTTCACAAAGGGACTGGCCATTCATACAGAAACTGGCAGGACAGAGGAACAACCACTGAGGGTAATGGTGTGTCACTCTGAAGGAATAAGTAATGTTAGGATTAGGATTGCTGCAAACGAAATTACAGGCTTGAAGTTGTAAAGAGCATATAAAACCCTTCTTGGGACCAGCAGCTAGTGATGGTGTCGACAGCAGTGATGTCATACTGTTCTGTTCAGGGTCCTGCAGGGATACACCCACTCACTTTTTCAATGTGATTGTATGATGGGGTTTGTTTTTTAAATATACTTTAGGTTTCATGTTGGGTTTTTTGTTTATTTAGTATTGACCAAAGGCAAAATGTCAGCATGGAATTATTTTGTTCCCCTGCTAAAGAGGTGCCCAGAAGGCAGCTGTGCCCATTTTTCTCCCACCTGTCTATTTAGCCTGTGATACTCATCTCATCTGCTCAGGAGATGAGTTCCTGCTTGAGAGCATAAGACACACAGGCCACCTTGTCCTGAGGAACGCATGTGAACCGAATAGGCCACTGCCCTAAATTAAAGAGCCCCTGAAGAAGTGTAGAGGGGAGGGTGGGGAAGGTACCGAGTCCTCTCTGCCCACTCCTCTCTCTCCTCTCCCCTAGTGCTTGAGGACAGCAGCCTTCTCTGTTCCAACCAGGGATTCCTACCATAACAGGACTGGGGGTCAGGCAGCTGCCAACATAGCCCTGGCATCTGCTCAGCACCTTTCCAGATCTGGGTGCAGCGATAGGTTTGAAGTGAGAAGATTCCAGATCATGTCAACTCTTACAGTGTAGGTCTGCTTCCCAAATGAGGACCCTAGACTCCGTTGATTTCCTTTTTAAAATTCTACTTTCTGGGGACTGGCGTTGTAGCTCAGTGGTAGAGTGCTTGCCTAGCATGTGTGAAGCACTGGGTTCAATCCTTAGGACCATATAAAAATTAGTAAAGCAAAGGTATTGTGCCCATCTACAATTAAAAATATATATTTAAAAAAATTCTACCTTCTGGCTAATTTATCGCACCTCAGTTTGATTTTGATGGGTTTCTGGTGAGTGAGCAGGAATGACGTGGCTCATTCCCAGCTTGGTTCAGTTCAAACTCTGGGTCTGTTCTTGGGTGTGGGTCACTTAGTGTGTTGAAGGGATTCTTCCATCTTGCCTTTAAGAGCGCTTAAAGAAGGAAGAGAAGACCCGTCAGGAACTGGAAAAGGCCAAAAGGAAACTTGATGGCGAAACGACTGACTTGCAGGACCAGATCGCTGAGCTCCAGGCGCAGGTCGACGAGCTCAAGATCCAGCTGGCCAAGAAGGAGGAGGAGCTGCAGGGCGCGCTGGCCAGGTCTGCTTGTGGCCACCACCACTCTGGTGTGGAGTGGGCTGCTGAGGGCTGAGTTCCCCAAAGTCTGTCTAGGAGCCTAGGGAAATCCCAGGGGAGTGAAATGTGGTCAGTTGTTGTGGGATGTAGTATAAGTTCATGAAAAACCCAGGAGTTCGTGATTTGTGCCAGGACAGCAAGATCTCATAAACCAGTCTCAACATTTATACTTAAAAAGGATTAGTCATATCACAGAATCCTGGGAAATTTACACCAGTTCAAATTATTTTACCACATTAAATGTTTTGTTTTTGTACATTACAGATTAGTTGCAGTATGTTTAGAAACTTTAGAGAAAATCACTTTTGAGAAATGATACTCCCTTGTAATTCTGTATGATCCAATGCTCAGTTCCATACCATTTGGTTTTTTAATGTAAATTATAAATATAATCAACATATTTCTTTTCTTTTTTATCTAGTATTTTATTTCTTTTTTAAGAATTTTAACTACATGGATATAGAACTTAGAGTTTAGTTTATAATATGATATAATCAAGAACATC
This sequence comes from Ictidomys tridecemlineatus, assembly GCF_052094955.1. Taxonomy (NCBI): domain Eukaryota; kingdom Metazoa; phylum Chordata; class Mammalia; order Rodentia; family Sciuridae; genus Ictidomys; species Ictidomys tridecemlineatus. The sequence continues at coordinate 52,770,479 of NC_135479.1, read as the reverse complement.
TACAATAAAAATATTCCTCTGATCCCTTATCACTGGTACTCTGGTCAGATCGACTGCTCTTTCACTTAGAGCTGAGTTTTTCTCATTTATAGTAAAATGAATTAAATTCTTCATCAGCCACTATCAACTTGCCCTTCCTTTACCTCAAACACTACAGCTCTTCCCTATCAGAAAAACCTACTAACATTTAAACCATCACACAAATAAAAATGTGCACTATAGAAGAGACAGGTGGCAGGCCTCTCTTCTGTGTCCCACACGTTATCTTTGAAACTATGGGTTCACTCCAGGCTGGTGACTGTCCCTCCATCAGGGTTCTGCCTATAATCACACTTCACTGTGATTATTTTAAAACATTCTAATTGTTAAAATGAGATTATCTCCCCTTTCACTGGAGAATTAAGAATTATAGCCCTTCAGCCAGGGGGCTGAGCTGGATTCTAATGCTGATTCCCACGGCTAGCTTTGGGGCCTTCCTTGGGCCGTTTACCTGAGGACCTGCTGTCAGCCCCAGCCAGCACCAGCCGCTGCTTTGGTACAGGCCCTGGGGAAGAGGGAGGTGGGACTGGCATTCCCTTGTGGCAAGGTGGACACACAGCCCATCCAAGCACCATCCTGAGTGTCTTTCTGCCTGGATGTTTTTTAACAGAGGTGACGATGAAACATTACATAAGAACAACGCTCTTAAGGTTGTGCGAGAGCTACAGGCCCAAATCGCTGAACTTCAAGAAGACTTCGAGTCTGAGAAGGCTTCACGGAACAAGGCGGAAAAGCAGAAAAGGGATTTGAGTGAGGAACTGGAAGCTCTGAAAACAGAGCTGGAGGACACTCTGGATACCACAGCAGCTCAGCAGGAACTGCGGTGAGTGAAGGGGCACCTCACTCCACCTCCATCTCTGCCAGCTCCTCCCACTCCCATAGACATGGGGACCTGCAGGCCTACTGTGGGACATGATGGGTTTCTCTTTAAGACATCATTCTGAGAATCTTTCTCCCTCCAGATAATGGTGGCAGGTGGAAATGGCAATCCAATAGCAATAGTTAGAAACAAACCAGCTGATAGGCAGGAGTACTGACCACGGCAGTGGGTAGCCCAGCAGAAGGATGGGACCAGAGTGAGATGTGGGCAGAAAGCCGAGGTCAGTGGTAGATATCCAGGGAAGGACAGAGGGGTGGCTATACTTAAAGAGAGGGAAAGAGATTTAGAGGAAGAAGTGGGATAAACACAGAAAGCAGGTACAGGCATGGTCAGGCAGCTGCTGACAGAAGCAATTGTCAGGAACAGTGGTAGGCAAACAGACGAGAAGGAAAGCGTGCAGGTGCAAAGATAAAAAGAAAGGTGAGAACAGGTCCGTAGACCAGGTATGCACGAGGCAGAGGTGCCACAGCAAAAGCCAGCTCTTATCCCAGAAGGTTGGGTGTGATCATCTGGGTCCAGCCAACAGCTAGAAATCTGGGCATAGAGAGTGACATCGTGGAGCAAGTCAGCTTAGTGGAGCTGTGAGTCTGAGTCAGATCAGGGCATCCAGAATACTTGGATAAAGGAGCCTAGGAACAGTGCAGTGTCTAGGGTTAGGGCCATGAATCTGTACAACTCCAGCCGCAGTGGGGAGGCAGGTTGGGTGTTGTTTTAAGTCCATGTTCCCTAGAGTCATTTGCACCCTCCGAGCCAGTGTTAAAGGCTTTCTACCCGCTTCATCAGAGTTGCTGCTTTTAGCAATTTTTAAGTCATGGTCTTCCCTTTTGAAGATATGCTTTTTTAAAAAAGCCCCCTGTAGGGGTCTGGGGTTATGGCTTAGAGATAATGCACTCGCCTATCGTGTGTGAGGCACTGGGTTTGATCCTCAGCACCACATAAAGATAAAATAAAGATATTGTGTCCACCTATAACTAAAAAATGAATACCTTTAAAAAAAAAAAAACTGTAAACCATTGAACTAGACTTGGTGGAAATGCTCACTTTCAGCTGGGCTTTTGACCACAGTAGAAAAAAACACTCTGAGCATTTTGCCCATTCAGTTCTTACAGAAATAAAAATTAGAAAATTACAAGTGGTATGTGCATATTCACCAAAACCATGCCTATGCTCAGATGTATCACTCATTAATTCTGTTTTGTTAAGAAATAGATCCTGGGGCTGGGGATATAGCTCAGTTGGTAGAGTGCTTGCCTCACATGCACACAAAAAAAAAAGAATTAGATCCTTGTGGCTTAGGTGTGCACTACACTCTTAGAAAGAACTATCAAAACATGTGGGCCACCCCTGTCTATCCTCCTATCCCCCTATCCCTGAATTATGTATCACATGATTAACATAAAAGTAATGGTGCTTGGCAAATCAAATCCTCTTCTGTGGACTCACTGGCATTTTAAATCTCTTTAGGACTTACGATGAAAGACTAAAGGGAATTGGGGGAGAAAAAGAAGGCAAAGGATTCCTTTGGCTCTTGGATTCAAGCAGGGATCAGGGGCAAAGCTGTTCACTTGAAAGACAATGAGATGAGAGAAAGGAGGATTTTATGGAAGTTTGACAAAGGAAAATGCAGACCACCAGGGTGAACTAAAGAAATCTCAAGAGAAGACTTACAGGAGGGCAGGCCAGACCGTGTGTCTGACCTCTTGCCAAGCCAGTGGAAATTGTGGCTGAGCTAGTTTGGGCCACAAAGGCTCTTTAGTGATTCCTCCTGTCTGGGCTACATGTGACCACAGAACTGGCAGCTGCTGTGGCCCTTTCTCTTACCAGTGATCTCAGCCTCTGGAGCTCACTGCTCCCCTGGTAAAGGGAGGGAAAATGTGTCCGTGCAGGAATCAGGGTGTGAGTCACCCTTCTATATGGTTATGTGGTTTAAAATATAAAGCAAGTTTGCCAGTGATGTGTTTCAGGATTTTTGTGAGCTTACAATAAGTGAAACTATGTTAATAAAAGTCTTAGCAGGGGTGGTATTGAGTTGTTGTTTTTTGAGGTTTTTTGTTGTTGTTGTTGTTGTTGTTTAAAGTGCTAGGGGATGGAATCCAGGGCCTCTTGCATGCTAGGCAAGCACTCTACCACTGAGCTACATCCTCAGCCCCCAGTTTCCACCTTTATCAACTTGATGAATTAAAAGAATGACTAGTGATTGGGGGGTGAATTCACTTCTGCTTAGCAAAATAACTTAGTTATTCTAGTTACCCTTTGAATGCCATAGATGAGGGGTTTTTTGTTGTTGTTTGTTTTTTTGGTATCAGGGATTGAATCCAAGGATTTTTAACCACTGAGCCATGTCCCCAGCCCTTTTTATATTTTATTTAGAGACAAAGTCTTACTAAGTTTCTTAGGGCCTCACTAAATTGCTGAAGCTGGCTTTGAACTTGCCTCAGCCTCCCAAGCAGCTATGATTACAGGTCACCATGCCCAGCAATAAGTGATCTTCATACTTGTAAGTGCAGGTTAAATAGAACTCCAGAACATTTATATTCTGTACACTTATTATCTACTGCGTCCTCATATCACACACCAGAGATTCTTTCTTAACCAGGAATGCAACACTTCCACCTGCCTTCTAATCTTTCTCTCCCTTCAAAAGATGATGCCTCCTCCCAACCGTAGCCATTTCCTGGTAGAGTTTAGGGAGTATGTTAGTTAACTGTGGCTGCTTTACATGGATGGTGAGAAAAAGGCTTGCTTTTGGGCATCCCTGATTGATTTGGTTCTTACAAGCCTCTTCAGGACTTAACCTCTTTCTGGTTTTATTGAGTCTGCTGGCACTGGAGCTGGTCATTTGGCATGATGTATTAACCAATTCATGACTGTGCAGAACAATTCTGATGGTTCTTCCCACATATTTCTCTAGCACAAAACGGGAACAGGAAGTGGCAGAGCTGAAGAAAGCTCTTGAGGAAGAAACTAAGAACCATGAAGCTCAAATCCAGGACATGAGACAAAGACATGCGACAGCCCTGGAGGAACTCTCCGAGCAACTGGAACAGGCTAAAAGGGTAGGGGACCCTAACATGTGCCCGTGTCCCAGAGAAAATCCGCCATCAGCAGACCCCCTCCTACTTGGCCGTCCATTCAGTCCCATACTGTCCAGCCTTTGCACAGCAGTTGTAGTGGGCTCAGGGGACCTGATGGCTCCTGGGCCTTCTAAAAAGCACACTACTTACCAGGGGAGAGAAGCATGTGCCCTTGAGTTGTCTTTATGAAAGAACTGGCTGGGCCCAGCTTCCACCTCAAACCACACCCTTCTTCCTCCCCCTGGTGCCACTCACTTCATCATTCTCCCAGCAGCTGAGCTCAAAGACCTGGAATGGCTTCCTGGTCATTCTCCTGCCACTCATCTGCTGCCAGCAGGTCACAGTCCTGGTGACATTCCCTTTCAAGTGTCCTTAGATACATCTCCTCCTCCTTGTCCCTTCTGCCTCTGTTCTCATCTTGGCCACCAACCACATTGCTGTCATTCACTCTGTCGTTCCCCTCCTGTGTCTCATGGGTTTCTGTCCCCTGAGACACAGGTTTCTTCTCACACTTCTCGACCCTCCTCCAGCTCCAACCACCCTGTGCAGGCCATCTTCTTCCCATTGTTCCCACAGTCGTCCTTTCCTTCACACCTCTGCTCTTTGTGTGGTTTCCCACCTTTCTTCTTTTTGCCCAACCACTCTCACCTTATGACATACCTGTTACAGTGTCAGTGTGTACTAGTACCCTCCATGCATAGCCTTCTTTAGTCTCATTCTTAAAGAGCAGGGAAACTGAGGCCCAGACGTATAAGGTAACTAAGCCAAGGTCACACAGCTAGGAAGTGGAAGGGCAGACAGAAGCCAAGCAGTGGGCCCCAGAGCCCTGAATAACCACCCCACTACACCCAGCTCCTCCCTATGGTGGTCCTCAGAGACCCACCCTGTTGCAAATACCCATGCACAAAAGTGCATTTTTCTTTAACAATACTTGTTTTTACTGGATACGGAGAGTCTGGTTCCCCCACCCTGCATGAAGAAATATGATTACATAGTGCAGTGAACCCTGAATATATGTATCTATCACCCCAAGCAGTGTGGCCAGACTGTTTCTTATATAAAAACCTTGAGGCTCAGAGAACAGGTGTTTTCATTCATTTAACAAATGTTGCCTGCAGGCTATGTATCAGGCACTAGTCTGTAATCACAAAAAAACAGTGCTTTTTTGGGAGTGGGTGGGGGGCTTTTATAGTGTAGTAAATTCCAGGATCTACAAGATAATGAAGTGATACCCAATGGAAGTAACAGGTAATATGTTCACAACAAATAAAAAAAAGCTTTTATTATTATAATTCACATTAAGTAAAACTAATTACATTAGGAGACCAAGTCAAATTCCTTTTTGTGAGCTGAGAAGATATGAAAATCTCCCATCAAGTTAATTAGCCTTATCATCTACCACTTCTAAAATGTCTCCTTCCAACCCCTATGTATATAATTAAATAATATTCAAATGGAATTATCTGGAGTCAAGGAAATTGCTCAATGTTCAGTTATTTTATTATTCCACTAAATCAATGAACAATTTAATCAAAGTTATATCAAACAGACCTTTTTAATGGAGTATTGTAAAATGACCGGTGATTTTTCCTTCCCCTCTCCAAGTTCAAAGCAAATCTGGAGAAGAACAAACAGGGGCTGGAGACAGACAACAAGGAGCTGGCATGTGAGGTGAAGGTGCTACAGCAGGTCAAGGCCGAGTCTGAGCACAAAAGGAAGAAGCTCGATGCCCAGGTCCAAGAACTCCATGCCAAGGTCTCAGAAGGCGACAGACTCAGGGTGGAGCTGGCTGAGAAAGCAAGTAAGCTCCAGGTAAGCTGGAAAGCCATGACTCTGTGCAGTCCACGGTGTAGCCTTTGTACCCGTATGACCTTAAGGGACCCACAGCTGATATGCTATTATAAACCTGAAAATCACCATCATGAGTACACGACTCTTAGGTGTCCCTAGTGTATGTTACTTTGATGAAGGTAAATAATCATTCAGAACAAGACAGCATAACTCAGCCTTACACCAGTGCTGCCGTGAATTGTGGGGATAGTTCCTTGAATGGGTCTAAGCACAGTTTCACCTTCTCCTTTAGCCTTGTAGATAAAATAGTAGGAGCAATGGGCAAAAGTCAGACAAGTAATGGTGAAAATTGGAAAAAACTGGGTTTTATGCACAGGCGAAGTATAAATTAGTACAACCTGGAGCTAGGGTTGTGGCTCAGCAGTAGAGCACTCGCCTCGCACGGGCCCAGGACCTGGGTTCAATCCTGAGCACCACATAAAAATAAAGGCATTGTGTTGTACCCATCTACACCTAAAAAAATAAATATTAAAAAAAAAAAAAGAATTACACACTAGGAGTGTAGCTTTCTTAGTATTACAAGGCCCTGGGTTCAATCCCTAGTACCCAAAAATGAAAAAAATGACAGAACTATATTGTTAAGAGGCCCGAGACCACGCAGTTTGGTGATTCTCTAGGAGCACGTATAGGACCCAGCACCTAGTCCTCCTCGTGGCAGTGGTGTATTACAGTAAAGGATAAAAAGCAAGTTTAGTAAAGCAAAGGGTACCTGGGCTAAGATCCTGAGAAACCAACAGACAGTGGCGGGAGTCCTTTCCAGTGCAGTCACAGATGCTCTCAGTTCCTCCAGCAGCCTCCTGACCCTGTGTGTGAGGTGCTGTCTTCCAAGCAGCTAGTTAGAGATGCTGTGTCGGGTTCTTACTGGGGCTGGTCCCAGAAGCACTTTGCTCAACACATCCCAAGAGTCCAGACTCGCAGAAGGAAAGCAGGTGTTCAGCACAACCAGTGTCATTTGCTCAAATACTTAGATACAGTGGCCACACTTTCCATTTAGGGAATGGTGGGAGCCCTCCCAAAGTCCATGTTCTCAGATTCCAGCTAGAGAACACAAGCGGGTCTTTCTCAAGAGAGTATTCTTGGGCCTGCTATGATAACACATATGTGCTGAAATTGTGTGTGGGGGCAGGTGGGTGCGCGCGCATGCACACATGTTTTCACAAATCTGGAAAGATATTCCAAAAACAGAAGATCTTAGAAACTATAGTATAAACTCTGAGCACATCAAAGAGGCCACAGGAGTGACCAGCTGGGTCCCTGAGCTATACCAGGCCTATGTTAGGCTCTCCTGTATATCCTTCCCCCATTAAGTCCTCACACCAAACTGCCCCATCTGATGGGTGAGAAATCTGAGGCTCAGTGAAGCTAAGGACTGCCTCCCTAGGTGGCTTACCAACAGTTTGCAGAGCTTGGGTTGAAGGCAAACAGTCTGCCTCACTTGACTGCAGAGCCCTTCCCCACGACACTATTCCCAAGACTAGAGAAGTGTGCGCTCTCTTAAGTATATTGCTAAAAAAGAGAGAAAGAAGAGAAACATTGGTTTGTGCTCTGTGCAAATGTGTCCTCCATACACTTTCCCTTTGCTCACCTGAAAGGACAGTCAAGAATGACGGGCCCCCTACTCTTTCTTTCTATATCCATCCACTGTCCTCACAAAAAGTTATAAAGCATCTTATACCATGGCAATTTTCTAAAATATTTTAGAACTCTCATTAATTGAGGCAGAAAAAAAATTAACATTACTCCTGAAATCTGACCATAAAAATGGCTAAATATTCATGCTGAATTTATAATGCCAGATTTTTAAAAGCTAAAAGAACTTTTGACTAAATACTAGAATTAAAATTTGAGCCCCTTGAGGCTGGAGTTGTCACTCAGTGGTATACGCTTGGCCTAGCAAGTGTGAGGCACTGAGTTCGATCCTCAGCACCACAAATATATATATATTGTGTCCATCCACAACTAAAAACAAAGAAATATTTTTTAAAAATTTTGAGTCCCTTAAATAATGTTTTCAAATTCAATGAGAATATGTATTTTACTAGTCCCAAAGCAGATGCCTAATATATCTTGGTATGGAAAGGACCGGATAAAACCTGCTGGGCTTCTCACACAGGACAGCAATCACTCTTTTAAAGGACTTGATGTCATTTTTGTCTCTTCGTGATGAAAGTAAAACCAGTAGTCCATTGTATTGAGAGGAATCCCTGTCGTTGTCCTTCTCCTATCCAGTCAGTAGGGAGAGGCTAATGAGATGTCTGTGGGGCAGGTACCAGCACCTACTTATTTGAAGGCAACACTATTTAAAGGCAACAGACCCTTGGTGGTGAAAGTCTTCCTTAATTGAGTTTAAGTTCAAGCCCACAAACACTGCTCTATTTGTGATCTGTTGAAGAGCTATGATTCTAGATCTTTTTATTTGCTTACTTGTCAAATTGAATTGAATCCAGTCTTTTACTCCTCCTTGCAGAATGAGTTGGATAATGTCTCAACCCTTTTGGAAGAAGCAGAAAAGAAGGGTATTAAATTTGCTAAGGATGCAGCTAGTCTCGAGTCTCAACTGCAGGATACACAGGTATTCCAGGGGGGTGAGGGTCTTCAGTAATAACTGGCATTTCTATAATACATAAACTGGTAAAATATGCCAATTCTAGAACCGCCTTTTGTAGCATCACCTCTTACTAATTTTGTGTTATACTGGTGCTGAGACCATCTTGCTCTGTAACCAGCCTACTCAGGAAATTTCCACTAAGGTTCAGCATCTCACAGAACCTTCAGGTCCTGTGCCCTGCAAGCATGTGGGTGGCCTGGGGGGCAGCACTAATCAACACTCATGGGCACTGCCCTGCCAGTGGTATACCCAAACAGTGGTCTTACTGCACCATTTTAAATAAAATTTTAATTATGGTTGAAATTTCATTATGCTGACCTGAGAAAAGCAGTCCCTTTTGTAGAAGGGTGGATTGGTCTGTGCTTATTATACTGATAAGAGTTATATTCAGTCTTCTGTTTAAGATGTTTCTATGTTATATACAAGTTAATTGAAGTAATGTGGTACTTTTTTCTTGGAGTTTTACATATTTATTAAATTTCCAAGTGTTTGTAAGTGTTCATTTGCTAGGTACTAGGGATACAGAGTAAAAATCTCAAAACAGGAAGGAGGTTAGATTAATTGGGACAAGTTCAGCGTAACCAGGGCATATGCTGTGATAAAACACATCCTAGTCAGCAAGAATAAAGGAGGAGGCAAGAGCCAGTCACAGAGAGCTCTGTGATGCCTTCAAAAGTTTTCAAGTCTGAAAGTAACAGGAAAGACATATTTGCACTTATACTTAGGAGAAGTTAACTTGGCAAAAGGTAGAAAGGACAATTGATCAAGGGGGTGCCCAAGACTACAGGTTATCTTAGTGAGCAATGCCAAGCTCTGAACTGAGACAGGGGCAGGGGAGTGGAGAAAAAGAGATTCTCGAAGTTACTGAGGCTCAGGGAACAGGGGGTTGCAGGAAGAAGAGGCATGGCAGCTGCCTTGCAGGGCCCTGGGCCTGTGCCCTGGCTTCAAGAACCAGCTTGAAGCAATATTTGGGTGAACAAACAGCTTTTACAAAATCATCATGTGTATTTTTAAGTCATTTGCATTTGTTAATGTCACTGGGTATTTCTCATCCACTGAAACTTTTGTTTATGACATGAAATTTTTGTTTTAGTGATTTTTAATTTTTTTTTCTGTTTTATGTTTTTGTGGTGCTCAGGATTAAACTCAGATAATTGATATAACTTAAGTATTAACTTCTTAAACAAATAAACAGGAGCTCCTTCAGGAGGAGACACGCCAAAAACTGAACCTGAGCAGTCGCATCCGACAACTGGAAGAGGAGAAGAACAGTCTTCAAGAGCAGCAGGAGGAGGAGGAGGAGGCCAGGAAGAACCTGGAAAAGCAGGTGTTGGCCCTGCAGTCCCAGGTGTGTGTCCCCCTTAGGGAGCAGTGTGGCCTAGATGTGTACCCTTAGCAACTAGTATCCCTGCTGTGCAGACTGTCTCACCTCCATTTGGGGCACTTAATTAGGTTGTACTATATTAAGCCCGTTACATGTTTTTTCTGTGACCCAGCCAAATGCTGTATCCTGTGCAAGAAACAAAATACTTTGACCCCTCTAATGCAAAGACTAGTCAAGTTCTTTACATTGACTTTTCGTTTTTCCTTACCCAATGCCTAGTTGGCTGACACCAAGAAGAAGGTAGATGACGACTTGGGAACAATTGAGAGTTTGGAAGAAGCCAAAAAGAAGCTTCTTAAAGATGTGGAGGCATTGAGCCAGCGCCTGGAAGAGAAGGCCCTGGCTTATGACAAGCTGGAGAAGACCAAGAACCGCCTGCAACAGGAGCTCGATGACCTGGCGGTGGACCTGGACCACCAGCGCCAGGTGGTCTCCAACTTGGAGAAGAAGCAGAAGAAGTTCGATCAGGTGGGAGGCTGCACCCACTGCCCCAGCCCCCACCACCACACCTCATGTCACCTCCCCCAACAGAACTCTCACTTTTGTTGTTTTGGTTTAAAACAATGTTTTCCTGTTCAAAGGCAATGAAAAATAAGATATTTGTATAAAAATTGGGAAATAGAAAAGCAAAAGATAAAAACAGAGATAAAACACCCATAATGTATTATAGGTTGAGTATTCCTTATCTGAAATGCTTAGAACCAAAGATGTTTTAGGTTTAGGACTTTCTCCAGTTCTAGAGTATTTGCATCTGCATAATGAGATATCTTGGAGACAGGATCCACATGTAATGAGATTCATGAGGGTTTCACATATACTTTGTGCTGATGGCCTGAGTAATTACACCGATATGCTTAATAAATGTGCATTTTAACTGCAACCCATCACGAGGTACATGTGGAATTTTCCACTTTGGGCATCATATTGGCACTCAGAAAGTTTTACATGTTTAAACTAGGGATGCTTGACTCATGGTAACATTCTTAGCAAGAAGCTGGACTCCCAGCAAATGCTATTTATTTTTTTTCACTCTTCCCTTACACCTTTCCACACAGCTGTTGGCAGAAGAGAAGAACATCTCTGCTCGCTATGCAGAAGAGCGAGACCGGGCTGAAGCAGAGGCCAGAGAGAAAGAAACCAAAGCTCTGTCCCTGTCCCGAGCCCTGGAGGAAGCCCTCGAGGCCAAGGAGGAGTTTGAGAGGCAGAACAAGCAGCTCCGAGCAGACATGGAAGACCTGATGAGCTCCAAAGATGACGTGGGGAAGAACGTAAGTCACCCGCTAGCTGCACCGGAGAGTAGCCCTAGGTTGGAGCCTTCCGCCAGCCTGAAGGATCCAGGAGTGCAGGCCCACAGTAAAGTCCTGGGAGAGCCTCAGCTTGTGTGTGAATAGGGTGCTGAAGTCTCTCAGCTTGTGTGTGACCAGGGCCAGCTGTCAGGTGTTCCTCCGGGACTCTTCTTTGTTGTCTGTGCCAAGCCAGACCTGGCACTCACAAAGCAAGCACAGCAGGTTGTCACCCTATTCTTGTCTCTTTCACTGGCCCTCCTTGCCCTGACCGCTTCCAGGTAGGGGAACCTTCAACAACAGAATTTCACTGTTCAGAATTTCAGTAGCTACTAAACAAACCAGGGTACCACGAGGTCTCTGGGATTGAGGACAGTGGTTGAAGCAGCAGCTCCCTTGCACCTGGCTCCCCAGGGAGGCTCTCTGTTTGCTTCTGTGCTCTGGGGGTTTATTCAGAGTTTGGAAATTTTTGCTGCACTACACTTATTTCTAGTGCATACATCTTCCACAGGAGCCTTGGTGCTTTTTGTGTACCCTGCATGCATCCCTCCCTTGCTATATGATATATTGAGGGCAGCAAAAGAAACCGGAGCCTGGCATTTAAAGCTGAGGTTTCAGCCTGGCTCTTCCACTAGCTTCCATGCTGACCATGGGGAGCCTCTTAAACTCTCAAAGCCTACGTGTCCTCATCTGTCATATGGACATTGTACTGCATCTTCTTTGAAAAGCACCAAGCCCTGTATGAAAGGAGGTTCTCATTTTCATGGAATGCCAGCTGTCTGGCCACACCATAAATGAACGAAGACTATCCTACTTTTCTGCTGGGTCTCCTAAATCCTGGTGCCGAGGGAACCAGCCCCATAAACAAGAAGCAGCCACCCAGTGTAGAAATGACCATGATTACATAGTAAGATGTGGAGCGAGAACTCTACAATTGGTTCCACACCAGATTCCCTAGAATAATTAACACCTACATGTTCCTTCCACAAACATGTCTTTGGTGTCTTCTGAGTGCCAGACACTGCTTAGAAAGTGCACCTTCCTGTCCTACGTCTTCCTCTGCTCTCCCTGTGAGAAGTGATATGGTCATAGACCCCACAGGGGACATGTGACACCACCTGGCCTAGCTCAAAAGGTTATGAGGATCGAATAGGACAGGAGATGGAAGCATTCCGCACAGAGAATTAAGTGTTTGTCCAGGGAAAGATCAGGCCTCCATATCGCTATACCCTATTCTTCCTAGGCCCAACCACCTTAATACCCACAAGTTTGCCTATGGCCTTTACAGTGCAAGTGATCTTTTCTGTGGCAGGAAGAGGTGTACTCTCACCCAGGCATGATGGCACAAACCTGTAATCCCAGGGACTGAGGATGCTGAGGCAGTAAGATCAGAAAGTCAAGGTCATCCTCAGCAATTTATTAAGACCCTCAGCAACTTAGCCCCTATCCCCAAATAAAAAGTAAAAAGAATTAGATGGAGCTCAGTGGTAAAAAAAAAAAAAAAAAAAAAAAAAATCCCTGGGTTCAATCCCCAGTATAAGAAAAACAAGTGTATATTAACACACACAGCAGGCATCTGTCCCACCATCACACCGTTCCTCTGACACGGCTCCACTTTCTCTGTTCTTGGGCTTTATGAAAGCTCAGCACAAAGGTCTTCAGAGGATGATGATTATAGGACACATGTGAATAAAAGAAGTTGGTACTGCACTTTTAAGTTTCATCTCTGAGATAAGGAATAACAGCCCTGGAGAGACAGGGAAGGATATATATGCATGTGTCAGATGCTGGCCTGGGATGACCAGAGGGGCCTATAAGGACAGCTGTCTTTAACCTGTGTTTCTGCCAAGAGTCAACTTCTTCCCTGATACTTCCTGTGGTTTAGGTTCATGAACTTGAAAAATCCAAGAGGGCCCTCGAGCAGCAGGTGGAAGAAATGAGGACCCAACTGGAGGAACTAGAGGATGAGCTCCAGGCTACAGAAGATGCCAAACTGCGCCTGGAGGTCAACATGCAAGCCATGAAGGCCCAGTTCGAGAGGGACTTGCAAACCAGAGATGAGCAGAATGAAGAAAAAAAGCGTCTGCTGATTAAACAGGTAGGTTGAAGGAAGCAACCTACAGAACCAGGGCCTGCGCGTTCTCCACACCATTCCTGATTCAAGATCTTGTGTATTTGTGTTCAGGCACGTTAGCTAGAAGAAAATTAGATTTTTCAGTCATTTGAGAATTCATTGTAACTGATTGAAATTTCCTGTTTCTCAAACAACATCATGACTGCTTACAGTAAGCCAGGTTACTTCTCAACTGAAAAGCCCTCAGTGGAACCTCAAGAGGCTGTGTAGTGAAGTTCAAGTTCTTTGTGGGTACAGAAAAAAAGGACTACATGCCAGACCAGAGGATGCTGCAGGTTTCTACAGGTCACACCACAGGTCGTCTTCTCATCACTCTTAAGAAAATATTTACATTTTCTATTTTAAAAAGTTGCTAAGCTCTTAAAATTCGTATACTTTTCTGAATGTGCATTAAACTTCTAATTTGAAAGTTTTCTTTAAAACTTACCTAACTGGATATTTTGACAGTTCATTGGAGTCCATAGTAATAAGCCTTGGATTTGACTTATATTTAATTTTGCTTTTTTTTTTTTTTTTCATTCTGTTAACATTAGCTCTACTAGTCATTTATCCCTGGATGACAAATTGCCCCCAAACTTACTGGCTTATTGAATCAACACTTAAAATGTCCCAGTGTCTATGAGTTAGGAATTTAGAGCAGCTCAGTGTGGTGGTTCTGATGCCATCAAGATCTGGGCCCAGGTGCATCACCTACTGGCCTGAGCTAGGTAGGAGGAGTGAGTCAATACACCTTACTCCCGAGTGTGGGAGCCTCAGCGCTAGCCCAGGAACCTCTCCCTAGGCTACTTGAGTGCCCTGGAGAGTCTCCCCAAGAGTGAGAGGTCCAAGAGGGCCGGCCAGCAAGGAGGAAGCTGTGTGCATTTTATGATCCAGTCGTCTCTCAAGTCATACTCAGGTCACTTCCTTTTCGTTCATTAGAAAGAAGTCATCGACTATGGTCCACATGCAATAGATTAAACTCTAACTTTTTTTTTTTTTTTAATATTTTTTAGTTGTAGATGGACCCAATACCTTTATTTATTTATTTCTATGTAATGCTGAGGGTCAGACCCAGACCCAGTGCCTCACATGTGCTAGGCAAGCGCTCTACGAGCCACAACCCCAGCCCAGGCTCTGACTCTTGAAGAGGGAGTGTCAAAAATTTGTAGACACATTTGAAAAACCACTGTACTTACAACAAATACAAAGGAAATGGCTATACCTAAGGAGCCTCTTATTATCTCAGGCTAGAGATATAGACCAGGTCTGTGCAGCATAAAGCTAGCAGGCAAATACCTGTATATTGCATGGAAGCAGCTGCCGCCACCCCCCCACCACCAACAACTCCTGCAAAAGCAGGAGCAGGAGAGGCCTTGTTCTCCCCCTTGGAGAGGCTCATGTGAGCCACCTTTCACCCCAGGCTTCTTGGCCTTACCCAGAACACTTCCTTCCCAGGCTGCCCCCCGCCCCACAAGCCACCTGTCCATTCATGGAGAGTACTTGTTCAAAGCCCCAAACTGTGAGACCACCACCAAGCCCAAGGCCTCAGGAACTCATGAGCTCAAAACTTAGAACTCAGTGTCTTTGAGTCCAGTCCTCATTTTTAGTTCATCATTGGTGACTGAGGCATTAGGACGCTGTTTAAAAAATAAAGAGCCCTTTTTCTGTCTCCTTCACACAATGGCATGAGTATTGTCCCATACCCATTATATAGTGGAGAAGCTTGTGGAAAAAAGAAAGTCCCAGAGTAAGTGACAGCTGGGGTTTGTTATGAGTCCAGAGTTGTGTCTGCCTCAATCTCCAGCTCACATCTGCCTCCTTTATTTGTCCTTGCTGTACTCTAGAGTTGGCCTTTATTTGGACACTCCTCTGTTGGATCCCTTTGATAGCCTGCCGCTTTCCTTATGTATCAAATGTAGTTTCTGCCTGGGTCTGAAGCCCCCATAATCTGGTCGTGCCCACCTTTGCAGGCCTAATTCCTTCCAGTACCGCCAAATACATGTCCCTACACTGGGCCAGCGTGGCCGCTGTGGCCCAGGGACATGATCATGCCCACTGTTCCCCCTAGGTTCCTTAACAAGTAATCCCTGCCCTCTGTGTGTCTGTCCCAGCCTGTTTGTTAAATCACTGTCTCACTTCTCATATCTTTGCATCTTCAGTTAGGCCTCTGCTTCCTCATGCGTCTTCATTAGCAATCAGTGGGAACGGTGTGTACTGGGTGTTGCTTACAGATCCTCTGAACTAAACTCAACAACTGAGGTTTAGTTCTGTTAACAGTAAGGACTGCTGGTAACAGACCACCTCTACCAAGTAACGGAGGTTCCACTCACCCAAGTCACCAGAGCCCTTAAATGGCAATGGGCTTTTGGCTTCAACCAGCTATAACCAGATGTTGTTCATCAGGTTCGGGAGCTCGAGGCAGAGCTAGAGGATGAGAGAAAACAGCGGGCACTTGCTGTTGCTTCAAAGAAGAAAATGGAGATAGACCTGAAAGACCTTGAAGCTCAAATTGAAGCTGCGAACAAAGCTAGGGATGAAGTGATCAAACAACTTCGCAAACTTCAGGTAAGTGCAGGAGCCGTGGAAGCCTTTGGACAGGTGGTTCTGCTGAGATCAGGGACTTTGTGACCCTTGTTGCTTTTACACAAGGACAAACTGAAGAAGGAAAGAAAGATTGCCACCTCCTCCCTGAGCTTGGCGCCCAGCCACTTCCACTCAGGAGGCCACACAACTGACCCCTTGGCTGAGGGTTGAGGCAGCAGGGCACAGAGATGGCTCACGTGGACCTGTGTGTCCACAGGATATGTTTTAAGGCAGCTGGGGATGGAGTCCACAGAAGAAACACACAATTTCTGGGTCATGACTCCTGTGACCCCCAAGTCGCCAAGAGAAGGTTGTGTGACTTTGCTTTATTAGTACTGTGAATATTAATCGTCTTCTGGTCATTTTGGTCATCACTTTGCTACCCAGATGATGTACCTGTTTCACTAACTCAACTGCGTAAATGATCTATTTCAATCCACAGTGTAGGCAGGTGTGTGTAGGCCACCCCGTGATGCCAGCACGAGTGTAGATAGGCACAACTTTGGTGGTGGAAAGTTTCATTCAACCTTGAGAAATTAATCTAACAAAGCACAAAGAGATGTTTACGTAAAAATATCTAAGCCGCTGTGTTATTTATGTGTATGTCCTATACTACCCCAGTCTTGAGTGCCATAGCTTTGTAGGAAGTTTTGAATTTGGGAAATGTGACTTATCCATCTTTGTTCTTTTCTAGACTGTTTTGTCTATTCTGAAGGGTTCCTTGCAATTCCCTATAGTAATTAGGATCAGACTGTTAATTTCTACGCTCCCCCCACCCTCCCAAAAAAAAGCAAACTTGGATTTCACAAGTTATTACATAAACTCTGTAGATCAATTCTGGAAGTACTGCCAAATCTAAGTCTTAACCTGTCTTCTAATCCATGAATATGGATGTCTTTCCATTTATTTAGATCTAACTTTTGTACAATAATATAATTTTGATGTATATTTCTTTCACGTCTTTTGTTCCATTTATATCTAAGTATTTGATGCTGTTATGAATATAATCACTTTAATTTTGAATGTTCAAGGTGTACAGAATTGCAGTTGTTTTTTTTTATATTAATCTTATATCCTGCCACATTGCTGAACTTGTTTATTGTAATGGGTTTTTAGTGGATTCTTCAGATTTCTTATATATAAGATCATATCAGTTTCTTACTGATGCATTTTATCACAGTTGAGAAAGTTTCCTTCTCTTTGTAGCACACTGAAAATTTTTTTTTTTAGTTTTCTTTTTTTTTTTTATTGGTTGTTCACAACATTACAAAGCTCTTGAAATATCATATTTCATACATTAGATTGAAGTGGGTTATGCACACTGAAAATTTTTACAATGAAAAGATATTAGATTTTGTCAAATGTGTCTTCGGTATTTCTTGAGATGATTATATTCATTTTTTATTTTCAAGACAACTTTGTGTTCTTCAGATAAATCACACCTGGACATGGTGTGTATTCCTTTTTCCTGGTTACCAGATTCAGTTTATCACTATCTTACTGAATATTTTTACATCAGTATCCAAAAAAGATTTTAGTCTATAGTCTTCTTATGGTATCTTTGTCACTTCCACAACTTTCATATTTACAGTGAATTTGTGTTAATTTTATTTATTTTTATGTGGTGCTGGGGATGAACCTAGTGCCTCACACATACTAGGCAAGCGCTCTATTACTGAGCCACAACCCCAGCCCTTTATGTTAATTTTATAAATTGGAAAAAATATCATGTTTAAAAACTAACAATGAAAACTACCCCCAAAACCTTCTTATTTAATCTTAGGCTCAGATGAAAGATTACCAACGTGAATTAGAAGAAGCCCGTGCGTCTCGAGATGAGATTTTTGCACAGTCCAAAGAGAGTGAAAAAAAACTCAAGAGTTTGGAAGCAGAAATCCTTCAGTTGCAGGAGGTTTGTCTGTCTTTTATTTATTAAGTTATTCAGCAAATATTTGCTCTTGAAATATCTCCAAGATCAGATAAATATATTTTAGTATCATTGTAGCTTAATGTAATTTCAGTATCCATTCCTAACAATCATCACGTTGCCTCAGTTTGGGAAACAGAAAGCAATCATACTTTGACACTACTCATCAATATTCCTCTACCTGGCTAAAGGAAAAAGCTGATTAGGAGCTTTTCAACCTACCTGCCAGACCTGTTCCTCTGGGGGAGCAAGGGAGTGGCTCTCACTTGTTTCTTTGGTGTTGGTAAGCACAGGGCTCATTTAGTTCTCACCCTAGCAGCACAGGATTGTCTTTGCACAGAAGCTCTGTTCCTATGATCCTTAAAAGGGGAGAAGTATATTGCACTGAGAGGCAACTGCCTCCTGATCAACAGTTGTTCTTTCATTCTTTCTTCCCCCACCCACTGTGGTGTTGGGGATTAGACATAGGGCCTGAGGCTAGGCCAGCTCCAGCCCAACAAATATTCTTTCATTCATCTCTTTACTTAAAGTTCTCACAAGGGGGGTGGGGAGCAATGAAGTGTTTACATGTAATGTGGAATTCTCTCCTTGTAAGGCACGGTTGAACATATACATTTCTTTATAAATGAAAGATGATGATTACAATCTATTCAAACTTAAAACAATAATAACTTGAAATAATAGTACCAACTTATATGAAGACTAAGGCCCAATACAAACGTGGCGATGCTGGATAATATCACCGAAAGTAGACTTGAGTTGGCAAGAAAGATAAGGAGTTCTCTAGGTGTCTGGAATGAAGGAACTGAAAACCAGATCAGTACATTGAGCAGCCTAGGAGTTACCCTGAGAGCCTCTTTATTTTGTTACATTGTTTTTTGCTTTAGTTCCTTCATGTTTTGTTTTCATTTTCATTTTGTTTTTTGAGACAAACTCTTGCCTTGACCAGGCTAGCCTTGAACTTGTGATCCTCCTGCCTCAGCCTCCTGAGGAGCTGGGATTACTGGCAAGTGCCCAACTGTGGCTTCTTCTTTACTCCGTGAAAATTTAAAAGTCTGATTAAATTTCCAAATGTATGACATTTTTTAGTTGATTTCTAATTTTATTATATACAGAGAATAGAAAGAAGAGTTTTTACCAATATTCTTTAAAATTGGATTTATCAATGAGTATTTTAAGTTCTCTGCATTCATCACGGAGTTGACCAGTGATATCTCAAATGCTCATTTCCCTGCAGGTGATGGGACCCATGGAGCCTGTCTCCTGGACAGTTCCTAGGCCATGACCAAGTGTCCAGGCACTACTCCCTGCACCTTTGTTGTTTTGAAAGCCAGCAGTGTTCATTCCAGACCTTCAGGCAGAGGCCACACACTGCATAGGAAGGACAGTCTGAGCCAGAAAGCCAGCCTGCCCTTCCCTTTCTCTTATACTTTTCTTTCTCTCCAACACCTTTGTCCCTTTAGCATATAGGCCTTGGGGTCTTTTCCATTTTCCTTCGGGTCCATCAGGCTGCCTAAAGCACACTCAGCTGGTGGACAGGAACCCAGTTGAGTATCTAGGACCCAAGAAGACTGAACAAGTAAGAGGCCAGATGACAGAGCTGTGACTTTCAGCCTTTGGGTTAGGTCCAAAGCATTCTGCCAGCTGCCCTTATATCCTGGACAGCTGGCCTTGCCCATATGTGAGGGCCATGTGTGCTAGAATTTGGTCTCCTGGGAGGACCCATCTCCTGTACACAGGCAGTCTTATCTACGTGCCAGAGCCTGCAGATGAACTACTATACAGCCCTGCCCCTTACACATCTCGAGGATATGCTCTTGTCAAATATAATACCTTTTAAAAGGGCAGCTCTGGAAAAGGAGGCAGGACCCCAGCTTTCTGCTCTTGATCAACCTTGAAAGACTGGGGCCAATCTCTCCTAGTTTCCTAGTTTTCCTCATGATGAAATTCCCAGATTCTAAGGCTGTGATCTCAGTCTTTACACCGTTAGGGTAAGAATCCTGCCCCTGACTCCTTTCACAGCAAATCATCTTTGCGTGGATGCAGTCCTCTGAGAGCCTGCCACAGAGGCCCAGCTATCCAGCACTTGAGCCCCTGCAGCCACGCTACACTCACCCACCAACAAGGACCCATGATCCTGTGGCCCTGCTGCCCTGACATCCACTAGTCTAATGTACCTGATCGCCATATGTACATGTCAAAGATACTTCAAGACCATAACTTGGTGTAGTTCACTTTCCTGTAGGGTTCAGGGTAAAGTTTGTGTTCAGTTAATATTTAAAAATTAAAAAAAAAAAATTTAAAAAGGCAGGCTTGCCAGGCACAGTGGTGCTCACCTGCATTCCCAGCTCCTCTGTAGGCTGAGGCAAGAGGATCTCAAGTTCAAGGCCAGCCAGCCTGGGCAATTTAGTAAGACCATGTCTCAAAAAATAAACACCAGCCTTCAAGGATGATAGGAATACCCACCTCTTATTTGACAGCAAAGCCCCTATGTGGACTAGGACTTCCTCTGTGGGCCTTTTGTTTCTGGCTGTTGAGGCCACACATCACCGGGCTGGCCACGAGTTATCTTCAGCCTGCTTGCCAGCTTCCCTTCTCACATCTAAGCTGCAGTTAGATGCACGTGGAAAGGCTGGAGCCGGGCTGCCACAGCTTCAGGCACTGTCAGATTTCACATATGAGGATATGGTAATGGCCAGTGCCTAAATCAATCTAAATTTATTCAGGAACTTGCCTCGTCTGAGCGTGCCCGCCGACACGCCGAACAAGAAAGAGATGAACTGGCCGATGAGATTGCCAACAGCGCTTCTGGCAAGTGAGTCTCCAGGCAGCAGGTGGGCAGGGACGGGGGTTTAGAGAGCAATGGTGTCCACCCCAGCCTGTAGTCCCTGACTTCGGGCATGCAGAGTCACTCACGGGCCTGCTTATCCATTCAGGGTCTAGAAGGATGAGCAGGAAGTGCTGAGCCTGGATAGTGGCAGCCATGGGCACTCACATGCCAGTCCTAATGGCTCATACAGAGGGGTGTCCCTGGGCTGCACTGACCTGGGGTGGCGAGTCCTCACTTTCAGATCTGTTAGGTTTGGCAGGCAGGTTCCTTAGACATGACCTTTCTCTGATTCATTTTTCATTAAGAATCACTTTTTCTGAATAAATGGATTTCTCCATTTATTACTATATTGAAGGTACATCATGAGCCTTTCCTAACATGCCATGATGAGGCGCTGGAATTTTATGCTCAGTGCACTGAGAAGCCATTAGGTAGTGTTTAAGTGAGGAAATGCTGGGATCCTGCTGGCATCCTGAAAGCTGACCCTGGCTATAGTCTATAGTCTGATGGAGAGAGGCTGGCAGGCTGCCAGATCCCAGGAAAAAGACCCCAGGGCTGGGAAAGGGGGCAGGTGTGGGCAAGGAAGCGAATCGAGTGGGGCTTGTAGGTGGATTTGGGGGTGGGTACAGGAGAGAGAAAGCAATTGGGAGTGATGCTCAGGTCGCCACACAGCAGGGTGGTGGAGTCTCCCAAGTCCTCCCTGCGCTGTGCTGACTGGTGCTGAGTGTCACCTCTCCTCGTCCTGGCCAGGTCTGCGCTGCTGGATGAAAAGCGGCGTCTGGAAGCGCGGATCGCACAGCTGGAGGAGGAACTTGAAGAGGAGCAGAGCAATATGGAGCTGCTCAACGACCGCTTCCGCAAGACCACTCTGCAGGTAGCCATCTTAGACAGCCATCCCCGGGAGGGGCTATGCTGCCTCTTGGCAAGAATGACTGAATCCTCCTCTTCTAGGTGGACACGCTGAACACAGAGTTGGCGGCTGAACGCAGTGCCGCCCAGAAGAGTGACAATGCACGCCAGCAACTGGAGCGGCAGAACAAGGAGTTGAAGGCCAAGCTACAGGAGCTGGAGGGTGCTGTCAAGTCCAAGTTCAAGGCCACCATCTCAGCCCTGGAAGCCAAGATTGGGCAGCTAGAAGAGCAGCTTGAGCAGGAAGCCAAGTAAGAGGTTCTTGCTGCCTTCAGCCATAACTCACTGTGTATCTGCCACAGAGCAGGCTTCAGGCTCAGTCTGTATCAGACTCCATACAGACCTGCACCCTGCCCCGGGTGCTCCCAGTGCAGGGAAACAGGATGATAGGAGTATATGTGACCAGAGTGGCAGATAGAAGGTGCCATAAGCCATGAAAGAAGGGAGAGTTTGGGAGGACACCTGTGAGATGGCACGGGCTGGCCTGCTTGTCAGCCCCTCCTGGATTCACTGTGCCTGTGATTTCCTAGGTACTGTTAAATTTATATCTCTACCCTAAGTCAGTTTCCCAGGTTGGTGGCATCCCGTGAAATATTGCAGTTTGCTGGCAGAGAAGAAAAACAGTTTTTCTTCCCCATAGGAAGAGGTTGCTCAACAGTTTCCATTTTGCTATATATTAAAGCATGGTGAAAATTGTTAGGAATTACACCATACAGTCTTGGCAGACATTTATGCAGCTATTAAAATCATAGGTTGCCAGAGCTGGAGACAACCTTCCAGTTCACCTCCATGTTAGGGAAATTGAGCCCAGCACCCTCCCAACCTTCTTTCCCAGTACTTCCCACTCCCCTTGAGACTCTACTAGGCTGAAAGAAAACAATTAAGGTCTTGTTTTAGTTGTGATTAACATAACTTGACCTTTCATCTGACCCCACTGCAATCCATTTTTTCATAGCATTTAAGGAACAAAGAATCTTTTCTGTTTTCCACAAAATCCTCCAAATAAGTTACCTCTCGTCCTTAAGGGACAAAGTCCCATGCAGGAAACATAGCAATTTGTTTGACTTCTAGCCAGTTGAATGCATAGGGTTTTGATGATCTTTGTTTGCTGCTAAAGCTTCCAGCATCCTAAGTAGGTAGATGGGTAGATAGTAAATTCTAAATTGAGATGATCACTTAATTGGAATTTTTTAAAATATTTTTTTAATTGTAGATGGATACAATAGCTTCATTTTATTTGTTTGTTTATGTGGTGCTGAGGATCAAACCCAGTGCCTCACACATTCAAGGCAAGCGCTCAACCACTGAGCTACAATCATAGCCCACTTAATTGGAATTTTTCTTTCAGGCAAAAAGGTTAGGTGGTTAGACTGACCAACTAAGGTTTAGGTCTTTCAGTATAACTGATAGGTAGCCTATGTGTGACAATTACTCTTCAAAAGATCACTGAATAAAGTGATCAATACCTGCATGTGCAGAAAAGTATGCTTTTTCTACGTGTCAGCAGTGAGGGCCACACTAAAGATAATTCCTTTTTTAACCAAAAGAAAAATGCTTTAAAGCCATATTAATGGTGTTAGTGTGGGAAGAGGAGTCCATGGGGCATTCCAACATGTCATCATCCAAAGAAAAAGAACTTTTATAATTTCCAGAATTTTAAAACGACTATAATCACTTTTACAGGGAACGAGCAGCTGCCAACAAACTAGTCCGTCGTACTGAGAAGAAGCTCAAGGAAATCTTCATGCAGGTTGAAGATGAGCGTCGACATGCAGATCAGTATAAAGAGCAGGTACAGGAAGCGGGGCAGGATGCGTGTCCGCCTCCCTGGAGGTGCTTCAACAAAGGGTCTGGTGATAAATGAACCGGATGCCACAATGTACTGGCAGAATGAAGAAAAATGCTATTTGAAATTCTTAATTCTAACATTTGCACTATCGCGCCCACCCTGTGTTCCCAGCAAGCTCTCCTGGGGCTAGGGATATAGAGGCAGCAAGATGAGGGGGCAAGAGCAAGTCAGTGAGGCTTTGAGGTGTGAGACCAGACTCAATTTCAAAGTTATCATCTGATCACCCATTAGAATGTGTACCTTAAGAGTGCAGAGATTTCCCTTAGTTTCACTCATGGTTATCTCCCTGGTGCCTGGATGTCATTGGGCATAGTTGGCAGGCACGGAATACCATCTGGCTGGAAGGGGATGAAGATGTTGAATGGAAACTGAAAACTAGTGCACTGTGCAGGCACGGAGTGCTCTTCCTTGTGTGTAGCCAGGTGTCCTAAATGTGGCATGAGTCTGCACCCATTGCAGCCTGGGTGGCTCTGTCCAGCTCTTCCCCCTCTGCTGTGATGATGAATCTTATTGCTGCAGACACTGGGCAGGAAGGTGGACAGAGCTGAGGATTTGCTGCCTTTGTCCCCTCCAGACCCTCCCCTTTGGGCGCCCTGCTCATCAGGCACCCCAGCTTCTCCTCCTGCCTGCTCTCAGAGCTTGGCAATTCTGAGTGGATGTGAGCTGGACCCACAGGTGACAGGCCAGTCCCTGTCAGTTTAGGAGTGAAGGATCCAGTGAGGCGGCTCTTAGTGCTCGTGGCCCATCTTCCAAAGTGAATATCAAAGTAGTGCATCTGAAACACCCATGCTTCACCAGAGCTGTGAAAACACATGGTGCAGCCTCATGCAGCTGCCAGTTGTTGAAGCTGCTTCTGCATTTTACAAGAAATGCTGAAAGCAGTTCCTTTTCCTAATCCCATGAGTTTACTCAAGTTGATTAATGACTGAGTCATTTTTCTACAGGAAGCTCATAGGTGATAAAGCAGTTCATTTTAAATTTTGTGAAGAATTTGCTCTGTAGACACTGGCTTTGCTGAGAGTGGCAGCCAAGTTAAAAGCCATAGGCCAGCCCCCGAGGGAGTATGTGTGTGTAACTTCATGCAAAGGTATGCACACATGCGTATGCTTACAAGGGTCTCTCTTGGAGCTTGCTTACACACATGCAGGGTGCAGAGAGGCTGACACAGAATTCATAAGTTTGCTGTCTCGGTTTGTTCACTCCCCCAAGATGGAGAAGGCCAATGCCAGAATGAAGCAGCTTAAGCGGCAGCTGGAGGAAGCTGAGGAGGAAGCTACCCGTGCCAACGCATCTCGTCGTAAACTCCAGCGGGAACTGGATGATGCCACTGAGGCCAATGAAGGCCTGAGCCGCGAGGTCAGCACTCTGAAGAACCGGCTGAGGTGAGTCCTGGTGGGGGCACACGAGCTGGCGGGCTGGTAGATGCACACATAGACCATCCTTAGGTAGCCATCCTTCCTCTGAATCACTGCATTCAAGATTTCTGGCCCAGCAAGTAGCACATGCCTATAAACCCAGCAGCTTTAGGAGACTGAGACAGGAGGATCATGAGTTCAAAGCCAGACCCAGCAATGGCGAAGTGCTAAGCAACTCAGTGAGACCCGGTCTCTAAATAAAATCAAAATAGGGCTGGGGAGGTGGCTCAGTGGTTGAGTGCCCCCTGAGTTCAATTCCCGGCACCCCCCATCACCCCCCCCAAAAAAAAGAATAAAAGGATTCTGACCATCACATAGTACATGGGAAGGAGAAAAGAGAGAGAGATCCACTCTTTGCCACAGCTAGTAGACTGAAGAAACATACCACAAGGCTGGAGAGTTAGGTAGGTCACTTATCTGCTCATGTCCAGACAACCTCATGCATAAGAGGTCCTGGTCTCCATTCAGAAGCAGAGCAGGAGCTCCCCATAGGAACTGGCACAGTCGGCCCTCGGTGTGTTCCTCCTCTGTGCCAGTGCGAGGACAGTGTGTGGGACAGCTGGAGTTCAGCTTGCTCCCTAGGAAAAGCCAAGGAGTCAGCAACTGGCCTATGAGCACATTTGACTCCTGCCCTGCTGCCAAGAATGGTTTTACAGGATTGTGTTGAGTGTGAGGAGAGGCAGGTACTGACTGAACCCCAAAAGCACTTTACCACTGAGCTACATCTCCAGTCCTTTTTACATTGAGACTGGTCCAAGTTGCTCAAACTTGGAATCCTCCTGCCTCAGCCTCCCAAGTTGCTCAGATTATAGATATGTGCCACCACCTAGTTTTTACATTTTTAAGGATTTGTTAAAAAGATTTTTATTATCTGGCCCTTTTGTCAAAAATGTTGGTTAGCAGGTAGAGTTTGCTTTAATCCATCTTTCTCACCATTTCCATCAATCTTACATTGAACCAGATCATCCCCAGGTCTCTGAGGACTGTTTCACGTACACTGTGTGTTGGCCAGGGTGCCCCTGGGCGGGGACAGTAGATTGGACAAGCACAAAGCCTCTCCCACAAGGCCATGTGTCCCAAGGACAAGACTCAGCATTGCTGAGGGTGGATCACCATGACGGTCGCATGTTCTTATGCATCTGCCCATGCGCATCTGCTTTCTCTTTTCCCAGGCGGGGTGGCCCAATCAGTTTTTCCTCAAGCCGATCTGGCCGGCGTCAGCTACACATTGAAGGAGCTTCCCTAGAGCTGTCAGATGATGACACAGAAAGTAAGACCAGTGATGTCAATGAGACACAGCCGCCACCATCCGAGTAGAGGCACAGGAAGCCAGAGGAGGCAATCCAGTGGGACAGGCAGGAACTCCTGGGCGCCAGCCTGCCCGGGGCATCCTACAGAGTGAGGAATCAGCAAGCTATGGAATTCCTTACGGAAAGATCAACTGTGTCTTAAGGCTTTCCGCCTACACAGACTGTATCCCGCTTCAGATTAGGTACAATTGCTCCCCTTTTTATATATATACATACACAAGACACACACATATTAAACAGATTGTCTCATCGTTGCATCTATTTTCCATATATTCATCAAGAGACCATTTTATAATACATGTTAAGAAAAGAACCCTTTTTAAAGCAAACTCCAGACCCTTCGTTGCCAGTCGCTGGGTCGGGGGCAGCCCCGTGGTCGTTGCTCAGTCGCTCTGCATGCTCTCTGTCAGACAGACAGGTAACTTAGTTCTGTGTTCATTTGGCCCTGACTCCTCGGCCGCATCCAGTCTTAGAACATTGTGGAACTTAAACCGCACTCGTATCTCATTTTCTTCAAATAATGATCACTATTTCAGTGAGCAAACTGTGAAAGGGGCTTCGGAAAGATTAGGAGGGGTGGGTTGGATTGGGGGAAGCCGCATCCATTTGGGGTTATTATACTCATCTCCCACGGGGTGGCTCTGCCCCTCAAGTTGGTGGTGTCCCTGCATCTACTCATGTGAACTGTCCTGCCAGGGCTGGTCTGTGCATAAAAAGGGTAGTGGCCACGACACAGCGGAGGCCTCAGGTGGCAGCCATCCAGGGACTTCCAGATGGTCTCCTGAAGCATCTGGCTTGGCCAGTGCCCCCTTCACTTCAGGAACAAGCTGCCACGGCCCCCACAGGAGCTAGCAGAAGGCCCTCCCTCGCCAGCCAGGCCCTTGTGCTGACTTTGCAAATTCAGCCGCTGCTTTGAGCCCAAAATGGGAATATTGGTTTTGTGTCCGAGGCTTGTTACAAGTTTGTCAATGAGGTTTTGAGGACCTCGAGAACAGATGCCACCTGCCTGAATGTTGACATGCCCGTGGGTGTGAATCCTTCTTCATTTTTCCTTTTCCCTTCCTTTTGGACAGTGTTACAGTGAACACTTAGCATTCTGTTTTTGGTTGATAGTTAAGCAAACTGACATTACAGAAAGTGCCTTAGACACTACAGTACTAAGACAATGTTAAATATATTATTTGCCTCTATAACAATTTAATGTATTAAGTTTTGACTGTGCTTCATATCATGTACCTCTCTAGTCAAAGTGGTATTATAAACATTCAGTGACAACAAATCAGTGTTAATTATAAATCCTTGATCCTCTGCAATGTGCTTGAAAACACAAACCTTTTGGGTTAAAAGCTTTAACATCTGTTAGGAAGAATTTGTCACGTGGGTTTGGAATCTTTGATTTCCCCCTGTATGAACTGTACTGGCTGTTGACCACCAGACACCTGACTGCAAATATCTTTTCTTGTATTCCCATATTTCTAGACAATGATTTTTGTAAGACAATAAATTTATTCATTATAGATACTTACGCCTGCTTATTTACTTGGAGGAAAAAGCACCCGTTGAGAATAAACAGACCTCAATAAAGAAGAATAATCATGTGAACATGGAACCTGTTTTCTCACCTTCTGTTCTCAATATCCCATCTGTGACTTAACTGGAGGGGGGTTAGCTACACAGAGTTAAAAGATGGTATAAGGTCCACTGGATCTTTCCTCTCCCAGAAATTACTCAATGGCACGCTACATCTCCAGGCAGTCCTGGCTCTTAAGTCCTGTTGTCACCAGTGACCTACTGTTGTGTGGATAGTTGGGGAGGGAAAGGACACCCAAAGGTGGGGCTGGAGACCCTTCTGCCGAGGAAGCAATTCAGGATGGTTTGGGTCATCAACCAAAGAAGGTAATCACTGGATTAGAGTACTTTAAGAGGTCCAAGAAGTTTCAGGTTGCATCTTCAGACAGGATAGACACTGAAAGCACTTTGGGAGTGGATACAAGCAGCTAAAGTTGTAGAGAAATCCCAGGCAGGCAGACAGATTTTTGGGGGGTTTTGGCACCAGGGATTGAACTCAGGAGCACTTAACCACCTGAGCCACATCTCCAGCCCTTTTTTTAATTTAAAGTCAGGGTCTTCCTGAGGTGCTTAGGGCCTCACTACATTGCTGAGGCTGGCTTTGAATTCACAATCCTGCCTCAGCCTCCTGAGCCACTAGTATTACAGGCATGTACCGTCACACCTGGCCAAATAAGATTTCTTGCTCCATAATAGTCTTGGCTATTAGTCAAGCGTAAGCCCACACATCAACCTGGTAAGAGGTGCGTGTCTAAGCTTCTTAGCAACAGTGAGGACATGAGGAGGACAAAAGTGCTCCCTTCTGTTCGCAAAGGTAGTTGGAGTTCCAGTGTTGCAGCTACCTTCTCTCACCCACATCCAATAAATTAGTCCAGGAGTTCATGGACTTATGGGAATTGTTTGTCTCAAAGAATTCTTTCCTGCTGGCTGGCTTGACTCTCCACATCAGCCCACCAGAAGAAACACTCTCCATGGACTGATTCCAGTTCCAGATGCCACAAAGATGCTAACTAGAAGGAACCTTTCTTCATTAAAAGTACATTCATGGTCTAAGAAAGATAGTTCATAACACCTCTCCCAAGCATTAGGGCACAAGGAAGGTGGACTCTTGAGAGTGCTAGCAAGTCTTAAGAGGCTGACCACCTTTCACCAAGTAGCACAGGTCACCAAGAGGAGGAACCCAACAAGAGGTTTAGGTGGGATGAAACCATGCTGGAGCTTTACCTCAAAGCTTCATGAAAACTAAATGCTCTATCTTTGCTATGTCATAGGCACTGTTTTTTTGTTTTGTGTGTGTGTGTGTGTGTGTGTGTGTGTGTGTGTGTTTAATGGTTCTGGGGATTATTTAAACTACTCTGGTAGGGCTAACACCTATCTCTAGCCTGCTGGCTTGATAACACTTGTAAAACTCTGAAGTCTCTAAAGTCTCTATAGCCCACCATAAGTTCTTCCTGTCATCAATTTTCCCCATCCCTGGCAACCCCAATTAAAATGAACTATGGGCCATAAAGCCAAGTTATTCTGGCCAGCGCTCCTGTGGCGCTGGGTATGACGGTCCCACAGCCCCTTTTCCCTAAGCCAGTGATGCCAAGGAATAGACCTGTCCCTGTCAAGACTGATGCAGGGCTGAGGTTAGAGCTCAGTGGAAGAGCGCTTGCCTAGCATGTGTGAGGCACTGGATTTGATTCTCAGCACTACATATGGATAAATAAAGGTCCATTGACAACTAAAAATATATTAAAAAAAAAAAAAAAGACTAGTGGAGAAAGCTTTCAAAACCACCCCTTCCTACCCTGCCTCACCTCTCAAAACCCAAAAGCCAGAACTGGCCACAGAATGGACTCTGGAAAGGAGAAAGGAGAGGCATAGTTCCTCTTTCTCTAGTTCTGGAGACCTGAGGGGAGGTCCTCTCTGCAGACTGCCTTATCACTCTTAGAGGGACACGATGAAGTCCCTCCCCACCTTTCTGGGGTAATGTGAACCAAGAGCTTTTCCAAATCTTGACTGATTTTAAAAATGTCCTGCTGCAGAAGTCAGCACCAGACCTCGCAGTCCAGTCCATTCCCATCATTTGGGAATCCACCAAATGTGCAGTGTCTTGTTCTTGTCAGAAATCTAACATGAAACTATCAAAAGGGCATAGTTACCTGATGATTACATTTTCAGAGCTGGCATCATCCTACAGTTGCAGTGCATATGTACCATATACAAAAAGTGTGAGCATGTCCTTCGACTCCTACTGAGACGGGAAATTCATGTCTGATTCATTACAGCAGTGGGATCTGTTCAGTTTTTCAAAGTAGCCCAATCATGGGCTCCATTCCTACTGACTGGATGTCATGAAGCCTTATTTAAGATTTAATGCGACACTGGGTCTGGGGGAAATCAAGCTCCATATTGTACTGTGCAGATTATAAAATACCTCGGATATCATGCATCTCACAATCACTGTCAGCAGGTGGCAGTTGGGATGTGGCTATCACCTGACTTCTGGTAAGATCAATATAGCCCAGCACCAAAACTTGCAGAATGCATATCAGTAGCTTAGAGGAAAATTCTGGAGCCAACAGTGGAACATGCTTTTCAAGAATGCTATATCACCAACACTCAGCACAACCCACAGGGCAGCACTGCTTGGGGAAACAAATAATGAAAACAATGGGTCAAATAGTAGTTCAAAAAAATAGAGTAGTTCAGAATGTTGGACTCAGAAGGTGATGTTTTATGAATCTCGCCTTTTTCTTTTTGTATATGAATTAAGTGTGATAAGATAGAAATCTGAAGAAGTTTAAAAGCTAATAAATTTATAAGAATTATAAATGGTGGGCTGGGGCTCAGCGATAGCACACTCTCCTGGCATGTGTGAGGCACTGGGTTCGATCCTCAGCACCACATTAAAATAAAGGCATTCTGTCCATCTACCATTACCAAAAAAAAAAATCTTTAAAAAAGAAGTACAGGGCTGGAGCTATAGCTCAGTGGCAGAGCACTTGCCTTACACGTGGGAGGCACTGGGTTCGATCCTTAGCACCACATAAAAAAATATACAAATAAAGGCATGCTGTCCACCTACAACTACACACACACACACAAAAAAAAAAAAAAAAGTACAAATGATAAGCATTTTCATAGTTCTAATTGGAACATTTTTCTTAGTGGTTCGCAAAATATAGGTGTGTCTTCTAAGCCCTAGTGTCTTGAGATTCTATGAAATACATAATACTCTCTTCAAGGCCAGGACTCAGGGACCTGGAAAGCAGCAGCTGTTCCTCCTCCTCCTCCTTTTCTACTACTATTTTTTTTTAAGGTGTAGATGAACTCAATACCTTTATTTTATTTATTCATTCATTCATTCATTCATTCATTCTTTTATTATTTTATGTGGTGCTGAGGATCAAACTCAGTGCTTCACATGTGCTAGGCAAGGGTTCCACCACTGAGCTACAACCCCAGCCCAGGGAAGCTTCTAACATTTCTCCAGGTATGACTGAGCTGGTCACTGGGCAATCAGGGAGCTGCTGCCTTGTGTTGCTACTGCTCGAAAACCTTGAACTCTTTATCACAGAAGGACAATGGATGAAAATCAGTATTCGGCCAATTTTTCAAAAATTAATCTGAGCAACTTAAAGTAAAAAATTTAGAAGCCACAGAGTAAGCCATCTGCATCCTTTGCATTTCAATTTTTCCCCCCTAATAAAGTTGTCATAAGCATGTTCCTGTTTGTGTCCTTCTCCATTGGTCATTTTCAGTCTTGTGTTTAAGCAATGGCTGCACGCTTTCAGGGGCTCATCCTGACCATTCCCTACCAACCAACACTGTATTACAGCCATTGAAACTTGTTTGATTTGTTCTTACCATCACAGAGTATGAAAAGTAGTTTTCATAGCTTATCACATTGTTAGAATGATTCCAGATATACAGAATAGCAAAGAAACCAGTGACATGAAAGTCCACCTCTTCTACATTCCAGTTGACAATGGGATTAACAGTTTTTTTCCTAGTTAAATCAATCACATTTTTTTTTTTTTTGAACCAAAGCAAGTGTTTCTTAGCTCCATCCTCTACTACAGGAAGCAGCAGGGCCGAGCTTCATTAAGACATCACTCATCTGTTTCCTCAACCATGTCCAGAAAACCTACAGCCCAGGCTGACCAGCCAGCACAAGTGAACCCACTGCCCTCTGTCAGGCCTCCACCCACAGACCATGGTCCAGGCAGCATCTCCATACTGTGTCATGGAGACAAGAAACTGACACCTGATCAGAAAACACCCCATAAATGGAAAAGTTCAAGTTCAGTGTGTAATATGTGTCCCTCGGGGGAGGCTTCCTAAAGAGCTGACAGGAAACACTAACAGAATTCCTGTAGATGCAAATGAACAAAAGGACCTCAAATCAACACCCCCCCCCCGCAACACGAACCCCATTTGATCCCCAATTCAAGCACTATTAAGATTTGTTCAGGGGGTGGGGTTGTGGCTCAGTGGTAGAGCATTTGCCTAGCATGTGTGAGGCACCGGGTTCAATTCTGAGCACCACATATAAATAAATAAAATGAAGGTCCATCGACAACTAAAAATTATATATATCTAAAAAAAAAGATTTGTTCAGTTTTCAATTTTGCCTCTTCTCATGTACACTTATAAAGGAAGTCTGTTACATTCATATTTACTCCATTATTGTTTTTCCTTAAAATTAAAAAAAAGACTACTATATTCCCATAAGTTACATTTTTAATAATCATGGGACCATTTTTCAGATAAGGTGCTTAAAGTCACAGGAAAGTGACTTTCAAAGATGATTGCTCTCCTCTACTCATTTTTAGAAAAGAATCACATTTTTTTTTTGGCTTGGCATGGCTTTAAAAATTTGTCTTAACCTTTGGGGAAAACAGAGAAAAACAACCATGAAGGAAAAACTTGAATATGAAAGGGCTTATCTTGGTGTCTTCCAACAGTGAAATCAACTGACTGCTTAGCTCATCCCAACACTTGCCCATGTTCCCTCCAGCAGCCAGGCAGGTTCCTCAGTTTTATTCAGGGAGGAGAGGGTGAGGTAGGTATAGGGTGCTCCCTAAAGCTGTGGCTCTCTCCCAGAACACCTTCTCCCATTTTCCCAAATGTGCTGGCCTCCATCTCAGCTCTCAGGAGATGCTAATGGCAGCTCTGAAACAGCTTCTGAGAGAGGCAGAGTGAACAGTCCAGCAAGAGGGGGACATGGAGGGAGGGAGGGCTGGGGGAACTGGACTCCTCCTGCTGCACAGCTGTGCTGCCCCCATAGCTCATCGTTTCCAAGCCTTCAAAACCTACTCACCTCCTGAGGGAAAAGGCAGATCACAGAAGCTAAGGCCAGCAAAGACTCAAGTTTGGAAAGGCATAGTGGAAAAAGACACTGGCCTCTTTCCCATCTTGGCTTTGCACTGAGCTAGCTGTGTGAGTTCCAAGAAGGCCAACTCTCTGGGCACACTGTCCCTTCTGCAAACTGAGGAAAAAATAACTATCCTGCTGGGCTCGGCCACTTCCACATGGCTCTCCCATGCCTCACAGGGACTCCGGACTATGAAATGAGTTAGTAGAGTTTCTGGCCACTCTGGGCTGAAAGGAAGAGGAACACTGGCTCCTACTCTCATCCAGGAAGATGTTTCAGGAGCGAGGGATGGGACTGGTGGTGAAGTAAAAACATCTGGAGGCAAGAGGCTGTGCTTTGCCATCCGGAAGATCAGCTGCTTCCAGGTGAGAAGATCACGTGGACCCAGCGTGGAGAGGGCTCATTCCTGACAGCCAGGCAATGGGCAGCCCTAGGAAGAAATCCATTCAGAGGAGATCTTTAGCTAAAAAGGCAAACAGTGAGTAGCAACATTCACACCAAGTTGCAAATGCTCTATGTGAAAAAGTACAAAGCAAAATATTGAACAAAAACATCTAAAAAAATGGATGAGGCTTACAGAGCCAGTTTCCTTACAGGGCCATATGCAAAGGGCTACTACAGTCATGAGAAAAAAAAAAAAAAAGTGAGGGTCTACTCCCAAAGGGACTAGAATTAAGTCTAACATCATACTACTACTCTTTCACGGATATAGCCCGTGGTCTTTTGGACTGGTGAATACATGGGGCCCATCCCCAGCCATCAACCAACTGATCAACAATTGACAGAACAGTCTGGGTGAGATGAACCCAGAGGTATGCAGCTGCTAAGGAACTGAGAAAACACTGGGAATCCAGGGATGACAACTCAGGTTTCCAAATCTCATCCTTGCTTAAACCAGAGTAGCTCTGCTTGATAGGTTTCAGATTTAGGATTCCTACATGAACAAAGAGGTCTGCTAAATGCCGAAACCACCGATCTAATCCAATCCTTCCAATGATACTTGGGCAAGAAGCTGGGAGTTACTGCACATCAATGGCAAACACCTACAATTCCAATGACTCTGAAGGCTAAGGCCTGAGGATTACAAGCTTAAGGCCAGTTGGGGCAACTTAGCAAGACCCTATCTCAAAATAAAAAGTAAAAAGGACTAGGGAGCTCAGTGGCAGAAGCACCCCTGGTTGAATCCCCGTTACAGCAAGAACAAAAAAGCAATAAGAAACTCGGAGTTTTCTTGCCTTCTGCTCTACCAGCAGAGCTGGGCACAGCACACACCACTGCAAATGCCTTTAGGTGAGTCAGATTATAACAAAATTTCCAGCAACAGTGAATGACAGACATTCCTTGACAGCAAAAATATTTGAATATGTATCCTACTTAATACTTCTTACTCACTTAGGACTTTGACTTTTCATTCACTTATAATTTTAAAACTATGAAGTATGCCATTTATATATGCTGCTGTAAGCTAGCAGTGTTCAAAACCTGACGTATTCACACATACTCCCAGTATACACATTTCTTGGCATGTTGTCTTGTACTTGGAACCACACATCTAGCACCTTCTCTCACCTGCTAGCACTAACCTGAGAATAACAGGAGACAAGTCCAGATCCAAGCAACTTGTAATCCCAAAACATTTGTCATAAGGCCGCACAGCTGGAGGACCAGCTCCTGGATCTATCCCAGTTAGTTACTCCATGACCTGGCAAGCCCCATCCCTCAAAGTCCTGAATCTTCCCCCAGATTTTCACATGGGGCCTGGGACATTCTTGGGCTGCCCCTGGAAATCAAATAGAGCTGGTAACCAGCACAAAGAATTATCATGAGCACGCCTGTTCCCTGCACATCTCCCAAGGCCACCTGAATCTTCTTTGTCTACTCCACAGCTGCTGTCCATCTGCACATCACATATCAGAGCAAAAGAGACACTTGAACTTGGCCTTTGTACACTCCAGCTCTCTCTCACGGGATGGCAGGAACCCAATAAAGCAACCTCAATCCTTTTTTTTTTTTTTTTGTGAAATTTATTGTTTCCACATTAAAAGATTTTTTTTTTTTGAGGGGAAGTATTTTCTTTTTTTTTTTCTTTTTTTCTTTTTTTTAGCCACATGATGATCCTATACAGCTGCCCCAGAGAAGGACACCATCATAAGTCATTAACATGCCATGTGAGTTCTGAATAAATAAAAGCTACAAAGCCCAAGTTATATACAAATATCTTAGGCAATAATGTTTACAAACCTATGTACAATAAAACAAATGTAAACAGTAAATGCAGCATGAGAGTAACCAAAGGATGCACAGGGACAACCACTTTTGGTCAGTCTGCCACCAGGAGCTAGCACCAGCCAGCCCCTGGAATCAGGCCACTCAATCCTTCCCAATGCAACTGGACGGACCCTCAGAGGATAAAACAAAAATGTTCTGAAGATGGCATTTAACTGAAGGACCAGAAAGCTGGTGAGGAAGTTGCCACCCACCTCTGAGGCACATGGACGACGCAGCAGCATGGAAGCTCAGCCCTGTGAGTGCCCAGGCCTGGAGGTTCCTGCCACCTGCCACTCAGAGGGCATCTTGCTGCTTTGGAGGCAAGCCTATGGAATGGTAACTGCTTACATAAAATCAGAAGGTATAGACAATGTTTCCCTAATTCAGTGACTTTCCTGACTCTGCCAGAAACAGTTCAAACTGTGGGGATGAAGTTGGGGGACACATGATCATGAGCACTGAAGATGCATGGGTGGGAGCTCAGGAGAGGGCACGTGTAAACCTGATTTGGGGAAAAACTTCTAGAAGATCTGCAATGTCCTAAACACAACTAAATCCTATCAGTACAGCAGAGTGGGGGCTATGAGGCAGGTGTGATGAATGATACTTCTGCATCCAGTAACCAAGTAATACACGTATGTATCACCTTGTGACCCACAAAAGTGCAATCATGTGAAACCAACGGCACTACGGCGAGAAGAAAAAATAGCCAGTATTGATATCGCGCAGAGTCCTGGGGCTGGGCAGGGCCCAGCAGCCGCCACTGCATGCAGCCTGCCCTCTGCCAGCCATGGGGAGGCAGATGGAAGGGCACAGGGCTGGGCCCAGGCACCAAGGGGTGAGGCGTGGGTGTCCTGGGCTGTTGGAGGAGGGCAGGAGCCCCCACCTGGAGGCCGGGCACTCACACACTGAGAGGCAGCATACCCGGAGCTGAAGAGGGGCGCGAAGAGCCCAGACCAGGAGGAGGAGGAGCTGGGTCAAAGCCGTTCACTGCCCTGTGGAGCGACCATAGCAGAGAGAGGGAGGGAAGGGAAAGAGAAAGAGAGACTGTCATTTAAAAGTACTCCCCACACAATAAGAAATTAATTTGCTTTCTCTAACTAGTCCTCACCTGGTCTACAGTACAATCCTGACAGCCCAAGGATGAGTGGCATCCCAAAAAGCATCAGTTGGCCAGATAATTGAGAGTACATTTTTAGTCTGGGATACCCAGACCTACATTGACCCACCTGAGCAACTTTGTCACACTGACCACTGCAGCCACAGTCCTGACTTTTTCCCCACAGACCAGATCTAAATGACTGGCAATAGTGAACTAGTTAAATAAATGATTGTACAACAACACAATGAAATATCATACACATTCTTCAAGGTTTTTAATAGCATGGGAAAATATTTAGAATGTACTTAATGCTAAATGAAAAATGCCTATGCTCCATGATCTTAAGAAAACAATATATATCCTAGATTCTACAGTGTTGTGGCTCTTATGTACACAAATAGAGAATGTGTGGATTCTATATACACATACATTATATATGCACATACATATACATACATGTATTAATATATCACAGAAGTAAATTTAACAATCATTACCTTTCTTCCCTCTGAATACTAAGTAAATTTTGTTTACTACTTTATACTTAATTATTTTCCAAATCTCTTATAAATAATAAGACAGAAAAAAATAACTTCTTAAAAATTGTTTAGCAAGCAAAGTCAATTGGGTAGGCTTTTCTTTGCAGACTCATACAAGGACCCCAGCCCCCGACAAGCACCAGCCCCCACACCCAGCAAGGTCAAGAGCCCCCAGCCCCACCACCTGGCAGCACAGCCACAGGAAGCAGTAAGGAAGGAATGGAGGGAGGGGCCTAAAACCTCTCTCGGGAGGTTACTTCAGCCTTTTCTGTCCTAAAAAACTTCCAAAGAGAATCTGTTCCACTAGCAACTACGGGGAGACAGCCAACTGCAAGGAGCTGCACTGTGCCACACCTGCCTACCACTACCCTCCACTTGCTTATAGAATGGGTCCAGGAGCTGACCCAGGGAGCTGGAGAGAGAAGGAAGAGGTGGGAGGTGTTACAAATTCCTCCCAAAGACTACAATTTTTCATCCTCTGAAGAAGCAACTATAATCTCAGAGAAACAGGCATATAGAGACTTGACAAAGAACCTGTGACTGCTCTGAAGAAACAGTTTGTATCTCAAGAAAAACACAACCCAGCAAGCACATGCCTATAATCCCAGTGGCTTGGAAGGCTGAGGAAGGAGGATCGAAAGTTCAAAGCCAGCCTCAGCAATGGCAAGGTGCTAAACAACTCAGTGAGACCCTGTCTCTAAATAAAATACAAAATAGGGCTGAGGATGTGGCTCAGTGGTTGAGTGCCCCTGAGTTCAATCCTCAGTACCCCTTCCCCCCAAAAAAAAAAAAATCAAACACATTTGGAATCTGAAATCAAGCCACACACAAAAGAAACTAAGAACAATGGATGGGAAGCTCCGATGAACGTGACTTCACCCTGTTGTATAATGTTCTACTTCAGTGATAGACAGCCTGAATTTTCCCTTTTCTTTTTGAGATAAGGGAAGTCTGATTTTTGAGCTTCATCACTTAAAAACTTTAAATCATCTTTCCTCATTCTCCCAAGATTACATGCCTATGTTGTCACTGAGGCTGGGGGCCACATCCTATGTCATTGTAGCACTCATCTAATAAGGCCATCTGTCATTTGTCTGGTTAGTCTCAGTATCCCCAATTCCTGGCTCCTCCTAGAAACCTCAAGAAGAACAAGACAAAAGGCTTCAGCTTCCAACATGTGACTTAGTTTCCTGGCATCACAAATCACTGTGATGGGCCAGCTTTACTACAGACAGCCACCAAAACTCAGCAGAGAGGGAACACTGTGGGTTGCCAAGAAGAATCTGGCACCTGGTCTATAGGACACACAAAAGCAGCAACCACGAGAGTGGGTCCTTGCAGGTTGAGAGGTAGGTTTCCAGCATTTTCAAGTCAGATGAACTTTTAAAGAAATATCAAGTTTATCTCCATTTTATAGAGCTAAGGAAACCAAACAGAAGATATAATCATGAACTCAAGCTCACCCAGTGAGTTGTGGGGAAGCTGGGCCACAACTTGCCTCCACATGCCCAGGGCACTAGGCCTTACCAGCCTCCTCTGGTCAGAAGCCACTCAACAGTCATCAGCAAGCAGTCACTTTGGTGCTCCCAGTGCACAAAAACTCTAGAGGGAAAAATAAGCAGTACAATCCAGGATAAAAGGGCAAACTGGAACTAGGTAAGTAACTTGTCCAAGTAGAACTCTTGACTTGAAGGTGGGTA
This sequence comes from Ictidomys tridecemlineatus, assembly GCF_052094955.1. Classification (NCBI taxonomy): domain Eukaryota; kingdom Metazoa; phylum Chordata; class Mammalia; order Rodentia; family Sciuridae; genus Ictidomys; species Ictidomys tridecemlineatus. The sequence continues at coordinate 52,731,881 of NC_135479.1, read as the reverse complement.
GAGTACAGAAAAAAGGACAATCTGCCAGGGTCTCAGCATCTCTCTTCTGAGTCAAAAAGATGGAAGTAACAACAAATCCCATCAAAATGGACAACTATAATACACTGATAAACATATTTGGGAAAAAATGGGAAATTAGAACCAGAGGAAGAACACTGATCCTATAGGTAGGATTTTCAATCAGGTGAGGTCCCTCTGGGGAACTACAAAGGAGAAAGGATCCCAAGAGAAAAATCGCCTCCATATGCATCAGAAACAGCAAGAGTCAAAGGGAAACATCCCAGTGGACCACACAGCACTCAAAAGAAGAACAGGCAGGGATGGAAAAACAGATCTGGGAATCAACTATCCAGGTTGGGCACAGTGGCTCATACCTATAATTCCAGTGACTGGGGAGGCTGAGGCAGGAGGATCACAAGTAAGAGGCCAGCCATGGTAACTTAGCAAGACCCTCAGCAACTCAGCAAGACCCTGTCTCAAAATAAAAAAATTAAAAGGAGCCTGGGGATGTAGCTCATTGGTGCAGTGTCCTTGGATTCAATCCCCAGTACCAAAAAGAAAAGGTTCCCAACCTATGAAATTTATGATTTTACACAGCATCTAGTTAAGGAGTCTGAAAAACTGAGACTAAGAAAAGGTGCTACAGTCAGTTGTAAAATGGCAACGTAGTAGTAAAAAGGGGAAATGAGCTAATGCATGTTTAGAATAAATCTAACAACAGAGATAAAGGAGGGAAACTCTTAAATCTGCCAAAGAAGGAGGTCAGCACACCTGAGAAGTCAGCTTGAGCTAATTCAGAAAAGCAGGAAGCACACTCAAGGGCCTGAGTCACCCTATTTCAATGGATAAACTGAAGCTCCGAGCAGCTCCAATTCTTCACCCGCATTGTGCAAACTGAAATGCAATTTTGAAACTAAGGCAGATCTTATACACGCATCCCATCTGCCATTCTATTTTAATCTGGGAACACAAAAGCACGCATACAGGCAAAGGAGTTCATAATTACTGATGCCTGATTTAAGAAAAGCAACTGGAGAACAGGAGGAGCTCTATCCCTCTGAAGACAGTCCAGTGTGAAGGGCCACCATGCCTATCTACTGAAGTTTTATTTCATATGGCTGAGATAATAATAATGGAGCAATGGTATTTAGTCAAGTAAAATAGGATCTTGAAAGCTCTCTCATGGGCTGTAAGTTGGTTAGAGCTGAATCAGCCCCATGCAGTTAGTAAAACCAGTTTGTTAATGTGTCTTCCACCACACACCATGATTAAGAAATAGGGAAAGAGCACAGCAAACAAATTCAGTTACCCATGAACAACGTGGGAAATATGACTTTTTCTTGCCTAATAAAAAAAAAGGAAAAAACATTAAATAGTAATACAAATACTATTTTCACATTGTGCCCTAAAATTAGTCTATGCCCACCTACATGAAGCCAAAAAGAAAAGAGACTGGTTTGCAAAAATAGAGTAAGTGATATATAGGAAACTAAATCAAATCTATGGAGAAAAAAGTTTTGGAGCAAATTCAACTTACTATATCACATACAAAATTTGTATCCTTTTAGATGGGGACATGAAGGACTTTAAGGTGGGGGTGGGAAGAACCAGCACAAGAAGGCAGAGCAGCCTGCATTTGAAGAACTGGCAGAGAGATCCCAGACTAGGTAAAATCTTGATTCCAAAAAATCCTCAACCAGGGTTTACAAAATACAATGTACCCAGTTCAGGGATAGTTTCATGTGGTAAGGCGTCATTGCATCTGCTACAAGGGGTGAGAAGGTGAGGTGAACCTAATCACCCCACCATACAAACTTACAAATAACTCCTCCCCAAAAAACCCTCCTACAGGTCTCAAGGATAACTGGTGAACTACAACGATCACTACAGCCTCCTCAGGGGCAGGCAAATTCTGGAGCCTAGAGCTTTTTAAAAAAGGAGCCTGTTCAAGATGATGAAACTATAAACCATACTTCTACACTTCTATAAAGATTAATTTCCCTTTTTTTTTTCTACTCTGCCAGATTTACTAATGAATCTGGGAATTGAGATATTTCCCTCCTTTCCTTTTGCAGCAGGTACATGCCATCTTGGTTTTTGTGTGTCCATAAGGTCAGCAGAAGAAAGACTGGAGATAAAAAGGTAGGCAGCCTCAGCAACTTAACAAGGGCCTAAGCAATTCAGTGAGACCCTGTCTCTAAAAAAAACACAAAAAAAGGCTGGGGATATGGCCAAAGCAGAGCATTAATGAAGTGAAAACACAGCAAACCCACAGATCACTCAAGCAACAGTCGGTTAGTATTGCAGTGTACATATACAATCCATTTGTCAACTAATCCCAACACTTGATTGAATAAGGGCCAGCCCTCAAAAGCATATTTCTCTTTTGGTAGAAATAATACAATATAAAATTCATATAATTTAAAACCAAAACCAAGTACCACCTGGAACTAGTTCTATTGGGAAACACCTTTCCCAGCTCAGTCCAGGAAACAATGCCTACACTGCATCTAGCCTGCTTCCTGGGGGCGGGGGCTCCAGCAGAGAGCCCAAGGCCACTCCAGCTTTCAGCCTACTTTGGATCCCCTACATTTCCCCAAGAATAGGTTCATCTCTGCATAATCGCTCCTCTATGACCAGAGGCAAATGAAAGGCAGGAGCAATGAGCCTGAACAGATCCTGTTATCCCTCCCTCCCTGTTGTGACCATCCTGAGGCACTCCACACACAAAGGCACCGTCCAACCAATCCAGTTCTGGGTCTTTCCTGTTCTCCTGTCACAAGATACCTGAGGCCCATCAAAATATATGCTTCCAGACAGAGATTAACAACTACTCTACTGGAGGTAATTAGAAGTTGCAGGAGAAAATAATTAGATCTTATTTCCAATGCTCTTGAAGACTTCGCTTAAACTTTCTCCTTATCAATTGAGGGAAATGGTTACTCTCATGTGAAATAAATAAATAAATATTCCATGTATCATTCATTATAGTATAAACACCGGGTTAACTCCCCAAGTTTTCCTTAAACTCCTAAACCTCAGAAAAATTAATTTTATACTTACCCCACCAAAGAAACTACAAGAGTTAGAACAGAGTTCTGATTTATATATTGATATTTTTCAATATATTTTTAAAAGAATATCTAAGAAATGTATATACTTCAGGGCAGAATTCTCTTAAGGCACAGAGACAAAACAACACTACTATGGATAGTAAGGATGAAAAATAAGATCCTTTTAAAAATAGATTGTGTATCAAACTGGTCCTCTGTAAACATTCTGTAATTATTGAGGATAGCAGAAAAACATAAGCTCTTTAAGAAATTGTGAAAATTTCTAGAGTTGTGCCTGCATTTCTTCCACCCAAAAAAAAAAAACAAGGAAGAACTGTCTTCAGGACTCAAAGCAGAGACAATGGCAAGGGATCATGGGTATCTCAGCTGCTTGTTACAGTAACAGCTACCTAAAGTAACATGGTCAGCATTCCTAGGCCACAGGCCCTAACTAGTTTCCCATATTAAGGCATGCTGGTAACAGAAGGATAGTCATGCAATGTTTTTTTAAAAATCAGGTAGAACAATATGTAATGACATGGAAAGATACAGGCAATGTAAGTCATGATAAAAATGATACAGAGCAACATTTAAAGTACAATCCTGAGTGTTGCAAAAAGCTTACAGCAGATGCATAAAAATGATTTTACATGCCTAAGAATAACTCTAAAGAATGCAAAAAATATAGTATAGCAGAAAATAGCACTTTTAAGTTCACAAACTTATATACCAACTGAATTATTTTATTAAGAATATACCTCTGCCTTCAATCTTATGACAATTTTTTTTTAAATCCTCCCAAAAAAGGTCTCCACTTTATACAGAAGTTGTATCTCCTAAAATGAATTTGATCCAGTGTCTAATAATTCTGGATTTTATATTTTTCTAAAATTTTCAGATAAGGGATTTTCTCAAGAATTTTGGATATATTCATTTCTATCCTGTAAAAAGATTCACCGAGTGAGTCATAGGCCATAAAACGTGGAGAACTGGGACCACAGCTAGCCCTACTGAATCACCCAAGCCCAGCACTGCTGCCTTCAAGGGTCTGCTCCCAGAACAGAAGCTGCACACTCCAGCCACCGGAGGCACAGACTCCACAGAGACCAGAAGACGACAACAGATTTCTGTCTTCCAGAATTTGAATGAGAATTGGCTTTGGGTTTATCAAACTGAGTGTATGTTCTCAAGACTCATAATCTGTTGACTTTTTCTGAAACATTACTACTCCAAAACTGATCACTTAAAAAATCCAGGACTTACCCTTTGTCAAAGAAAGACGTGTGCCCTGATCGAGAGAACTTTGTGCCACTGCTATTCATCACTCCACAGTTCACATTCCCTGAAATATAGGATTTTCGTGATGCTTGGTCCTTTGCAAAATTCCTGCAAGCTGCTAATTTGGATTCTAAAGCCTATGAAAGGAAGAAAGAATGATTTGGTTGTCAAAACAGGAGATGTAGAGAAAATTTTGCATTTCAAACTATATCTATTTCAAGCTTCAGCCTTTGCTCTCCTGGTTGATAATGGTGGTTTAGTTAAGCCATGATCGATTCCTGTCAGTCTTATTGAGGGATACAGACACAATTCTCACCTGACAACTAAGAAAAATGTGGCACAGTAGGTACAGACAGATCCCAGGTCTCTTGACCCCATCCATTATCTGTATTGGTTAGAGTGAGATGCGTGTGTGTTGGGAGCAAACACTATAAAGAATCCAAAAACATAACTTGAGAATGTTTTTAATGCAGCCAATTCTTTGTATAGCTTCTTCTGTCTAGTTTTTCCAATGCATCAGAATGGATACAAAAGCATTTACAACAACCTCAGAGGAAAATAGAAGTCATTTTATTTCTGAGAGCACATTGTTTAACTGATACTCTTTGTCTATAATTTAATAAGTCACCTGAAAATAATACTGGCCCTTTACCATTTACTTCTAAATTGAGTATTTTTACTTTGCACCTGTCATAACACCTAGCAAGTGTCAGGCTCTACCAACTAACAAACTACATGACGATAATTAAAGTTTCTCATCTATTTCCACATATGCAGATATCACCAACTTCCTCCTTCCCATCAACACTCTGACCAAAAATCAAATACCACTCCCCAAAAAGGAAAATACAATCCATGGCCAAAACAAAAGGGACAAAATATACAGTCCATTCCTGTCACCCATGACACTAAAAGAATAGAAATGCACAGATAAATTAAATCCGAACATATACTTCACTTTGAGATTCCACTTGGATATCCTACTCCTAAAATTTCAATAAGACTGCTTAGAAAACAGCAGTAAAAACTTCCTGAAAATTTTTTTCTCCTCCCTCCTTCCTATGACAAAAAGTATAATGAGCTAGTAAAATAATGACAGAAAGGAGAAGAGAGGTAATGACATTATAAGATAAGCTGAGTGAAAATCATTTACTGACTTGTAAATATACACATCCACAGTAGACACTGAAAGTCATGAATTTCCTATATTCAGTGAACACACTTGTCTATTCATTCAAATTATTTTCTGAGCATCTACCACATGGAAGGCACAAATTTTATTTGAGGCATCAGTGACACACACAAGCGCAAGCACTGGGGTCTTTTCAAGGGAAAAGGATAATCTAGAGGCTAAGATTCAGATATCATCCACACCCAGCGATGAATAAATTCATGGTTTGAATTATAAAATCAGAAAATCAAGGATGGAACTCTTAGCAGAACCAGAAAGGGCAGGCAAAGACCCAACAAGATGACTAAGAAAACTGGGCAAAAAGGTGTGAGCAGCCATTAAACAATGTCAGGGAAGCAGAGGAAAGAGGACATTTCAGGGAGAAAAAAAAGCAGGTCAGCATTGAATGTTTCAAACAAAATTAGAACAGCACACACTGGCTTGACAGCACTGAGATCACCAGTGTGCAGGTTTAGTGGATTGAGCAGGGAACAGAGCCCAGACCAGAATGTCTAGGGAGTTCGTGCGTGGTCAAAATGCTAACAATAAACATAGACAGGCTTTCAAAAGGCTTGGCTGTGAAGTGAAGAGAGAAGGGTGATGGCTAAAGAGACATGCAGTGTAAAAGGAATGAAGAGCTGCTTTATTTTTGCTTTTAAAGATTAAAAAAATAAATAAATTATGTAAGGGGCTGAGAGTGAAGGTCAATGGTAGGGTATGTGCTTAGCATACACAAGGCCCTGGGTTCAACTGCTAGCACCAAAAAAAAAGTAATACGTGATACATAAACATTACACATAAAGATTATAGTATGTGTATAATACATATCACGGAATATACAAATATTACATATGGAAAAGTAAAGGTTAAAAAGGTTGAAAAGAATGGAATCCAAAGCACAGATGGATAATGCTAGCCACTGGCAGCAATATGACACTTTTACCACTGAGACAAAAAGGAAGAATGGCTACAGAGGTAATGCAAGGAGGGAAATAACAGAAGGCAAGAGAAGAAATTAAGTAAGTTTAAATCAGATGGCCTTGATTTTCTCTGTGAAGAGATAGTGGATAACAGGAATGGAGTGTTAGCCTATAAGAGTGGGGATAGCACAAATGAAATATGCATGAAAGCACACAGGGACTGGTGGATAACTGCACACCAAAAGTTTTAGTGATAACTTAGAAGACAGACTGTTGGCTAAATGGGTAAACCATGTAAAGACTCCAAATTAAACTTTCATCACCACTTCTGAATAAATTATATGAAAGCAAAACAAAAAAGGAACAAAGAAAATTAACCACTTCTGAATAAATTACATAAAAGCAAATCAAAAAAGGAACAAAGAAAATTAATTCAAGTGGCAGGTAGAACCAACCAAGAGTATGATGGAGACAAAATCTAGGGTGACAGTGGCACAACAGCACTAGAAGTACATCAAGGCATTCAGCAAAGTGTGAATGAGAAGCTGGAAGATACAGAGATATCACAAAGAAAGCATGTTTCTTCAACCACAAAATAGAAAGGTAATTCTAAGTGCTAGGAAAAGAAAACTTGGCATACATGTCAGCTAAGATACAAATATGCTATGATTTTGAGTAAACAATAAATAAAATGTTTGAAACATCTGTTGAGTGGCAAAATACCAGGGGCCCAACTCCTCCTCTATGATTATGCAGTAAATGTCATACATGGGCATCAGAATGTAAAGTCTACTTGACTACTTTTTAATTTTCAGAACCAAGAGAGAGCTCAAGAAGGGGAAGTAGAGCAGGAAGGGAGAGGAGGAGAGATTAGGGAGTTGAGATAGAGTCTAGTAATTCCAAAACAGAGGCTTAAAAAGTTATTTAAGGTTGAGGATGTACCTCAGTAGTACGGCATGTGTTTACTATGTATGTCACCCTGGGTTTGATCCCCAGCACCATATTGAAAAAAAAAACTGGGTATGGTGGGCACACGCCTGTAATCCCAGCAGTCTGGGAGACTGAGACAGGAGGATCTCAAGTTCAAAGTCAGCCTCAGCAATGGCAAGGCACCAAGCAACTCAGTGAGACCCTGTCTCTAAATAAAATACAAAATAGGGCTGGGGATATGGCTCAGTGGCCAAGTGCCCCCTGAGTTCAATCCCCCCCACCTCAAAAAAAAAAAAAAGAGAGAGAGTTATATAATAACAGATGAACAAAAAATAAAAATGAAATGGGAGGTGGTAGGTTAAATTATTTTGTTGTTGTTGTTTCAAGGTGATTAAATCAAGATGAAGACAAATCATTTTAAGCTATAAGGGTGTACACAACTCTTATGAAAAGTAGAGTTAAAACATGGTCATCTTGGCATCTTTGGAATGAAGAAAGATTAATCTAGGGCTGGGATTGTAGCTTAGTGGTAGAATACTTGCCTAGCACAGATGAGGCAATGGGTTTGATCCTCATCACCACATTGAAATAAAGAAATAAAATAAAGGTATTGTGTCCATCTGTAACTAAAAAAACTTTTTTTAAAAGATTAATCTATGTATTACATGAATGATTCATGCACATTACTCTTTATTGTAATAACTTTAAAATGAGAGAAAATCAGACAGTTTGAAATTTATTCATTTTTTGAGTCAAAAAAGGCAAACATCGGACATTGTGTGTTGGCCTCCTATTTCTTCTTTAAAGTATAATGCAATTTCTAATTTTTCCAGAAAATTTTTTACACAAAAATAAGTGAAGGGGTGGTGTGGATGGTTGAAGTTTTAAGAGTTGGTTACTGAAAATAAGTGATAAAAGTCACTGAGAGAAATGAAAAAGAAAGCTAATGCTAGAAATCGGAATGTTATAGTAATGACATCAATCCACATGGTCCTATAACTGTTTCCAGTAATCCAACTGTTTAGTTGTTCCAGATTGCAGCCCTTTACGATCAAAGAGAACAAGAAGTCAACAGCCACAGAATAAGTGAACTGTGTCATAACAGAGGAGTAGAAAGAAAAGGAAAGCAAGAGATGGCTGATAAAGACAAATACAACAATACATAAACAAATCAGTACTCCTGGTAAAATCAAATGGTAGGCGTTAAACAGAATAAAAATTAAAAAAACAAATAAGAAGCTAGACATGCCAGCACACACCCGCAGTCCCAGCTACTGGGGAGGCTGAAGCAGAGGATCATTTGAGCCCTGGAATTTAATGCCTGAACATCATAGCAAGAATGCCTCAAAACACAGACAACTGATTAAGCAGAAAAACTAGTTTAATATTTCAAAAACCAAACTATTATGGAACACAAGGTTAGAGCTAAAGAGAATGGACTAAAGTTAAGGTGGTCCCAAGAGCAATAAGATAGAAACAAAGAGTAGTAATGCCACAAGCCAAATGTCATCCCACAAAATAAATAAGGGAATGACCAGGAAAACGGAAGACAGGGATTAGAAGGTGGTCAAAGACACTTAGAGGCTTCACAGTAAGTATCTTAAACAGAGACAGAGATGTCATGCTATAAACACAGCAGTAGGGAACTCGAAAATCACCCAGTGGTAACCTCAAAGCTCAGGCCCTTCTGCAGAGGCACCAAAAGCCCAGCACTGGTCTCTACTAGTCACTGGATGCCTTTGCTTCTCAACTTTATTGTTACAGATTTTTTACCACACGAAAAGTATCCTTTTATTCCTCCTTCACTTCCAATTAAGAAACAACTCAATCCTACCACACAATGGCAACACCTAGTGATAAAATAATTAAATGCTTACCCCTACTTTCCGTAAGAGATCCCCCACGATGTTTAGTGCTGATATCCTAGCAGAAGGAGTTAGTGGACTGGTTCCAAAACCATTTGGTATAGCTAAAGAAAAAGAGAGTGATGACATTAGCAATTCCCTTTACATTTGGGTTTTGTTGTTGCAACAACAAGAGTACACGCTCCAAAGAAAATCAATATACTATTTCAAACTAACCCTTTCTCTTATGTACATGTATCTCTGAGTGTAACATTTATCTTTTAAACTTTATTTTGGCCAGGGACAGGAGAAACCTTTGGCTTCCCCATCTCAGTGATCTAAAAACTATTCCCCATATTTTCCCTCAGTAGTTTTCTAAATCTTTTTTTAACATTTAGATCATTTGAAGGTTAGGGGGATGGTTCAGTGGAGAGTACTGTAGCATGCCAAGGCCCTGGGTTTTAATCCCCAGCACAGCGGGCAGGAGGAACCTAGATCATTCAAAGCACCTGTAATTTATGGTTGCCTGAGACATAATGTAGAAGGAGCTGGGGATATAGCTCAGTTGCTATAATGCTTGCCTCACATGCACAAGGCCCTGGGTTCAATCTGAGCACCACCAAAAAAGAGAGAGAGAGAGAGAGAGAGAGAGAGAGAGAGAGAGAGAGAGAGATAATATAGATACCTAAATGTTTTTCCTCCAAATGGATAGCCAATTGTCCTAATACCATTTAGATAAGACCTCACATCTGAAATAGGACTATAGACTGAATTCCTAACTATTTATATATATTTCAGTTTCACTGAATTATTTAAGTCTATGCCATGAGAAGTATTACTCTTTTCATTTTAACTGATAAAAAATGTGTTAATGGAGTACCATGTAGAAGTAATTTAATATAGTGTTAAAATCTATTTTTGCTATCTAAGAAGGCAAAGCCCCTTCTTGTTATTAGCCTATTTCAAACTTTTCTTGACCATTCTTACACATCTACTATTCTAAAATAACTTGAACTTCAACTTCTCAATTTTAAAGATCCTGTTAGAACTTTTATTAGAAGGTTCCAATATACGAATGTATCTATAAAAAGAACCAATAAAAAATAACAAAAATAAAATCATACTCTGTAATTAAATATTTTTTATAAATTTAAAAAAATTGAGTTGTAGATGGACACAATACCTTTATTTTATTTATTTATTTTTATGTGATGCTGAGGATCGAACCCAATGCCTCACATTTGCTAGGCTAGCACTCTACCACTGAGCTACAACCCTAGCTCTCTGTAGATAAATATTTTTTAAAATTAAAAAAAATAAAATTGTATCTATTTGTCAACCCTGCCTAAGGGTTTACATCTAATTCTGTGCCAAGGCAGGCCCTGTGTCCTGTTTACTCCTTAATAAAAACTCTAACGGGCTATAAAAGAATGTGCACTGTCTTTGGTCTCACCCAATCTAGGCTTTCAACTATTCTGATTGGTAAACAACCAAAGAATTTTCAGAACTTATCTGTATGATTCTAATTAACAGCATCAAAGCAAAACTTTGTTAATTCTCAGAGTTCGATAATTGTAAAGTATCTGACAGTGAGAGCTTCTGATGACAGCTATAAACTACAGTGTCTGCTATATATTCAGCAGCAAACTCAGAACATTCTACTATAATTAATAACTAGTGCTATATGACTACATAGCATTTTCACTTGCCTTACCTACTTTTGTCTCATAATAAGCCTAAGACAATTTGATTAATTGAAATGTGAAATGTGGTTAGTACAACTGATAAACTTACTTTATATTTAATTTCATTTCAATCAGTTTTGTGCACTTTTTTTGGGGGGGGGGCGGTGCTGGGGATCGAACCCAGGGCCTTATATATGCAAGGCAAGTATTCTATCAACTGAGCTATATCCCCAACCCTTCAATCAGTATAAATTAAAAGTCATATGTGGCTAGGGGCTACTTTATCAAGCAGTCCAGATACAGTTTACTATACTAATTGCCCAGACAGCAAACCACCTTCTATTACTCTGAAAGTTAAAGCCCTATAATTTAAAAAGGGTGGGAGGAAAGACTGCTTCAGTTTGGGATGAAAGCATCATGGAAGAGTGAGAATAGCTGAGATATGAGCTGCAAAAACTAAAATCTGAATCAAGAGCTTTGGGATTTCCTTCTAAGGTTCTATCTAGTGACTACTAAGTGGTTTTTCTTCTTCTCTGGATTGCTTTTGCCATTATCTGACAGCAAAAGCAATATTCTCAAACTACAGCTCACCAGTTACCCTGAAGGTCACCTTTGATGACAGCAGCTCCTGAAGCATGTTAACAGAATGGGCATATCTATTCAAAACCTCTAGTTTTACATAATACTGATAAGCAGCAAAAGCAAGAAATAAAACTGTATTTAAGTATGGTTCCAAAACTTGAGTGTGAAGAGGAGATGTGCACAAATACAATACACATTAGCACACAGTAAGAAACTTAAAATGCTCAAGACAATTGTATTGAAGTAGTTAAGATTATAGATGGTTTTGATTTTCATTTTTTCTTTTTTTTGTTTTTAATTTTTCTTCATGGGGCTTGTTCAATGGTAAGATACTTGTCTAATATGAGCAAGGCCCTGGATTCAATACCCAGCACCAAAAAAAAAAAAGCCCACCTGCATGAATATGTTCTACTCCTAGAAGTAAAAAGTAAACTTTCTTGCTAAACTTTTCACTTTTTAAAATCTCAATTAAACTGTTGATGTCTTAAAGACAGCCATTATTTGTTTCCTACATAGCAGTGGCTGAGGAAAACAGTTGCTCTGCTTCAAAAGCACTTGATTGAACCAACTTTTAAACTGCAATTACTGATTGACCCTTAGCAACTCCTGTTTCATCAACAAATCCTCTTCAGTTGATAATCTAACACAGTCTCAAAGAGAAAGACAAACCTTTTGGTGAAGGAAAACTATTTTCTGTTCCTTTGCCAACAGGAGTAGCTGGCAAAGAGAGTGAAGCCTGGACAGCAGAATCCATCTTCTCACAGTCCAACGTGGGAGAACTGGGAGCTGACTTTCGGGTCACTTCCTGTTGTCTCTCCCGAACTGCTAGTTCTTGCCTTAAGTCTGCAATGTTGCAAACAAAGACAAGAATACTCACTAGAGGGAGCAAATACATTAAGTAAAGTCACATCTGCAATGTCATAAAGACCTTCTTGCTCAAGTACTATTTCTCAGAAATGAAATTCCTATTTAACAACTTCTATTTCAAGGGAAGTAAAAATGACAGCTCTGCAATCTGAATGATTTCTTGGAATTTAAAAATACTATAACCTCAGAGAATAGTCACTATGTCCAAATGCAAAAAAGAAATAAGGCCAGGTCCAAAATAGAATTCAGAATATACCTATATGACATAAAAATAAATACTCTTTACCAACTCATTTGCTTTCATTTTGAAATGATGGAGTTTAGAGACTACTGCAAAATCAATAAAATGTAGTTTTGTAATTTTAAATGGGTTGGGATTTTTAATTATCAAAAAATATTTTGTTTTAGAAAAATATTCAGAACAGTTTTTTTCTTTCAAATATTGGATTTTTAACCCAAAATTAATATTCTCTTTTCCAGTTACACAACCAACCTACAGAACATTTGCTTATGTTAAAAAAGGAAGCGGGCTGGGGTTGTGGCTCAGCAGCAGAGCACTTGCCTAGTGCGTGAGAGGCCCTGGGTTCAATTCTCAGCACCACATATAAATAAATAAGTAAAAAGAAAGGTATTGTATCCAATTGCAACTGAAAATAAATAAATATTTTTTTTAAAAAAAAAAGGATGCAACGTTATTCTGGTCCTGGGATCCAAAAGAATTCAAAACAGGATCACAGATTATGCACATCTGTGCTCCTAACAACATTAATTATAATAGCTAAGAGATGTAAGAAAACCAATATCCATCCATGGATGAATGAAGAATATGGATACACACAACAGAATATTATTTAAAAAGAAGGATATCTTGTCATATTATACGGATAAACCTTAGGACACTATGCAAAGTGAAAATAAGCCAGTCACAAAAAACACAAATACTGTATAATTATACTTATGTGAAGTGTTTAAAGAAGTAAACTCAGAAACAGAAAGTAGAAGTATGATCCCAGGGGGTGGGGAAGAACACGAAAGTTGCTGTTTATATGGTTTATATAGTTTCAGTTTTGCAAGATGAAAAAGTTCTAGAGATCTATTACTCAATAATGTGAAAATACCTTGCACTACTGAACTATGCACTTTGGCTAACATTAAGACAGGCGTGGTGGCACATGCCTGTAATCCCAGCAGTTAGGGAAGCCAAGCCAGAAGGATCGTGAGTTCGAAGCCAGCCTCAACAACTTAGCAAGGCCCTAAGCAACTCAGTGAGACCCTGTCTCTAAATTAAAAAATACAAAAAAGGGCTGGGGATGTGGCTCAGTGGTTAAGCACCTCAGGTTTAATCCCCAGTACCCACCAAAAAAATGGCTAAGACATTAACCACAATTGTAAGTAAATAAGATAAAAAGTTAATATTTTATACATTATATAAACTATAAGAAGCTCTACAGACGAATACATCAGGAGGGGGAACACACAAAAAACAATCTATAAAACAGTTGTTATGGTTTAGATATGAGGTGTTCCCCAAAAGCTCACGTGTGAGACAACGCTAGCAAGTTTAGAGGTGAAATAATTGGGTAAGGAGAGCCTTAACTTAATCAGTGCATTAAGACACTGATATGGATTAACTGGGCAGTAACTATAGGCAAGCAGATTATTAATGGAGGAGATAGGTCACTAGGGACATGCCTTTGGGGTTTATATTCTGTCCTGGTGAGTGAGTCTCTGCTTCCTGGTGGCCATGTCCTGCATCATGCTCTACTGTCATGATGTTCCACCTCACCTCAGGCCCAAAACTACAGAGTCAGCTCCTCTGTGGACTGAGACCTCTAAAGCTCCAAATAAACTTTTTCTCCTCTATGTTGTTCTTGTCAGGTCTTTGGTCACAGTAATGAAAAAGCTAACTAAACAACAGTCAATAAAGATTAGAAAAAGCTCTCCAAGAGTAATCATTTACTGCAAATTAAAAAGCAATGAAGCTGGGCATGGTGGCACATACCTGTAATCCCAGTGGCTGGGGAGGCTGAGCAGGATGATCAAAAGTACAAAGCCAGCCTCAGCAACTTATGGAGGCCCTAAGCAACTTAGTGAGACCTTGTCTCAAAATAAAAAATAAAAAGGGCTGGGGATGTGGCTCAGTGGTTAAGGGCCCTTGGGTTCAATCCCTGGTATCAAAAAAAAAAAGCAACAGCAGCAATGAAAAGCCAGGCACAGTGGCACATGCTATAATCCCAGTGACTCCAGAGGCAGAAGCAGAAGGATGGTCAGCCTCAATAACTTAGCAGCCTATTTTATTTTTTATTTTGAGACAGGATCTGTTTCAGCAAGTTCCTGTCTCAAAATAAAAAATAAAATAGACTGGGGCCAGGAATGGTGACACATGCCTATAATCCCTGCAAGCTGGCAGCTAAGGCAAGACGAAAGCAAGTTCAAGGCCAGCCTCAGCAAACTTAAATGAAATCCTGTCTCAAAATAAAAAATAAAAAAGGGCTGGGAATATGGTTCAATGGTTAAGCACCCCTGGGTTTAGTGCCTAGTACCCAAAAAAAAGAAAAGAAAAAAGTGATTTTCAACTTTCAAATGAATTTATTTTTGAATAAATTTTAAATATGTTTTTATTATTGATGATGTTGATAAACAATGTGAGAAAGTCCTTAGTCATTGCCAGAGGGAGCAAAAAGGTACCGATTTATGTAAAAAATGAGCTTGTATATTACGACCAACAAAACCTTCATTTTCTTTACCACTTATAAGAATTTCTTCCTGGAGGCCTGGGGTTGTGGCTCAGTGGTAGAGTGCTTGCCTGGCATGCATGAGGCACTGGATTCAAACCTCAGCACCACATAAAAAATTAATTAATTAATTAAAGTATTGTATCCATCTACAACTAAATAAAATTTTTTTAAAAAATTTATTCTTAGGAAATCAAAGATGCTCCTAAATATTATGTATGAGGATCCTAATCATAGCACAATTTATAGTGGGAAGAAATAGTCACCAATAAAGAACTTCTTAAAATAAAACTATAATAAAATAGTATGTAGCATTTTTAAAAATATTTTTAGTTGTAGATGGATACAATGCCTTTATTATTTGATTTATTTTTATGTGGTACTGAGGATAGCGAACCCAGTGCCTCACAGGTGCGAGACTAGCACTCTACCACTGAGCCACAATCCCAGTTTCTATATAACATTTTAAAAAATCTATTTTATATAATTTCTTAATGGTACAAATATAGAATTCCCTATGTAGAATTCTCTGTTAAAGGCAAATGTTAAGGAGTGAAAAAAATACACTTGTGTGTATCTGATTGGGTGTGTGAAAGATAAGTGACAGGAACTATATAAAGGGAAAAAATAGATATGCATAGTCATAGAAAAGAATAGAAAGAAATATGCCAAACTCTTAGTGGATTCCCTCCAAATAAAGGGATTGGTACGATCTTCATCTTCTTCAAGATACTCTGCATTCTACTAAAAAAGGGGAGAAGGGAAACTATTTTGAGGAAAATATATATTAACTATATGTATAATAAGTATACAATAGTATGTACATATTTAGTGCTGTGTGCATAACAAAATTATCTAGGCATAAATAGTAAGAAGACCAGGTATGCTGGCGCATGCCTATAATCCCAGCAGCTCAAGATGCTGAGGCAGGAGAATCAAAGTCAGCAGCAGCAACTTAGCAAGAACCTAAGCAACTCAGTGAGACCCTGTTTCAAAATAAAATATAAAAAAGGGCTGGGATATGGCTCAGTGGTTAAGTGCCCCTGGGTTCAATCCCAAAAACAAAAAAATAAAACAAAACAAAAAAAGTAGTACGTAAAAACCCCAAACAAACCAAGCAATATATGTACAGTAGTAATAATTAAAGCTTTGAAAAACAGACCAGGATTTCAATCCTAGCTGACAAGCTATAATGCCTTGGAAAAACTCAAATTCTCTGTGCCTCAGTCTTCTCCTCCTTAAAACAGGGAAAATCTACCTCTTAGCATTGAGGACATAGGTATTAAGAAAATAAACAGATTAAAAGCATTCAGGGCAACTTAAAAGAAGGTGAGGGCTAGAAACTAGCTCGCCCATAGAGTACTTGCCTAAGTGAAGCCCTAGGCTCAACCCTCAGCAACACACACACACAAAAAAAAATTAACATAGAAAAAAAGAGGTTGACTCCTTAGCTTACTAGACAGCAAAGTAATAGATAAACATCCTCTAAATTATAAATCTTACCTCTTGCTTCATCCTTTAACCTCTGTACAGAAACCAACAAGGATTCCTTTTCATCGAGTTCACTTTCTAAAAATGCATTTCGTTCAATGGCCTGATTTAGCCTTTGTTCAAAGTCTTCCAGTGAAACTATTGTTGCCCTTAAAAAAAATAGTGCCCATGAATTAAATAAACAACTGTACAAATTGCTATTATAAAAAGAAACAGTTTATCTCCCACCATTTCTGACCTAGCCAGTCTGGCCCAGTTCAAAGAGAATGATCTCAACCCATTTAACAAACATTAACACAAACCTAATCTGAGCCCCTCCCACTCTATGCTCCGACCTTCATCCCTAACCTTCTCCAGTCTTCTGCCTTAATTCCTCATCATCTGGATTATTCTTTAATAACCTTTGTGCCTCCTCTCCAACTTTCCATTCCTCAGTATTATCTTCTCAAAACCTGATATTACTCTTTTGTTTAAAAAATTAAAAAAACAAAACAAAACACAAGGTTCTTCACAACCTGGCCTCAACCACATTTAACCACTCTATCACATTCAGCAAAACTGTGTCAAGACAACTCAATCAAAGTGAAACTAGTAATACCCAAAGCACCTTCCTACCTCCCTACCTTTGCATCTGTCCCTTCACCTGTTTAACTTCCTCCTCCTTATAGACTCCAATATCTGCAAAGGCTTTCCTGGTTCCCACAGGTACTCTGCTGCTCCCACCTCTGTACAGCCAGAGCAGCCTATACACTCTTTTTGCCACAGTATTTGCCACAGTGAATGTTCTTATCTGTCAGCCCCAAAGATAGTAACTTGCTAAGCTGTTATTCCACAATATTAGCATTATGTCAATCACTTAAGGGCCACTTGATAAATATTAAGTAATATCTTACAATAACTGTAAAGTAACAGGCATTAAGTCTGGAATGGTTAAGAAATAACTAATTACAGAGGCACGAAAATTTGGCAATAGTAATAGCAAACCACCATAGGTCGTTAAGGCAAAGTCACTGGTCAGCATTCAAACAGAAGAGAATGAAAAGAACTATAAACGTAAAGAGAGATCCACAGGGAAATAACTGCAAAATTCAGGTAGAAGACATGAGGACCTACAGAAAGCATGGTAGTGTTTTATAGAGAAGAAATGGCAGAATGCATGAGACATGCCTTGAAAAACAAGGATCAACAACAGTGCATGAAGAAAGAAAAAGAAAAAATTAAAAGAAAAGTTTGAGAGGATGTTATCTGGGAAGACAAGGATTTGGGGTGCCTTTTAATCCAACAAAACACCAAAAGGAAATGCTCTGAGATTAAGATCTAGGTGAGAGGGTGAGCCTAATGATACAGATTTCAAACTTTGGTTATTCTCACAAAACACACATCATCATTTACCTCTTTGCTCGCTCCAGGTCATCATTGGCCTGTTCCAGCTCTCTCACATATTTATGCAATTGCTCTTTAATGGCCCGGGTCTGACTTAAATCATCTTCTAATACTGAGACCTGCTTGTAGCTCTGTGCATACTGATGTTCTAGTTTTTCCTGAAGGTATAGATATAGAGAAGAAGGAACAGGTCATTAATATATAGTCTCCTTTAAAGGATGTAACCCAAGTTAAGGAGGGAGGGACAAGGAATCACTTACAGTCTGTTGACTGTGCTCCTCTCCTTTTTACAGTATTTTAAAAATAACTAAATATTCTATTCTATGTGTTTTAACTCACATAAAATTAAGTCAACCATTCTCCTCTCATAAAGATATCTAATAATGATCTCTGAAAAGAAGTAAAACAATGAAACCTTGGCCTCAACATTCCCAGACTTAGTAGGGGAGCATCTGGGTTCTCAAGCTGAATGCAACCCCAGTGCAAAGAGTAGCAGACTGCCATCAGAGTCTAGATTTCCTACCCCTTATTTGTCTCCCCACCTTTCCCAAACCACCCACTCCCTACAGAAATACTCCTAAGCATATAGTTATGGCAGGTGGTGAAGAGCAGAGAAAGGGGTCAACCTTTTTATGCCTGAAAATTCCTATTCAGAAGGGAAACTTTAACACAAATTAAACTCCAAAATAAGGGGCTATGAACAATAATGAAATAAATGCACATTTCATATAAATAAAATTTTAAAGTACTGTACTATAAGGCAAATGATTTGTCAAGTAATCAGGCAGCTTTTGAAAACTAGAGGAATTTTAATATAACCAGGAACGTTACAACTAGAAAACTGAGCGCCATTAAGTTTCTAAGTGAACTTCTAAACACTGATCCACCTTCCTTTGGTTCTAGGAAAGAAAACATTTTATTCAAAAATTCACTTGAAGCCTTTTTTATATCTTTGTTGCCTCTTTCTATTACACAGACTTGAAAAATATACTTCTCATTTTAATAAAACCCAGTACATCAGACACCAGCTTCTCCTGCCACAATTACCTTTAACGCCTCCACTTCATATTTCAGTCTTTGGTTATCAGCTTGCAGGTCTCTGTTTCTTTGTTCAGCCTGTACTAATTGTGCCTCCAACTCTGCTTCTAATTCTCTGCTTCCCTCCTGGAATTCAACTAGCTCATCACGAGCTTCCTGGAAGCTAATGAGAATAAAGCAGCAAAGATGAGTAATAATAGGAACTACAGGATCATAGTGAAGATAATGATACACCAATTCAATAATTTTTGCCTGAAAATTAATGTTCTCATAAAATATGCTAAACACTAAAGACAATCTGGTCTATATTTCTTATCTACATATTCAGAGTTCAATGAAAATGAGTTATAAACCCCCAAAAGACTCACAAATCAGCGATTAAAATATTTATAAAAAGTCTACATAGTTTAATAACATTAGATTTTCCTCCATAGAAATTAAAGGAAGGGGGCAGGGAAGGATTCTTTATTTACACTAGAGTAACTACAATTACCTTCAATTCTGTCCAGTAGTAATCACAAATACTCTCATATCACAATAGAGTTGTTATAGATTTCTTTCTTTTTTGCAGTGGTGGGACTGAACCCAGGGGCCTCACACATGCTAGGCAAGCACTCTACCATAGAGTCATGTCCCCAACCCCAGATATCTCTAAACATCATTTATTCTCACTACCAATTCAAAATGAGGTATTATACACCCCCAAATCTTTATTACTTAATGCAGTAACATAGCACAAATTAGTTTAATATTTAGATGACTGTTTTTAATATAATTGGTTTCCTCTGTATTTCTATCATTTAATTTTATGCATTTAAAAACATTCTGAGATTGATAGGCTTCAAAGCCATCTGCAACACAAAAAAAGGTAGAGTCCCTGATGACCTTCTATCTCCACTGATACAATAGAGTAGCTAGCTGGAGTGATACCAGTGAAAGCACAAT
The DNA here is from genome assembly GCF_052094955.1 of Ictidomys tridecemlineatus. Classification (NCBI taxonomy): domain Eukaryota; kingdom Metazoa; phylum Chordata; class Mammalia; order Rodentia; family Sciuridae; genus Ictidomys; species Ictidomys tridecemlineatus. The sequence goes on along the minus strand of NC_135479.1, from coordinate 52,711,959 downwards.
AAGGTTTGATAACATTTAATAAATTCTGTTAACCAAACTAGGAAAATGTATAAATACTTTGGAAAGATTCTACTTTTTTTAAAAAGCAATTTTAGACCAGTTTTGGTGCTGAAAAGTTATTATCCATAAGTTTTTCTAACCAAGTAAATTAACTGAAATTTTATAAAATGCTCCATAGCCCTGAAGTTCATCCCTAACACCCTCAAAGCCTGTCTATCTCCAGACACTAATAATGCATGCCTGAAAAGAACCAGAGTCTAAGAATCTTCATGTGAGAAACGACACACACACACAGCAGGCCAAAGATGGCCCACTCTAATAAATACAACTGGAGATGACCCATCTTAAATCATAAAATCACAAATGACACTTTTCCTACTATTTTTAATAATTACAACAATATAAAAATTTACAGCATTTTAGTACTATTTAAATGCAAGCAATGTTATGGCTATTTCTAGAATCATATACCTAAATCTGATACTCTAAATTTAGATTAATGTTTTTTTAAAAATGCACAAGCTAGATATGGTGTGTTCCAAATGTCCTCCCCTATTTTTAGTGTACTTTTCAACTTTACCTTTGTTTATACTTCAAGGAAAGTTCCTTCCAATAAGCAGTTTCCTCCTTTAAACTTGAAAAATCTGGTATATCTTCACCATCCATGATCAAAAAAGCCTATGAAATATTAAAGACAAACTGTTGTAAGTTAAAGAGAGAACATAAAAATCTAAGCAAAAGTATAAAATCTGGGGCAACACAAAATCTGTAGCATCTTGGAGCTAAATATGAAATATTCTAGGAACAGTTAACTCATTAGTATTACTCAAGTACATGTCCCACTTCACTGCCCCACTCAGGAACAACCAATATTGTGACAAAGTCTTGACGGGAGATAAAATCAACAAAGTCCTTTGGCACAAAGCCAGTGAGGCACTTTCAATTGCAGCACTGGGTTCTAGGTTACTTGGCCTCATCCTGCACACAGAGTTCCAGCAGTTGGGTTATGGTCAACTAGTCTTCTGGGAATCAGGTAATAAAAGTAAGCACAATGTCAGAGACTCTGCTACTGCATGCCCTTCCTTGTTGTATAATTGCATCAAAACACCTGCTTTGAAGCATTTCATGCCAGGTGACACTGCCAGAAGATGGGTAATAATTTACTACTTCCAAATTTCTAAAACCTTCCTATTACATTCCCTCCCCTAATGCTGGAGATTGAACCCACGGCCTCACACTTGCTAGGCAAGTCCCCCTATTAATTATCTTTTAAGTCCAAAGCTTCTTCCAAAGTCCAGTCATCTCAATCTTCAATTATCATTTGTCTTGGTTTTTCTCCCAAGACATTGGGGGATGGGGGTAATCTATTTGTTTAACCTTGCTGTTGGATCAGCTAAACACCCAATATTTCATAGTCAGGCCAGATGGAATACCAAAAAACATTAGGTCTACTCTAGATTCATGCCTAGGGTTTCCTACAACCTCCTCCCTAAGCATTCCACTTGATATTTCAGTAATGCCATTCAAAATTGTCTTATCACACCATGCTATTTCAGGCGTGGATGTTTTCACTACCTGAAATGTTTCTCCATTCCTTGCATTTGAAAAGCTCCTATTTTTCCTTAAAATCCAGCTATCATCTTTTCCAGACTTTCTTGCCCTCATCTAAAGAGCATTAAAATCTCCTGTACTCTTAGGTGCCTCTATCCCACACACATACTTTCAATGATAGCAATGTATTTGCTAACAGTTTTATGGCTCCTATTAGTCTGTGCATTGTCCTTATTTATTTCTGTCCCCGCACAATATCTGCACAATTTGAGAAAATGCTCAACAATATTTACTGAATTAAAACATAATTGATTCAACCTAACACATACTGGGCAGCAAGAACTCAAAACTAGCTTTAAAATTAAATTAATAAACCCCTGGAGATGTAGATAACTTGGAGTTCAATCCACTTGTGAAGATATGGCAAGAACTCAGTCACAGATAAGAATATAGAACTCTAGGGACCAGGGTTGTAGCGCAGTGGTAGAGAGCACTTGCCTAGCACAATGTGAGGCACTGGGTTCAATCCTCAGTACCACATAAAAAAAAAAAATAAACTAAATAAAGGTACTGTGTCCGTCTACAACTAAAAATTTCTTTAAAAAGAAAGACAAATTGTAAAACAACCCAAATATTAAAAACAACAAAAAAGAACACAGAACTCCAACTTCAGGGTGAGTACACAAAAGAGGGATGAGTATGGTTTTTAATTGAACAGAAGTATAAAGTAACTTTATATGTTAAGTTTAATTCCTTTGAGGCCTATTGCAAATTTTTCTTTCTTAATCAAGTCTTGCCTGATCACACCATTTATTATTACCTTAACATCTGTTAGACAATCTCATAATTACCTTAAGTTACCAATTATCTTAAATCAGCTTGTAAGTGCTTTGAAAGAGATGGATCCTTAACACATCTTGTTTCCCTTTCAGGGCACTAAGACTAGCACCCTGCTCAGAGAAAGCACCGAACACTTTCAAAAATTAACTGAATGCCTACTATGCATCAGATATTGTTAAGCACTGGATAAATACTTATTGACCAAACACACCCTCCTCTAATGTGATTATTTCTATACTAGGACACATTTGTCTGAACTATTCCACTCTTGGAGGTGCCATTATAGCATGGCAGCCCTTTAAAATGTTAACATCACAAGGCTGGAGTCCTGTTGAGTCTGGATTCTAACATTCCAATTCTGCCACTAAATTACTTAAACAGTTTGATCTCTTAGGCCTCAGTTTTTTCATCTAATGAGGATTTGGACTATACTAAACTGACTTATAATTATGTCACTGTACTCTGTATGTACACTGATTAGTAAATAATACTAATTTTATAATCCTGTCCCTTCATCAAAGTTCCAAATTCCCACTTCACCTTCTCAAATGTAGAGGTAATCTTATTTGTAATTAATTTGCAGTAGGATATGACTAAGGACAAGTTTCATCCAGAAGCAAGGACAAGGTTCATCCAGAAGCAAGAGGGAGCTACATTTTAAAAGACCCAAAGAACTCACAGCCATTGTCATGTGCTACCAATAACTCCTCAGAGTCATAGCCTAAGTCTCCTGAAAGGGAGGAACCCATTTTAACAATCCAAATGAAGACAATTATAGGACACGAGATCTTTCCCCTAATTGCCCTAAAAATTGTGATAACATTTTAAATCCAACCCTAGAAACTGATTATAGAATGGCAATTATCAAGAATACAAGCAACAATAAATGCTGGCAAGGATGTGGGAGAAAAGATACATTGCTGGTGGGCCTGCAAATTGGTGCAACCACTATGGAAAGTAGTATGGAGAATCCTCAGAAAACTTGGAATGGAATTACCATTTGACCCAGTTATCCCACTTCTAGGTTTATACTCAAAGAACTTAAAATCACCATACTACAATGACACAGCCACATCAATGTTTATAGCAGCTCAATTCACAATAGCTAAACTATGGAACCAACCTAGGTGCCCTTCAACAGGTGAATGGATAAAGAAATTGTGGTATGTATACACAATGGAATATCACTCAGCCTTAAAGAAGAATGATAGCATGGCATTTGCAGGTAAATGGATGGAAATGGAGAGAAATAAGCCAATCCCAAAGAACCAACAGTATCTCTGATATGCAGATGCTAAGTCACAATAAGGTGGGGGGGTGGAGAATAGAGGTACTTTGGACTAGACAGAAGGGAGTAAAGGGAAGGGAGAGGGTACAGGGATAGGAATGATAGTAGAACAAATTGAACATTATGACCCTATGTGTATATATAATTATACAACCTGTATAACTCTACATCACGTACAACCAGAAGAACGAGAAGTTATACTCCATTTATGTATGATGGTCAAAATGCATTCTACTTTCATGTATAACTAATTAGAACAAAATTTTTAAAAAGATGTGCCCAATTTTAAAATAGAAGAAGGAGGAGGAGGAGGAGGAGGAGGAGGAGGAGGAGGAGATTATAAGTTCATGGGCACTGGTTCCTACATTTGGATATAAGTTACCATTTGAACTCTGGCAACTGAGTGTTAATGAGCAATTCAAATGTTCAGTTTCTGGTACACAATCCAATAAATCATGGTTTTGCAAAATGTTATGAAGACCAGGGATGACATAGGAAACAATATTCAACTACTATCAACTCTGCATTCCACAAGAAACAGTTGAAGAGAAATGAAAGGTTAAGTCTCTCTAGTTCCTTGATGGCAAAACCTGCCTTGTTTATAAATCCATCCACATCACCAGAAACATGGAACCCAGAAGAATCTCAATAAATATTACTTGAATTGACTTATAATCTCTCTTTCATTATTCCCTCTTTCTTTAAAAAGTACCACTTTCCTTTATTAACATCTGTATTCCTTTTTCAGGGATAGAGTAAGCAAAGACTTGTGGCTAGTTTATTTCTACCTCACAAAATTTCCACCATGTATTAACCCAAGAGTATAAAACCTATCATTCTCAGTTGTACAAAATTATCAGTCTGATGCATGCCAAGTTACAGTCAGTCACTTTTGTAGGTAGCACATCAAAGAAGAATGAGCTGATGGAACTTATCAGGGAGAATCTTGAGGAAACAACTGCATACCAGTGGCCTCAATCATTACCCAGCTTAGTAGTTTTAAATATAAGTGGATAATAGAGAACCACCAGACAAATGGAAAAATACAGTAGCATGAACAAGTAAATCCTAGAACCTATTGAAACTGAGAGGAAAGAGAATTCAGGAAACAGAATTTTTTTCTGATAAAAGAACTCAGGAGGATTACCCCCCATATAAGTCCTGAGATAGTTGGGGGTTTTTTATTTATTTTATTTATTATTTTAAAGGTTGGGGGAGAAAACCTGACCTGATCAGCATCGAGTATAGTACACAGTGGCTCCAACCAGGACTGCAATGAAGAGAAGTCCCAGGATGAAAGCCTAGTCCATCAGGCCTAGAGAGCAGCTCAAATAGGACTGGCTCTGAGAAAAATAGAGAATCCCATAGAATAGACAGCATGCCTGAGAAACTGGATAAATCTGAGATAGTGATGAAGGCACATTACTCTGCCACCTATTAGAAAAAGAACAACTGAAAACCTGGTGGGGGTGGGGGGAATAACATAATGTGATCCTTGCTGGACACAGTGGCACATGCCTGCAATCCCAGTGGCTTGAGAGGCTGAAACAGGAGGATGGCAAATTCAAAGCCAGCCTCAGCAATGGCAAGGTGCTAAGCAACTCAGTTCATTGAGACCCTGTATCTAAATAAAATACAAAACAAGGCTGGAGATGTGGCTCAGTGGTCCAGTACCAATCCCCAGTACAAAAAAAAAAAAAAAGAAAGAAAGTCCTGATCCTTATATAATCTTAAGGATTTCAAATGTAAATTTTTTAATTACTTTTATAGTATTTTAACCAACTGCGATAAGTCCCATAACTTTATAGCCAATAACAACCTTTCCATTTTTTGGTCTTGAATTTGTGGTAAGTTTCTTACCTTGCTGTTTTAAGGCTCAAGTCTTGGCAAACAAGTTTGCATTCTCTTTTTTATGCCATTTCTCATTTTTTAGACTTTGATGATAATAATTCTTAGTGTTGGTCTTCTCAAAGTGAGTATTTCTTGTCTTTTTAGCCTATAATCATGCAGTAGTCACCTTAGTCCTTAAACATTCTCACTGTCATGCTTTAGATTATCCTTAGATCACATATAAACTGTACAAAGCTGAATGAATAGTGCTACTTCAGCATTCAACATTTTATTGGCTAGCAGGATAATTTTCTTTTGAATTTTCAGTACTCTTTCTGTTATTATGCAGTACGTGACAATACTGCTGCTGACTGTATGGCCCGTGAACCAGTGTCCTTATGGAAGTTTCTCATGACTGTCAGATGCTACTTTGGCATCTAACATCTATTTGAATGTACTATATTTGAATGTGGAGCCAATCATTCTACAAATAAGATCAGGATTGTTTTCGTCTATAAATGTTTTTCAAATACCCACTTCAAACATTTCAGTGGTGAGGGAGGGTTTTTTGGTTGTTTCTAACCCATGTACTGTATAGAAGAACCTACTGGCAGTTACTGCTTTGAAGAGGGCTTAGTTAACTATTGATTCCTGGAGGACAGCACTGTTTACACCTCTGGGTCCAGTGCTATGAAGTATCTATTTGTCTCTGGCTTTTGGTTCTTGAACAGAAACATATTCTTAACACAACTATCAACTTTTCTAACCTATGTTCCCTGATGACAGGTTTTAAGTAGCCATTTGCTTGAAAGTTTTTTGAGAATCTAGGTTTAGCTCTGACATTCCCTTCATCCAACTACTTTGGTATTAAATAATTCCAGACAAGTTATTATATGCTTTTACTTCATACATGCTTAATTTTCTTTCTGAATCTTATGTGGGCTTAATGTTGACCCCAATTTTTTTTTAATGAACGAGGCTACTTTCGTAACTTGTTTCTTGGCCCTTCAAACTGTATTATACCTTATGCTAGATATCTTACTACTAAAATAACCATCACCTTTTCTAGAACAAACCAATTAAAAATATTTAACGAATAATAAGTCATGGGAGCAGCATAGCACAGTGGTTAAGAGACAAAACCCTGAAGCCAAGCTGCCTGAGTTTGAAATCAGGCTCCTCTGTTTACTAATTGGGTGACCTTAGGCTAGTTACCAACTATTCAGTGCCCCATTTCCTAACCTGTAAAATAGGGGTGGGTAATCAGTAAAATGACATTGTTATGACAATTAAATGGGTTAACATTTGTAAAATAGAATACAGCCTGGCACAGAGTAAACAGCATAAAGACTCATTAAATTATAAAAAACTATAATTCAACAGTGGATCTTTGAAGATTAACCACAAAGTAAACAGGCTTTTCAGAATTTAAAACATGCAAATGATTCCTTAATATTAATTATTTCAGGGAGCTATACTCATATTCCTGTGATACCATCACTACTAAAAATATTTCTAAAACTTCTTTTGGAATAGGCTTTATGAGCCAGGTTAAGAACTAAGCAAAAAAGTTCCATGGTCACACCTCTTTACTTACTGCTTTCCAATTAGTACATTTCAGTTTGACTCTAATTTTATCATTAGACTTACCCTTTTAAGTATCAGATTCTTTACAAAAAAACAAAAATGTGCTACCACTGCAGATATTCACAAGACTGTTTTCAGGGGCTTAAAAGACAGTGTGTTCAGTTTGCCTCAAGTTACATTGGGAGGATATGTTCACTATCATCTGAAACTATGTAATTGGAGATATTAAGGGTACAGAAAGTTAGCCGATATAAAAAAAAAAACCGCTAAAAAATTACTGGAACAGTACATCTATAATTTTCTGACATTGAAATGAAGGCAGATAATTGGGTATTCTCTGTTTCCCTTCCCTTAATACTGTGTCTTTCACGGGTAGGATAAGAAAATTACAACTTTTACATTGGGCATATCATACCCTATATGACCTTCAGATACCTAACAACTCACTTGGGTTTTAAACAGCCTGTCTAAAATGCCTTGTTTACAAGAACACTACTCTTTGTATAATGGTAAGAAAATCTATTTTATATGATACTGTATTCTTGTTAACAACTGTTAAGAGTGAAGTGTTCTTTGAGAAACACACACCCCCACCCCCGTAGATAATACACACTGTGTTTTACTTCTCCCAAAGGTGACATTTACAGATTTTTTTTAACTTTTCAAAGCCAATCATTATAAGGTGTCTCTTTTGGTTGCATGAGAAGCAATTTTAAGCTTGAGTAATCAACTTTATCTTAATATGGTTTAAAATGAAAATAAAAAGTTTTGTAGAGTCATGAAATTAAGAATTAAGTTTTAATTAAGGTTTCTACTTATTTAAATGCTCTTTTTTCCAACTTCAACTTAAGAAAAAATAAGCTACAGGTTCAGAAGATTTAGCTCCTTCTGTCTGAATCAGGTCAATCTCTAACAACAAAACAAGGGTTTTTTTGTTTTTATTCTTGTTCTTTATGTGCTCCAATTTTAAGTAACAATACTTTTAATAATAGTTCTGAACAGATACCATTCATTTACTGTCCCTTTGTTTCTCTACTGTATGACTTAATGCTGCATTTTGCTCCATCAACTTCAGGATTTAGCAAAGTCATAACCCAATCCCTTTTTAAGTGCACTGAAAGCAACATAATTTATCAGACAAAATAACCAGCCACCCATGAATAAGCTTCAGAGTAAGATTTTCTTTTCTCACAACTGAATAATTTTTATTTTAGGTAATTCTGCTCAAAAATAGCTGAAAAAAATCATTTTCTAGGTTTTGGTATATTTTGGGCAATTCAAATTTTTCTGCCTTGCCTTCTAGCTGAGAAGGGTCTAAAAATCTCACAAAAAGAAACCCAGAACCTGAACCCTAGAAATGTAAACTCTGATTCAAGCTACGCCTCTCACCAGTTGGCTGAACCCAAGTATAAATCACTTACTTGCCCCCCCAACTGGGCTCTATTTCCCCATCCAGAAAATGAAAATAACAGCAACCGTCACAAGATCAGCGTTCAAAGCTGATAGCAACGAAGTGAAATGCGTGAAGGCACTATAGGAATGGAATCAAATAACCATCAGTGAAAGAATCTTCACTTTCTTGGCACTTAAAGGGTTACCGTCGCTTACTAGGGAAAAAAAAAAAAAAAGGAAGAGAACACAAACAACCTGAACCGGTTGGTGACACTGTGCTGAACTCCAAGGGGGGTGATTAGCAGTTTGGGGCGGGGAGTCACCGGAATGCCAATCTGAGACCTACGTGGGCTGCTCCCGCTCTCGCCCCCCGCAGGACAGCGGCGCTGAGAGATCAAAATTCAACCAGGCTCCCAACAACCACAACCCCACAGCAGAAAGAAATTTGGGCAGGGGAGGGCTAAGAGCGCTGCTGCCACCTCGACTGTGCCACCCTTGCGCCACCAGCGCCCTGGCCCACGGTGCCACGTCCCGGCCTCCGTCCCCACCCTAGGACGCGGGCACATCTTCTGGAAGCCAGAGGATTCGCTCCCATGCAGGCGCCCCTGGTGGGCCACACCTCGGACCAGGGCAGGGAGGGGACAGTTAGAGCGGTTGGTACAGTTGCCCCACGGACTGGCCCCCCAGAACCAAGCCCTGGCCCGGTCCGGCGGAGCCTCAGATACAGCTCCCGAGCCGGTCAGGGTCCCCAGGGGAAGGCCTCGGCGCCGCCTGCCTGGCTCCGGCCCCTCGGAGCAGCCCCGCACAGCAGACTCACCTCCAATATGTCAACAGCGCATGTTCGCCGCCGCTCGACCGACGTCTCTGCACCGCTGGCCTGGCCAGGCCCGCCCAGCCGCTCAGCTCCGCTCCCCTCGGCAGCCCTGAGCTCCACTCCACGCACCTCCACGCCCGGCTCCTCCCCGACACGTCAGGGTCTGCCTGAGTGTCCGAGGCCATTCTGTGACGCACGGGGGCGGAGTTCGGAGCATGCGCAGGAGTATACAGGCGTGCTGGGCGGGGCTGTGGCAAGGCTGGCGTCAAAGGGGACGGCCCGATCCCGGCGCGCTGACGTCAAGTCGACGGTTCCTGCTGCGCAGGCGCTTTCGCACCCTGTGAGTGGTGGGTTTTAGGGCGCTGCGGTTTCCAGAGACTGTGTTACTGGGGAAAATGGTGCCCTAGGGAACTGAGAGAGGGTAACGGGGCGGAGCAGGTTCTAGCTCAGAAAGGAAACACATAAAGATGAACAACTGCTCAAGAAGTGGAAGCTTAAAGGAAGAAAGCCGTTTTAAAAACAACTTTCGGAACTTTTGCTGCACTATGTATAATGCAATTCAAATTTTAATGCTCTTAGGATTGGTTTTGTGGGATTTCTGGAAACAATAAAATCATGTAAGATACACCTCAAGGTGAGAGCAAGTTGAGCCTAGGAGGCCCAGTTATAATTTTGATAGAGACGGACGTAAACAGAATCAATTTAAGAGTGATTATAAGAAGTACCTAAATCAGTGAAGATGAAAGAAAGGGTTAAAGAGGTTTGTGGATAGGATAGCACCTTGAACTGGACTCTGAAGGATATAGGGCTGAAACAAGTGACAACAGTAACTCACTATTGTTGCTCAGTTTGTATATACTAGCAATTGTGCTAAGCATTCAGTCAGCATTATTTAATCAACACAATGACCCCATGAGATAGGTACCTTATTCCCATTTTACAAATGAGGATTCAGACTCAGCAAGATGAAGCTGCCCAAGGTCCACTAGAAAGAGGAGCATTCAAAAACTCAAGTTCACCCAGACTGAATTTTTAAACTCCAGAAAATACTATTTTCCATGACTATACTGCCGAGGAAATATTAATAATACCATTTGCTGGGCTAGAGCTAAGTGCTTTACATACGTCACCTCTCTCAATCCTCAAAACAGGCTGCAGTTATTACCCTCATTTTAAATATTGTAAAATGAGACCCAGAATTTCTGAAGTTTAAACCCAGAAAGTTCTTATTCCCAAGGCCAGTGACCTAGGACATTCTGGAAGCTCACTCAGTTTCTGGGGCTCTGCTTCCCTAGCTCAAGTTCTGCTCTGGCTGATGAGATCACCAGGCAGGGAGGTGATTAATGAAGGCGTTCCTGTAGTCCTGGTGCCAAGGCGGAACAGTCCCACCCCAAGAGGAAAAAATAAAGGCTACAGCTTTTGTCCCTGCCTCCTGGCTGAGGTGGTAGGAAATGCACTGAGTCACCTAATGGCAGGTTAGGCCCCTCAGAAAATGTTGGCCTCATCTTGCAAGCCATGGTCACTCTCACATAGCCTGGACCTAGAACCACCAGTGTTTATTAGGATGGATGTGTTGATACCATCTTAGTGAATGGGCATTGTGTGGCAAAGCTCTCAAGAGTCTTGCACTGATCTCCTTCCACCAGGCTGGTTGATATTTCTCTGTGGGAGATGCACCCTGGGGCTGAAGATGGTAAATAACATTCAGAACCTTTGCCCCACCCCCTGCTTCCAATATGCCAAATCCAAGAAATAAAGTACAAACGAAGATGGAAAGCAGCCTCAAAAGGAAGAAGTTTAAAAATCAGCCTTGTGAAGGTGGTAAAGGTAAATGAGAGCTGTCCCACCCTTCTACCTTCACAAACCATTAAGAAGTGTATGCTGAGGTCTTTCTTGCACATTGAGCCAAACGTCACAGTCCTGAGAACATGCACAATCATCTCACTACCTTTACAGCCACAGACTCTGAGATACAGGAATCAGAGACCAGTGGAGACTGACCATGTCATAGGGAAGGTATGGGATACAAGACCAAACTTTAGCTAATGAGGATGCTGGACTGTGGCCACATCACATACTCACAAAAGGTGACACAGTGCACATGGACCTGCTATGAAAAAACTGAGGAGATGAGATGAATTTAACCTTCCATTGGATCACATGAATAAAACACCTCAAAATCAGGGCCTTGATTCAACCTAATCTATGTTTCCTTCGCCAGCATTTTTTTGCTAAGTGTTAAAGCTAGGCAAGGGACACTCAATGGCTAGCTGGTTGCCAAGGTCTTCTGTATATACCTACCAGATGTTCTACCACCACCTCCATTTTTTATATGTCTAAATCCCAAACAGCATCCTTTGCTTCCATTGAAATTTCCAAAACAATTTTTATTTCTATCAATGGTGCTATTATTCTCTCAGTCACTGAGGCACAAAGCTCTCCTCAAATCGCCCTTAATTATCTACTCCCCCTTCATTTCATTTACTCCCCACCACCTTTCATTTCACTCATGTGTTCACCAAGCCACAATGACTTCCCCTTCAAAAACTCTCTCAAATCCATTCATTTCCCAGTTCCTTCCTCCTGTATCTTCCTGAGTCTTCTTTCCCAAATTTTTCTCCAGGGAATTTTTTCTTGTTCCAGCCCAGGAAGCCACAGATAGCCATCAGAATAGTGTTTCTAAAATCCCGTGGTATGAAGAACATCCCTAGGTCTAGAACTTCTTTTAGCATCTTAATTTTGTGATAAAGTATTACTGGCATTCAGGGTCCCCAAAGCAACTCAAACCCACTTTTGCAATCTACATTCTACAGCTCACCTATGTGGTTCTAACCAGAGATGGAAGGTTCCTTTCCTCTCTGGGCCTATGACAGGCCCAGAGTCAATATGACATTGACTCCCACTTCACCACGCACTATGGCTGCTGCCTGGGCTTGGCCAGTCACTTATCCTTCAGCCTTTTGAAGACTCACTCATATGCTAACTCTTCCAGAAAGGCTTCCTGAACTTCCTATTCAAAACCACAAAGTGAGCACTCCTTCCTCTGAACCCAAAAAAGTGTAGACCTTCATACTTCACAGAAGACCTTTTGGACAAGGAGGTATCTCCCCCAAGAAACCAAAATCCACTGAGTGTAGGGAGTTGTTGATTGTCCTAATGTCCCCTCAGCAAAAATAGGCCCTTTGCAAACATGCATCTAATATGCTCCAATGAAGTGAAAGAATGAGTCAATGATTTGGTGGCTCAAACTTGAAATGCAAGACTGACAGAACTTTCTAGACAATTCCCCCAAATCCTGGGGGTGGGGGTAGGGCAATAAATTTTAACTTATGTGAAAGGCTGAACTCTGGTGATTCCAGGCTATAAAAAGGAACTGGGATTTGGGTCATAAGCAATTATATCTTTTCTAGAGCCCAAATCTTAAATCCTAAAGCACTTACAGCACCTATAGTCCCCAACACAATATAGTTTGTTTTTGTAATATTAAAAAATAATAATAATGATGTTATTTTGAATATTAAAAAAATATTAACTTGAAGACCAGCATGGTGGTGCATGCCTATAATCCTAGTAAGTCAGGAGGCTGAGGCAGGAGGATAACAAGTTAAAGGCCAGCCTTGGCAACTTCTTGAAACCTTGTCTCAAAATAAAAAAAAATAAATAAAAAGGTCTGGGGACGTAGATCAGTGTTAGAGCACTCTGAGTTAAATCCTTAGTACACACCCTCCGAGTACACACACAAATACACATACACACTTAGACCTTGAGATAAGAAGTGATTTTAGAAAAAAAAAAATCTGTCATTCACAGCTATAAATTTAGTACTTGCTAGAGGCACTGTTCTAAACTTTTGAAGATTCAACCATAACTTTAAAAGGCACTTCTCCTCCCCACCCACAGAGATTGACTAATGGTGAAGGCAGACAATAAGCAAATAGACAAATTTATTCTGTTGGGTCAATTTATTCTTCTTGTGTCAAGAAAAATAACCAAGGTCAAAGAACAAGATGAGGCAAAGATTGCTTCCTGAGTGAAAATAGGGCTTAATGTTCATGGGATTTTTTTCCTCTCTCAAGTTGTCAAGGCCCTTTTTAATAAAGGCCTGCAACAGAGATCTGAAACTAAAGATGAACGTAACAAATATATGCAGATGCCTTAAATAGACAAACATAGTTTTTCATCATAGTGCCAGCATAGAGCAGGCATTCAATATATATTGGTTGGAATAATGACTGGCTAGACAGTCTAAAAAATGCTAGAACCTTTAGGTGGATGATAAATTTCCCCTTCCAGATTTTGATTGGCAGCCAGTTCATATTTGATTCAGAAATTTCCACTTCTAGTTTGTCCCTAATCCTTGGCTCAGATGGCCATGAAGAGCCCAGCCTAGGGTATTCCTATACCACTTCAAGGGAAAGAAAGTTCCATATGTCATCTTTATTGCATCCTCAGTACCTTCTTGACTAAATGACATTCACCAACCCACCCTCCCAAAGCAGATCAGGCTCCCCAATCTCAGCTCATCCATCAAAATTTATCCCTTCAGCCAGATGCAGTGGCACACAACTGTAATCCCAGCGACTTGGAAGGCTGAGGCAGAAGGATCACAATTTCCAGGCCAGCCTCAGCGGTTCAGCAAGACCCTAAGAAACTTAGAGAGACCTTGTCTCAAAAAGTAAAAAAAAAAAAAAAAAAAAAAAAAAAAGGGTGGGGATGTAGCTTAGTGGAAAGCATCCCTTGGTTAAATCTCCATTTCAAAAAAGTGGGGCTGGGGATGTGGTTCAAGCAGTAGCATGCTCGCCTGGCATGCGTGCTGCCCGGGTTTGATCCTCAGTTTTAAACTGCAGTTGGCTGTAAGTTAACTGAAAGGCAGGAATTGGGTGGAGATGGATTTTATGTGTGGTGTTTTAGGTTGCAAATCTTCCTGTTTCTTCCCCTTTCCACCATGTCTGTCTGAGAATCCCACCTGCTTCTGGCCCTTGCACCCCTTACCAGGAAGGTGCTTTACCCTCTGCAGGCTTCCAGATGTAGCCTGCCGCAAGATAGCTCTCAGAGGTAAGAAAAATGAGCACACAATTTGGGTGGAACCAGTTAACAGGCCTTCCTATCAACGTCCTGCCCTGGTTGCTTGTATCTAGAAGGAATAACTGAAGTCCCAAGGGTCTCTGCCCAATCTTTTCTATTTATTGAAAACTGATATCCTACCGCACACACGAATCTCCTGAAGCTGGTCCTGAATCTGCCCCAGCAGCCTACCTGATTGGTGGACTTCCTCCAGATCAGGAACCTTGTGGTTTTCCTGGCTCCAGAACCTGCGTTCTCCCAAACCTCGGTTTCCACTGTCAGCGCTGGCTTCTACCCCAGCCCCTAGAAAGTCACTACTCACACCCCAGGGTAACATCTGCCTCCCCAGGAAAGAATAGTAGCACAACACTCTGAATTGCTAATTTGGTTAACACCTGGCAACCACAGCTGTTGACATCACACCTACATAAACAGTGTGACTATCCCTGGAGAAAAATGGATATCTGCTCTCATACCTTTACGCAGACAAGGCGGCACCAGGTTCTCCTACTCCCAAACCATACTGACAAAATGATAGGGTTGAAAGAAATGGAATGTTTCTTGCTACCCTGATTGTATCAGGCAATTTCAACCTAATTCCCATTACTGGGTAATCCAGTGAGTCAAAGTTACCAGGACCAAAAAGATCTTTTATTTAATCACTCCACAAATATTTATTAAGTGCCTAGCACTGTTCTTAGCCCCAGGGATAGAGCAATTAACAAAAGAACTTAAGTCTCTTCTGTGAAGACTTTTTTTTTTTTTTGAGTGAAGATTTTCTAACATGAAAAAAGAAAAGGGAAGCAGAAGGGAAACAGAAAATAGATATGCATGAGTATATAGGGCAGTAATATGTACTAATGAAAAAAAATTAGGGCTTTGCAGCATTTTGCATTTAAGGTAGCATTTAGGGAAGTAGCTCTTACTTATTTATCTCTAGCTCTAATACCTGACTTGTAGTAAGCACTTAACATCTGTTGAATGAATAAAAAACTTTCAATGAATATTTTTAAGTACTGAATCATTTTTATTTAAAAAAAACTCCTTCAGTTTCTTATTTTTTAACATTTATTTATTTATTAGTTTTAGGTAGACACAATATCTTTATTTTACATTTATGTGTGGTGCTAAGGATAGATCCCAGCACCTCATGCATGCTAGGTGAACACTCTACCACTGAGCCACAACCCCAGCCCCAAGTTCTGAATCATTTTTACTCTTCTCCTCTGCTACTCTTTCTTGCTCCTTTTTCTTTTATCAAAGCTCTTTCACAATTTATAATTCTAATAAAGAACCTCTGATCTTAAAATGAGCAATAAGAAACAATTGGCAAAAAAAATACAGGTAACTAACAAACATATGAATCATATTCCACCTCAGTCCTAATCAAACCCATTCAAAGTAGAATAGCAAAGAGACTCCATATTTCACCCAACACATTTGAGATTTTTAAAATAAAGAAACTGTGGTATATATACACAATGGAATATGACTCAGCATTAAAAGAGAATAAAATTATGGCATTTTAGGTAAATGGATGGAGTTGGAGAATATTATGCTAAGCAAAGTAAGCCAATCCCAAAAAACCAAAGACTAAATGTTCTCTCTGATAAGTGGATGCTGATGCATTGGGAAGGGGGAGGCATGGGAAAAATGGAGGAACTTTGGGAAAAGGGGAAGGAGGCTAGGGAGGGTGCAGTGGGGCAAGAAAGATGGTGAAATGAGATGGACATCATTACCCTAGGTACATTACCTAGTTACATGTGTGACTGACTGCACATATGGTGTGATGCTACATTGTGTACAATCAGAGAAATGAAAAGTAGTGCTGCAATTGTGCACAATGAATCAAAATGCATTCTGCTGTCATATATACCTAATTAAATAAATAAATTAAATACTTGACTACAAAATGCAGAAAAGAACACAGAGAAACCAGCACCCTCTTGTAGAGTGCTGAGGAGGTGTGTCACTTGCAGTGAGTTTTCCTGGCAATCAGTTCAGCAGCATGCTAGAGTTTGGATGTAGAATGTCTCCCAAAGGATCACTTATAAAAGGCTTGGTCCCCAGCCTGTGAGGCTATTGGAAAGCATAGAATCTTTAAGAGATGGACCCTAGTAGGAGGTCTTACTTAGATCATTGTGGGGATCCCCTCAAAGGGGATTATGGGATCCTGGTTTTTTCTCTCTCTCCCTCCTCCTCCCCCTCCCTCTCCATCTTTTCCCTCAGTCATGAAGTGAACAGTTTGCATACAACATGCTCCTGCCTGCCCTTGATGTGATGCCCAACCTTCTACAAGCCGAGACCTAACATCAATAGGTCTACTCTACCATGGACTGACACCTCAAAATTATGAGCCAAAATAAATCTTTTCTCTTTACAAATTGATTGTCTCAGGTATGGTTACAGTAATAGAAAACTGACTAACACAATGTGTATCAAAAGCTTTAAAATGTGCAATCCCTGGGCTGGGGTTGTGACTCATCAGTAGGGCGCTTTCCTTGCACGTTCAGGACCCTGGGTTTGATCCTCAGCACCACATAAAAAATAAATAAGTTAAATAAAGGTAGTGTGTCCAACTACAACTAAAAAATAAATATTAAAAAAATAAATAAATAAAATATGCAATCCCTGTGATCCGGTATTCCCCTTCTAGGAATTTACCTGAAGTATGAAGGATGTGTGCAAATATTTATCCAATGGTCCAATGGGATGTTCACTAAAGTGTTGTTTAGCAAAAAAAAAAAAAAAAATCAGAAATAACCTAAGAGATTGATGAAGTGGAATTATGTGATAGCTACACAATATAATAGTATGTGATGTTACAAAAAAGTATTAACAATGAAAATGTTCACAATATACAGCTGAATAGGCAGTTGACTCAATATGTATAGAATTCCATTTCTGTAAAGCAGGAAAATGCATATACATTACATATTAGAAGAAAAGCCTAGAAATGATGTTAATAGTGATTATCTCTGGAAGATAAAATCACAGGATAATATCTCTCTCTCTCTCTCTCTCTCTCTCACACACACACACACACACACACACACACATTTCTTCCTTTCTTTTTCTTTTCTGCATTGTGACCAAAAATATACTAAGTGTATATTTTTTTAAAGTTTAAAAATAAAAATGCATCCAAACTTAACAAGATAATTTCCTGAACATTCTTTGCAAATGATCCAAACCATTTCCTAAGCCTAGAGATTTAGGAATTTTTTAATCTAGCCTTTGAGCTAAGTGACTCCAGTAGAGAGAACAATGACCTGAGTACTCATGTCAACAAAGTTTCAATAGGAAGGCTCCCAATTCTGTGGGCTGAATCATAAGAATCTTCTACTATGACTCCTTAATTAGTCAACCTGATGGTATAAATAATTATACAATTTCCTCCTGTAAACATATATGCTGATTCTACAGACATAAACATTCTACCCTGCCATCTTTTCAACTTCAGAGCTTTGAAACACGTATTAACTGACCCCAGTGGCGCACTGAATGGTAGAATCGCCTGGAACATAAACCATAGCTAATCAGGAAGGTAAAGATTGCTTTTTAAGAGGTCACTTGTTGTCTAATAAGAGGGAAACAATACCCCTACCATTTATAATTACAGCTTAATAGGTTAAAATGACAGTCTATGAAATCTCAAGAGGGAATTTCACTCTAGTTTTCATTAATTCCTATATGATATAACACGCATCGATAATACAACACAATGTTCACTTTGAAAAGGTTGTGACCTTGACATGGGAAACATTTTCTGCTATAATAGAGAGACTGGACATTATTCAGGTGTTCATAACACAGAGGCCAATTTGCCTCATAAATGCGGAATTGCAGAAATGAAACACCCAGGTGTTGTGTTAATCACAGAAAGATGTTCCTCCTATAAAAAGGAAACAAGCGTCCCCTTTGGAGGTGAGCAGGCCAGGAAAAGAAAGATATTCACTTAAGTGCTGGGGGGGGTTGGGCAGGGGAGCCCTTTCTCCAATCATGTTGCTGTTTCAACAATTTTCTAAAGATCGTATGTTAACAGGATGGTTATTAAAACACTGATAAAAAGATATTAGGGAAAGCAGTGTCCAAGCTGGAGGCTCAGACACATAGGGAAGGTGATCAAAGGTTGGCAGTTCCACCCTCCACCCACAAAGGTGCAGGCCCCACCCCTTCTGGGCTCCCTGCCCTGGTGTGAGAACACGGGGCCTCTGCCCATTGCTATTCTCTACCTCCACCTTCAGATCACAGCTCTTATTCTTCCTGGCCAAATCAGCCTCATCACTGATGATTCTATTCAAGTTACTTCCCATCTCTGGCCTCAGTTTCTTCATCTGTGAAATGAACAGGTTGAACCAGACGACAATTATTGACAGTGTTCATGAATCAGGACCCATCCTGTCATCTAGCCAAGAATCCTTCTGGTGGGGCTGAGCACCTGCCCCTCCTTGGCCAGTCTGACAAACATGATGGCAGGAGTCAGGTCACTCTTTGATGAGTGAGGCTAAGTGGCCAGGGATCTTCTTATTCGATGCCAGTGCTCCTTTCTCTATCCTACAGAATTGCTGAGCTTGCAGACTGTATTACATTAAGAGCTTCTAAGGTCCACTGCCTTCATTTCCTATGGCTGATGTAACAAATGACCCTAAACTTGGTGGCTTAAAACAAGACGTATTATTTCTCTTACAGTGCTGGGGGGATCAGAAATCCAAGATGAGGCTTGCAGAGTTAAAATCAGGATTGGTTCCGTCTGAAGGTTCCGGGGAAGAATCAGTTCCTTGCTTCTGCCAGTGTCTAGAGGACCATCAGCTTGGCTGGTGGCTGCATCACTGCAAGAGCTGCTGCCATCATCCCTTGGCCTTCTCTGATTCAGATCCTCCCGACTTCTTCCTTGGATCTTTTGATAACATTGGGCCCACCCATAGGATCTGAAATATTCTCCCCATTTCAAAATCTTCCACTTAATCACACCAGCAAAGTCTCTTTGGCCATATAGGATAACACAACTATGCATAGATCCTGGAGACTAGAATATGGACATCTTTAAGGGCTATTTATTCTGCCACCTGATTCTGATATTCCAGTTCCATGGACCACCTGCATGATATTTGCCACTTCTGCATATCATCTTCAAATTTTTCTTTGAGATCCGCTCACTTTCCTAAAGATGAACTTAAATCCCTCCTTCTCCTTCTCCTAAATAATCATGGCTATGAATGCATGGCATTGACTGCTGCTCGTAGTTGCCTGATATTCCTTAAAATTAATATGTGACCATTATTATCTCAGATGTTCATCTCTGTACCACCTAAATCACTTTGTGTGCCATCAGTAGTACACAAAGCATACTTGGGGGAACAAAAATAGAATTCAGCCTCCTAATTTTTACCAAATAGGGCAATTTGTCCAAAAATGCACACCAACAAATTTTCTGTTACACCCACAACTTCTTCCTCCTGTCTCCACGCTCATTAATCACAACTTGAAAAGTACGTCAGCTTTTTCTTAATGGCATCCCCAACACAGATGATTCATTCATACAATCTTATTTCCCTTTCTTTGATACTCATGGACATCCAGAATCTCCTTTTGCATTTGAAGAGCAGGTTTTTCTGTCAATCAAGATTTCATGCATCTGACTTATCTGTGTTTAACAGTAGTCTGTTTACTTGACCCACATCTGGACAGTGGCCAGGCCCTGGGGAAGAATAAACTGAAAAGGGAGGTCAGTGGCCAGCGGTGACTTTGAACTATGCCCCTTGGCATCTCTCCCAGCTGCAAATTGAACTTTGAAACCACTTTTGAGAAGGCAGAGTTCTTTCTATATACAGAATGTGGGATGACATAATTATCCTCTTACATAACACTCATCATGCAATAAAAATAGCTAGCATTTATTGGATACTTAGTGTGAGACAGGCCTTATGACAAGTGTTTTACAAATATCCATTCACAATAACCCTGTGAAGTAGCTATTAGTGGTCCCACTTTACAGGTAGGTGAGAAAAACCCAGTTTCAGAGAGGTTAAACAACTTGTCCAGGATTACACAGCTAGGGTGTCGAAGGCGGTATTCAGAGAAGCCCAGAGATATAAGAAGAAAGAGAAAACATCTGATAAATCAGAGAACTGAGATGTTGAGCAACCTGCCCAACAACAAAAAATTAGCGTTAGACTCAGGGGCAGAAATCAGACCATCAACTCTCAAACCAATCCTTTCCTCTAGATTTCCTTTTTCCTTTCTTTTTCTTTTCTTTTTTTCCCCCCAAATACTAGGGATTGCCCCCAAAGGTGCTTTACCACTGAGTCACATTCCCAACCCTTTTTATTTTTTGAGACAGGGTGCCACTAAGTTGCTGAGGCTGACCAAGAACTTGCAATCCTCCTGCCTCAGCCTCCCGAGACTCTAGGATTACAGGTATGCACCGCCAAGCCCAGCTGATTTTCTCTCTTTTAAGCTATTATTTCTTAGGTGAAGATTCTGCCTAATCTGTTTATTTTTTTCTCATCATTCCATATATCAGTCCTTCCTCTGTGCTTTTGTCTGTTATCATTTTCCTTCTAAGGAAAGGCTGTGAAGGTACCTAAGGGGAGTTCCAGAATGACCAGTAAAGGATTGGCTAAATCAATGATCATACATGCACACAATGGAATATTATGCAGTTTCTAAAGATGATGTCATAGAGCCACATACACTGATATGAGAACAAATCATGGTTTAGCAAATTGAAAGTATGAATACAAAAGAAAATGATTCCACTTTTATTTTTATAAATATGTACCCACAGGGAAAAAAAAGACTGAAAAGATATATTTATAAGAGGTGTCTATCTCTAGATGAGTTACATATTATTTTTGTGTTTATCCATATTTTCCCAATTTTACACAGTAAACATATTATTCTTTATAATACAAGGAATGAAAATCATCAAAAACTCTAGACACAATCACTAAAAATTGCTATTTTCCACCCAGGTGCTCTGGCACATGCCAGTAATCCCAGAAACTCAGGAGGTGGAGGAAGGAGGATTGCAAGTGGCCAACCTTGGCAATTTAGTGAGGTCCTAAGCAACTTAGCAAGACCTTGTCTCAAAACAAAAAACAAAAAGGGCTTGGGTTGTGGCTCAGTGGTAAAGCACCCCTGGGCTCAATCCCCTGTACCAAGAAAAAAAAAAGGCTATGCTCTGAGTCTAAACCTTATAAGAAAATAAAAGATTAACCATAAACCATATGCCTCTTTACAGAGCTAGCCACGCATTTGTAACTTAACAATTCTCCTACCCCAGTAGAAAAATGAGCAACGGATATAAATGGATTAAAAAACAGAAGAAATACAAATGGCCAATAAACACAGAACAAGGTCTTCAACCATGATACCAGTAACTTTTAGAAGTATAATAAGCAGCTTTGGGTATAGCTCAGTAGTTCAGTGTCTGTTCAGCATGCAGGAGGCCCTGGATTCCATCCCCAGCACCAAAATCAATTAATTAATAATTTTTGAAAAATTAAAATAACAAATATCACTTTTTCCCTTTCACATTCTCAAAGTTTAAAACAAATTATGCCTCGTGCTGATAAAAGTGTAAGCCGATTCCCTCCTACCGCTCCAATAGGAGTGAAAGATGCTGTCACAAGTTACCATGATGGATTAAATACATGTATCTTCACTTCCTCCCCCGAAACCCCACACACAAAAAAGATAAAACAAGGATTTTCAAAGGTATGAACCCACAAGGACGGAGTATGGCAAAGGAGACAACAGAGGACAAGAGACATCGGCAGAATCTTGAGATCCTGGCAGCAGATGGGTGAGTGGTAGGGATGCACCGGGTCAGAGAAGACTGGAAACTAGATCCCATCGGAAGCAAGTGGCACTGTGCTTCTGAACTCCAGAGAGACTCCAGAACTAGAGGTGCCAGCTACTTCAGAAAGCAGACTGGGGGTTGGGGGGCAGGGGGCTAAAGATAGGAAGAGTTCTTGAAAGTATGGTGTGTTTACAGAGCATTTAGATTGTGGACTTCAAAGCCCAAGTCAGATCATTTACCTGATTCTCACCCAGCAGGTAAAGGAAGTTTATTTTTTTGGAGAAACTAAACTAGAGAAGTTCCAGACTTCAGAGGACTGGGTACAACTGAGGGTGGGGTTAAGTCACTACACTCTAAAGGGAAAGGGAATTTGGGGAGAAAATCCTCTCCAATCCATACATTGAATGATGAGACCCCAGTGCCTTTCTCCTGGTGGCCTCCAAGAATACTGGCAACTTGGCTTGCATCATCCAGGTAGGAGACCAGAGAATTTTTCACGAGGTCTCCCAATCACATGGCTCCGTTCCCCACACTTAATCACCCTACAAAGAAACCCCAAAACCAACAAGCGCAGACACACACACACACACACACACACACACACACACACATACTCACGCACACAATTGCTTAGAATCCATGAGACTAAGGATTCCATCCCCAGCACCATAAAAATAAATAAATAAAAATGAACATTGGGGCTGGGGATGTGGCTCAAGCGGTAGCGCTCTCGCCTGGCATGCGTGCGGCCCGGGTTCGATCCTCAGCACCACATACCAACAAAGATGTTGTGTCCGCCGAGAACTAAAAATAATAAATATTTAAAAAATTCTCTCTCTCTCTCTCTCCCTCTCTCCTCTCTCACTCTCTATTTAAAAAAAAAAAATGAACATTGAATAAGAAACAAACAAGTGAGGAAGACTTGGGTGTGAAAGACAGGACAAAATAACACAAAAGAAATTTAGGAACTATAACCTGGCTCTGTGGTGCACGCCTGTAATCCCAGTAGTTTGGGAGGCTGCGGTAGGAGAATCATGAGTTCAAAGCCAGCCTCAGCAACGGAGAGGTGCTTAGCAACTCAGTGAGACCCTGTCTCTAAATAAAATACAAAATAGGGCTGGGGATGTGGCTCAGTGGTCGAGTGCCCCTAAGTTCAATCCCCGGTACCAAAAAAAAAAAAAAAAGTATGACATCTTTAAGAACTATAGACACAGGGAGCAGAAATCCAGAGAAAAAATACTTCAATAAATATCTTTAGAGAAATAAACTTCATAACTTCATCAGGAAGGACGAACACAGGGTCACAAAAAGAAATGAGAACAAAAACCTTTAAAAAAAAGTGAGAGTCAAAAAAATATGTGAGTGTTGAAATAAAAATATTTATTTGAAGGGTATGATCATAAAATTAAGAAAAATATCCCAAAGTAGAGAACAAAAGACAGCTCTCCTAAATAGGAGATTAAAAGCAAGAATAAGAACCAAGATGTAGCTCAATGGTAGAACACTTGCCTAGCATGCACAAGATCCTGAGTTTGATCCAAAAATAAAAATAAAAAAATAAAAGCAAGAATAAACTCAAATGAATGAAATATGATATGTCAAAAAAAAGAATAAACTCCAAATCCCAACATCCAAACAATAGAAGTTCTAAAAAGACAGAATAAAGAAAAGAAATTATTATTATTATTTATTTATTTTTTTTTTTAGATTTTTTTGTTACTGGGATCTAACTCAGGGGTATTTTGCCACCAAGCCACATCCCCATCCCTTTTAGTTTTTTAGAGACATCTCACTAAATTGCTGAGGGTCTTGCTAAATTGCTGAGGCTGGCCTTGAACTATAGATTCTCCTGTCTCAGCCTCCCAAGTCGCTGGGGTTACAGGAATGCGCCACCAGGCCCAGCAAAATAAATTATTTTTAAGATAATAACAATTCAAGAAAATTTTCCGGAACTGAATAACATGAAACCTCACTGAAAAATCTCCTGAGTGTATAGGGAAATGAAAGAAAAAAACACCACCACAAAGGAAATTTCAGAATCCCAGAAATGAAGACACACTCCTAAAGACTTCCGCAGACATCAAACCAGGTCACTTTCAAAAGACCAAGAATCAGATAACTTAAGATTTCTCAACAATGTACTAGAAGTGTGAAGATAATGACATGTTGTCTTAAAATATGGAGGAAAATCATTTTCAACTCAGTGTTCTAGATTAAGCCAGACCCTTAAACAAAGATAAGGATAAGGACCTTTTTTAGAGACAGTCAAAACCTAAAAAAAGTTATATTCTATGTAAATTGGAAGATGTCTGTCACCAAAATAAGAAAGTAAACAAGGAGGAAAATGTGGAATCCATACAAAAGGACAAATACGTCATGATTCTCCTTATATGAGGTACTTAGAAAAGTCAAATTCACAGGAACAGGAAATAGAACAGAGGTGTCCAGGTACTGAGAGGAAGGGGAAATGGGGAATTAGCATTTAATAGGTACAGAGTTTCAGTAGGAGATGGAGCTTGGTGATGGTTATACCACAATACACATGTACATTTAAAAAATTATTAAAATGGTGCTGTATGCTTTATGTATTTTACCACAATTTTAAAAATGTGAAATTTTTAAAATCTTTAAAATTTTTAAAATTTAAATCTTACCACCCAGCATAGTGGTACATATACGTAAACCCAGCAACTTGGGAGGCTGAAGACAGGAGGATTACAAGTTTGAGACCAACCTCAGTAATTTAGTGAAGCCCTAAACAACTTAGTGAGAACCTGTCTCAAAACTTAAGGGGTTGGGGTTGTGGCTCAGTGGTAGCGCGCTTGCCTAGCATGCATGATGATTCTCAGCACCACATACAAAAATAAAATATTGGGGCTGGGGATGTGGCTCAAGCGGTAGCGCGCTTGCCTGGCATGCGTGCGGCCCAGGTTCGATCCTCAGCACCACATACCAACAAAGATGTTCTGTCCGCCGAGAACTAAAAAATAAATATTAAAAATTCTCTCGCTCTTTCTCTCTCCTCTCTCATTCTCTCTTTAAAAAAAAAAATAAATAAATAAATAAAATAAAATATTTGTTGTTCCATCAACAACTAAAAAATATTTTTAAAAAAGGATGGCCTGTGGCTTTGGTTTTGTTTTGTTTTGTTTTGTTTTTTAAAAAAAGCTTAAAAATATAATAAAAAATAGATGGGCTGTGGATATGGCTCAGTGGTCAAGCACCCATGGATTCAATTCCTAATACTTTAAAAAAAAAAAAAGTTGGGGATGTGACTCAGTGGTTAAGTGCCCATGGGTTTAATCCTCAGTATCAATAAATAAATAGTTAAAAATAAATTAAATTTTTATTTGAGAATGTGAAATGGCATCTGGGGATGTAGCTTCGAGGTACAGTGCTTGCCTAGCCTGCTCAAAGCCCTGGGTTCAATCCCCAACACTAAAAAAAATAATAAAAATGTCGAGAAGAATTTCTTTGAATTAAAACTGGGATCCATTAAAAAAAAAAAAAAAGAGGATCCATACAAGGGAATGAAATGAAAAGTGGATTTCTAAGATGATGTTTAGGAGAGTCTGAGGACAACAGTATGCAGTAGATCTAGGGAGCAATCAGACCCGACCAGAGCACTAGGATGAGGCTCCAGGGAAGATGTCCCTGAGGAATGGAAGGAAGGAAGGGAGAGACAAAGGGGGGAAGGAAGGAGGGAAGGAAGAGATTGTCTGATGTGTCTAATCATGTGGATAGGAATTTAGTAACTCTGTTGGAGAAGAATCAATGATATGTATATAAAAACTAAGCAAATAAGCCTGGTGAGGTGGCGCACACCTGTAATCCCAGCGGCTCCGGAAGGTGAGGCGAGAGGATTGCAAATCCAAAGCCAGATCCACAAAAGTGAGATGCTAAGCAACAGCAAGATGCTAAGCAACTCAATGAGACCCTGTCTCTAAATAAAATACAAAATAGGTCTGGGGATGTGGCTCAGTGGTCCAATGCCCCTGAGTTCAATCCCCCATATTCCCCCTGCAAAAAAATAAAATAAAATGAGCAAATGAAAAAAACAGGCATCAACTCCTGGAAGAAAAAAAAGGAACGTTATCACCATTATCTTGATGATGATGATCATTGCATAGATCAGAGTGGCAATTAGACAGTAACAGCATAGTGTCTATATAACAGTTCATCTCCTGAGCATTTATCCTAAGGGAAAAAATAAGACTAGTAGGCAAGGATGTATATTGAATGGTGTTTTCTACAGCACTGTTCATTATTATAGAAATAAAGTGGAAACCTCCTACCATACATTGATGGGTTAATGAAATTATGGCATATGCACATAATTGGAATACTACACAACAGTTAAGGATAAGTATTTATGAATTAACCTAAGATGATGCAAAAGAGAGTAACTGAAAAAAGTTACAGGACAGTAAGTAGAATTTGACATTAAAAAAAAATTATTTAGGGGCTGGGGTTGTGGTTCAGTGGCAGAGCACTGGCCTAGCACATGCAAGGTCCTGGGTTCCAACCTCAGCACCACATAAAAATAAATAAAGGTATTGTGTCCAACTACAAATAATAATAATAATAATAATAATAATAATAATAGTAAAATATTTTAAAAAATATATTTAGGGGCTAGGGTCATAGTTCAGAGGTAGTGTGCTTGCCTATCACGTGTGAGACCCTGGGTTCAGTCCTCAGCACCACATAAAAATAAATAAACAAAATAAAAGGTATTGTGTCCATCTACAACTAAAAAAATATTTAAAAAAAATTATTTAGAAGTCCATAAGTAGCTCAGTGGTAAAGTGCTACTCTAGCATGTGCCAGGTCATGGGTTTAATTCCCTACTACCTCACACTGCAAAACAAAAGGAAAGAAAAAAAAAAAAGCCCAGAAGTCTGTAGGGATAAAATTGTAGATGATCTTTAGTTTCTCTCTATTGTAATGCTTAAATTTTTATCAACTATCATATCATCTGGAAAAAATTTCATCTAATTCCATTTAGAAAATTAAATAAAAGCAAATTAACTCCACCAAGCCTGGTGGCGCATGATTATAATACCAGCAACTCAGGAGGCTGAGGCAGAAAGATCCCTAATTCAAAGCCAGCTTCAGCAACTTAGTGAGGCCCTAAGCAACCTAGGGAGACTGTGCCTCTAAATAAAATATAAAAAGAACTGAGGGCAGGGGCTGGGGATGTGGCTCAAGCGGTAGCACGCTCACCTCGCATGCGCAGGGTGCTGGGTTCGATCCTCAGCATCACATAAAAATAAAATAAAGATGTTGTGTCCACAGAAAACTAAAAAATAAATATTTAAAAAAATTCTCTCTCTCTCCTCTTAAAAAAAAAAAAAAAGAACTGGGGATGTGGCTCAGTGGTTAAGAGCCACAAGGTTTAATTCTCAATACAAAAAGACAGAAAGAAAAACAGAAAGAAAAATTACCCTGAAGAATCTTAGAGTTTACAAAATACCTTTATAATCACTGTCTTAAGCGTCACAAAAATTCAACAAAATATAATGTTTTGACATATGTGAGATCCCAGGTTTGGGTTCCATTCCCCAGGACTGCAATAAGTAAATAGAACAAAGAAAATCAAATTAATCTGATCAGAATCTTTGAGACCTGAGGACAGGTGACATGGCTTCAAGAAGCCATCAAAGCAAACCCTTAGTGTCAGCTACTCCAGGGTTACAACCAACTTCACAAACTGACCTCAGCCTTTGACAGTCCCCCCACCACACAGGCAGACACCAGGAGCCCCCCACCAGGGCATCTCTAGGGCCAGCCCTAAGCACTATGGAAACATCACCCTGATTTAAAGCATGTAGGTGACCTTAGGTACTGGGCAGAGGAATTCATAGCAGCAGGGCTGAGGTTTTACAGCTGTGACAAAGCCTTGCATGAGGTCAGGAGCAGGGTGGCCCTTGGCTTCTCTTAGCCCCTCTTAGCCCTGGCTCAGACCTTCTTGAAACCACCCCTGTCTCCCCACATTCCTAGGCACCTGGTCCTGGGTCCTCTGCTGATCTGGTCCACAGGAACACACAGGTCCACGCTGTGAACCAGCTGAAACAAAGCAGAAGTCAACAGGAAGAGTAAGAATCACGGGCTGACAAGAAACTCAGGGACAGGAAGTGATTTAGAGCCAGGAAGGCTGGGGCCTGCTGTCTAGAAGTGAGGTAACCCTGGCAGCCTGTGGCTCAGCGGGAGTTGAGCAGGACTTCAGTGCTTAGGCAAGAGGAGAAGGAAGCCAGGTCCAGCTCCTCAGCCAGGCTTCCAGGGCTCCTCACCTCCCCTGTGTACACGTAAGCCACAGGTCTTCTAGGTAAACTTTCTGTCCTCTCCCCCACTTTTCTGCCTTTGTCCCTATACTTAGAGGGCATAGTCAAGGGGAAGAGTTGTCTTACTTAATAAGGGGAGGAGATGACTGTATGTCACTGTTCATTTTATCTTTCCCATAGATCCTGGCACAACTCATAATATGGTAAATAAGAGAACAAACTAGGGCTGGGGTGTAGCTCAATGGCAGAGCACTTGCCTAGCATGCATGAAGCCAGGTTTGATCCCTAACACTGAAAATGAAAGAAACAGAGAGAGAATAAACTTAAAAGTAAGATAGCCTCAATCTGTTACTTTAAGTGAGAACTTGAATAAGCATTTTGCCTCTCTGAGTCTCTTTTTTTCCCCCATTTTCCTAGGACTGACTTCATGGTGTTATTTGCAGCTTAAATGAGATAATGTATCTAATGGGTTTCATACAAATCCCTAAATGAGTCCCTTTATCTGTTATTGATTGACTCCTTTCTGGCCCAAGGCTTTAGCAGATCAGACCACCCTGATCTGAAGAGCAACCCAGGACACCTCTTGCCTTCACAGTGGCTGTAGTTCTCATCTGTCAATCTTACCAAACAGAAGAGGAATCATCAGTAAAAGCAGCTACTGAGCTGGGTGCAGTGGCTCACTCCTGTAATCCCAGTGGCTCAGGAGGCTGAGACAGAAGGATCGTGAGTTCAAAGCCAGCCTCAGCAAAAAATGAGTCGCTAAGCTACTCAGTGAGAAACTGTCTCTAAATAAAATACAAAATAGGGCTGGGGATGTGGTTCAGTGTGGTTGAGTACCCCTGAGTTCAATTTCCATTAGCGAAAAAAAAAAAAAAAGCTACTGATAATAAATGTGAAATAAGTGGCTAACCATGTTAACTCTCTAAATGACAATTGAATCCAAAAAATGAAATGATGTTTTGTCTGCAATTTAAAAACAAAAAACTGCTGACAAAGCCCTTCATTGAGAATACCTCTCCCATGGGAATGTTTTAGCTCCCCAGGGTCACCCAGTGAAGGTAGGGGCAGTGCAGACTTATCTCTGTGTCCCCAGAGCACTATGAATCTTAGAGGTACTATGGAAACATCACCTTGATTTAAAGCATATAGGTAACCTTAGGTATTGGGCAGAGGAATTCATAGCAGCAGGGCTGAGGTTTTACAGGCTGTGACAAAGCCTTGCATGAGGACAGGGCCAGGGTGGCCCGTGGCTTCTCTTAGCCCCTCTCACAATCCCCTAGGGCCCCTAAAGATGTGAAATGCATGAGTGTGCAGAAAGCCATAGACCCTCCAGGAAGATCTCCTCCACCACCCCATCCAGCACCAGCAGGAAGCCTGATAAGCTCACAGCACGCTTATATCCCATCAATAGCAGCCCTCAAGTTTGCCAACTGCCAACAAGAGAACCCCCTGACTCTCTGTCTTCATCTCCCTGACCCAGATGGTCTCAGATGATGGATATTCTAACAGCCAAGATAATCCCATCTTGATAATTGCCCCTTACCAAGGTGAGCGTGGTGACCGACACATGTCTGTATTCGGCAGCTCAATGAGGCAGGAGGAGTATGAATTCAGAGTGTCAGCCTCAGCAACTTAGCAAGGCCCCAAGCAAATCAGTGAGACCCTGTCTCAAAATTTTTTTAAAAAGGGGGTTCAGTGGTTAAGTGCCTGTGGTTTCAATCCCCAGTACAAAAAAAAAAAAATTGTCCCTTATCTTATGCTTCCTCCAACTTATCATCTCACCAGGACTGCCCACCTAACCCAATATTTCTCTTAGTGTACCCCAAGCTTTGTTGAGGCTTACTATGTGCTAGGAATTTTTAAATTTGTTTTAATTAGTTATACATGACATTAGAATGCATTTATGCACTTAGATATATCATTCATAGATGGGATATAATTTCTCATTTTTCTGAGTGTACATGTTGCAGAATCATATTGGTCATGCAGTCACATATATACATACAGTAATAATGTCTGTTTTATTTTATTATCTTTCCTACCCCCATGTCCCCTCCCCTCCCCATCCTTCACTTCCCTCTACCTAATCTAAGGTAAAGCTATTCTTCTCTAGTGCCCCCTGCCTTATTGTAAATTAGCATCTGCATATTAGAGAAAATGTGATAAGCATTTTAATAAATGCTTTACCCACAATATCCCTGCATTAACCTCAATAACTCTTTAAGGTAAAGGCTACTACTAGTTCTATTTCACAAATGAGGAAACTGAGCCCAAAAGAGGTCATGTCACTTTCCCAAGGCCACACAATGTGTTAGCTTTCCATTATTATAACACATACCTGAGATAAGTCAATTTATAAGGAGAAAAGTTTTATTCGGGCTCAAAGTTTTGGAAGTTTCAGCCCATTACTCATTGCTCCCATACCTCTGGGCCTGTGGTGAGGCAGCAGATCATAATAGGGAGTGTATGGAGGAGTAAAAAGCCACTCACTTCAGGCCAGGACATGAAGGGGAGCAGAAGAGATTGGGGTCCCATAAGTCCCTTTGAGGACACACCCCCAATGACCTGGAGACCTCTCCCTAGGCCCCACCTCTTAAAGGTTACATCACCACCCGAAAGCAGCAAGCTGGAGACCAAGACTTTAATACCTGGACTTTTGGGGAACATTCCAAACAATAGCACACAGTAGAGGGGGAAATCATACTATAACATGTATTTCCAGTATTTCTGTGAAATCATATTTACTCCAGGTTGCTATTAACTCTGAGGGAAGAGCTGAGGTTTGCTTGTCTCTCAACTCCCATGTTGCTCAGACAAGATCTTGCTTGCACAATGAGCATGTTCTAAACTTCAGAACTACTGAGCATGAGTCATCACTAGATAGAGGGTTAAAAATGCAGAATCCCAGACTCCACCCAAGTCCTACATGAAAGGAGACAGACAGACATGAGTGATGGGAACAGGAGATTGGGGGAGTTATTCTATAAACTGGGCCCACTGAGCTGATACCCGCATGCTTTCACTTTTCAAAAGCAATTTACTTGCAGACCTTCCTGGCTGAAGTCCATAGGATATTTTATACTCCTCAGAAAACTACCTTTTATTTGCAGGAAAAATGCAGGCCCTGAAATGCTGATAAGAACACAAGTTACCTTGAAGGGAGACTTTTGTAACCCTTACACAGACTAGATCCTAGACCTCAGGGACATAAGGATAATTCCTCCTAACCATAAAATCAGTAAGAACTGGTTCCAATTAGAACTGGTCAGCATGAGCCAAAGTGACCTAGAGTTTTGTGGCAGTGGGGACTTTAAAGTTTGATGTTATCCTTCTGTCAGTAGAAGTAAAGAGATGGATGTGGGTAGGGCTCTCTGGAAATTTCCCTGGGAGCCAAATAAAACTGGAGGGCAGGAGAAGGATACTCTCCCTCTCCTCTCTGATAGGACCCACTTTCTCTCGAAAGTTCCTTATTTCCCTTTTCCTGTCCCTTCTATTAGACTCACATATGTTACTCTAAGCTACAAGTCTGAAATCTTTCTGGCATGATTGCAAGAATTGGGGTGAAGGGGGCCCTTTGTGCTGCCTCAGTTTCGTGGAAGGCCCCAGCTCTGTAACACTACAGAATCAGAAATTGTATATTTAAAACACAACCGGTAACTGGTATGCTCATCAAAATTTAAAGCAAACAAACAAAAAAATTGGGGGTAAACAGAATTGAAATGAGAGAGCAATAAAGGCTTCCATGTGCAAATCAAGAATAGGAAAGCAAAAACAAAAAACCCGATAAGGCTAATGATCTTGAAGATTGCCACTCTCCAGGAAGCACAAATTTAAAAAAAAATATTAGGGCAAGGAGGTTCCCCTATCCTCCCCAAGTTTTCACTTCCTGGATACTCCAGCCCAGTCCCATGATGTTGGGACTCAAGACTCTGGATAGCAATGAGACATCTTTAGGGGGCCACCTGCTGGTCTTAATTAGATATGCATCATGAGTTTGGCTCCAGGCAGGCTTCCCTCCGCAGTTCAAATCTCGGACCTTCTGTAGGGAATGACTTGGTCGTTTCTAGTCTTGATTTATTTCTGCTCCTTCAACACTCACCCATTCGCTTTTCTTGTCAGATAACTCCTTAATCTCTAAATGACAGCAATGCAGCATTCGATGTTTTCTTAGACCCTTGACCTTGTTGAGCTCCTAGTAGGTGCAAACATCAAGACTTCCAAAGGAGCCCTGTAGTCCCAGCACTCGGGAAGAGGCTGAAGTGGAAGAATTACTTGAGTCCATGAACTCAATATCAGACTGAACAATAGAGCTAGGCCCTATCTCAAAAAAAAAAAAAAAAAGAAAGAAAGAAAAAAAAAAGGCTTCAACAGTACATTTTTCTTCTCACTAGCATCAAAGCAAGTGATCAGTAAACAAACTAGGCATTAGTGTTCTTACTAAGAAAAAGGCACAAAAATTTAAAACTGGTCCGTATAAGTCAGTATTTTCAACATTCACATGGACATAGTTCCGTTTACTTCTATTCATACTATCTAAAAATCAATAAGAAAAAGAAGCATCGATATAGAAAACTGGGTAAAAAAAAACCCAGGTAAGTTGAAAGCAAAAGAAATGCAAATAGTCAAAGGCATTTTTAAGAATTTTACTTATCTTATATCTTTCTTAGATTTTTCTGTAATAACTGGATTTTTTAAAATTAGCTTCTCAATTTTGCATTCCTGTATTATCCTTTTAATGGTTACCTTAAGAAATTACAATATTTATCCTTATTAGTATATTATAATTCATAGTTTTACCATTCCTCAGATAATGCAAGAATCTTTTGATTTAACTCCACTTATTCCCTTCTTGCCTTTTAGCTAAAATTGTCAAATAATATATATATACATATATATATATATAGTATATCTTTAAGTCAATAATATTATTATTGTTCTATATAGTCAATATTCAAATCTTTTCCCCATATATTTACCTCTTTTCATTTATTTGTACCTACATTTCTCTACTTCCATTAGGTTCATCTTTCTGCCTGAAGAACTTCTTTTAGCATTTTAGTATAGCTCTTTCCACAATGAATTCACTCTGATTTAAATTTAAATCTTTTTCTTGATAGTTTGGATCTGCAGTGTCCCTGAAAGGCCTATGTATTAAAAGCTTTGTTCTCAGCCTTACACTATTGGAAAATGTTGGAACCTTCAAGAGTTGGGACCTAGTAGGAGGTTTTAGGTCACTGGGGGCACATCCTTGAAGGGGATAATAGGACCCACCCTTCTTGGCTTTGCTCTGCCCTTGCGCTCCACCATGATGTGTCACCTCAGGCCCAAAGCAATAGGGCTAATCAATCATGGAATAATTTCTCAAAAATTGTGAGCCAAAATAAACCTTTTATCTTTATAAATTGATTTATCTCTGGTATTTTTTACAGTAATAGAAAACCAACGCATTTTATTTTATTCCACCTTTGTTTTTTGATTGTTTGTTTACTGGGGGTTTTTGTTTGTTTATTTTTGTTTTGTTTTGTTTTGTACCAAGGGTTGAACCTAGGGGCACTCAAACACTGAACAACATCCCCAGCCCTTTCTATTTTTTATTTTGAGTTGCTAAGGCTGTCTTTGAACTTGCGATCCTCCTGTGTTAGTCTCCCAAGTCACTAGGATTATAGGTATGTGCCACCACGCCCATCTCCACCTTATTTTTGAAGAATATTTTTCTCTGTAGAAAATTCTAGATTGGTGTAGCTATTTTCTTTCAGCACTTTAAAGATTACAACATGTATTCTTGACAGTCATTTTCTTCTGATTTCCATCATTTATCTTGAAAGTGAGCTGTCAGAATTATTGCTCCTCTAAAGGTAATGTGTCTTTTTTTTTTCCTTAATCAAATTTTAAGAATTATCTTTTATTTGGTTTCAGAAGTCTTACTACAGGGAAGAAAGAAGGCAGAGGATTAGCAATGATGGTGGAATGTGATGGACATCGTTACCCAAAGTACATGTATGAAGACATGAGTTGGTGTGAACATACTTTATATACAGAGATATGAAAAAAATGTGCTCTATATGTATAATAAGAATTGTAATGAATGTATTTAAAAATAAAATTAATTTAAAAAATAAATACTTGTACTATTATCTATAGCTAAAAAAAAAAAGAAGCCTTACTACAGTGCTCCTAGTTTTGTATTTATTTTCCTTGAGATTTTCAGAGTTTCTTGAATCTGTGATTAAATGTCTTTCATCAATACTGTAAAATTCAGAGTCAATAACTCAACTATTACTCTTGACCGAGTCACTTACTCTCCTTACTAAATAATTCTAATTAATATATTTAGAACATTTATATCATATTTATATGCTTTTATGTTCTTTTCTATACTCATCTTTTTTCTCTCCATGTTTCAGATTGAATATTTTCTACTGACCTATCTTCCAATTTGATAATCTTCTCTTCTATTATATCTAATTTACTATTGAACCAATCTAAGTTTTTAGTTTTAATAATTATGTTCATCAGTTCTACAATTTTTTTAGTTTTTTTTTTAATGATGAATAGTTCATCAGCTTTCTTGAATGCATTAGAGTCTATGTATTATATTACCAATATCTTGTTCTCCTTTGGATCTGCTTTTTTTTTTTTTAAGATGGGGGTCTCTCTATGTTGTTCACTGGTCTTGAACCCTGGGCTCAAATGATACTCCTGCCTCAACCTCCAAAGTAGCCTGAACTACACATCTACACATGTGCACTACCAAGCCTAGCTTTGCTTCTATTCTTTTCCTCTTGATTTTTATTGGTCTTGTCTCCTGGCATATTTGCAACTTTCTGTTAAATGCTGGATGCTGGGTAGAATGAAAAATTAGAGGCTCTGGATGATGTTTCTCTCCAGAAAAGATGTGTATCTTTTTTTCAGGCAGTTAGAGTAGAGTCAAATCATTTGATCCAATTTAGATGTCCCAGGTTTTATGTGGGCAGGTCTATTTCTGGAATGCCTTTATTCTGAGATCATAGCCCTTCAGGAGTCTCACTGAACCTCTAGAGTGTTTACTAGATCCTTCTTTCTCACAAGAACCAGAAATGCAGTTTTTAAATCCCCAACACCCTGAAAAGCCAAAAGCTATGTCTAGATTAATAGTAGCTTTCTGCTTTGTTTCTGCCTCCTCAGCATGTGCAAAAATCACATTTTGTGTGTGTGTGTGTGTTTGTGTGTGTATGTGTGTGTGTGTGTGTGTGTGTGTGTGTGAGAGAGAGAGAGAGAGAGAGAGAGAGAGAGAGGGAGAGAGAGACCTAATTTTTATTGTTATTGAAAGGAATCCAAGTCTGATACAAGATACTCTGTCATGACAGAAACAAAAGTCAAATAATATACATTTTTTAAAAAGGTTATTCTGTAGGAAATGGCCATGAGGGAAGAGTGAGAGGAAGAAAGTAGAAGCAGGGAGGGTGACTTGGACATTGACCTTCTTTTTTTTTTTTTTTTTTGGCACTAGGGATTTAACCCAGGGATGCTCTACCCCTGAGCTACATCCCTCGCTTTATCTATCTATATATCTATATCTATATATCTATATATAGATATAGATATTTATTTATATTTTGAGAGAGGGTCTTGATCATTTGCCCAGGCAGGCATTGAACTTTCCATCCTCCTGCCTCAGTCTCCTGAGTCACTGGAATTACAGGAGTACACCACTGCACCCATGACATCAAACTTTACACTATAAATTCCATTCCTAGTAATTTTTTCAAATGTGTTTTAGTTGTTATTGGACACAATACACTTGTTTGATTTATTTGTTTTTATGTGGTGCTGAGGATCCAACTCAGTGTCTCATATGTGCTAGCTCTACCACTGAGCTACAACCCTAGCCCCCATTCCTAGTAATTTTTTAAAATATATATATATATTTTTTTTTTTTTGGTTGTTGATGGACCTTTATTTTATTCATTTTTTTATATGGGATGCTGAGAATTGAATCCAGTACCTCACACGTGTGAGGCAAATGCTCTACCACTGAGCCACCATCCCAGCCCATTCTGAGTCATTTTTAAGGAAACAACAAAAGGTTATTTCATAAAACTCTTATTTCTTAAGTTATTTACAATAGGGGAAAAATTGGAGATGACTTAAATATCAATCAACTTAAGATTAATTAAATTGCTACATCAGGGGCTTAGGCTGTGGCTCAGCAGTAATAGCACTCACCTAGCAAGTGTGAGGCCCTGGGTTCAATCCTCAGCACCAGATAAAAATAAATAAATAAAGGTATTGTGTCCAACTACAACTAAAAAAAATAGGTATTAAAAAAATTGCTACATCAATTAAAAATGAGTGCTGAGTTTATAGCCCAATGGTAGAGTGCTTGCCTAGTGTGTGCAAGGCCCTGGGTTTGATCCCCTCACTATAAAGATAAATAAATGATAAAAATTTAAATGAAGGTGTAAAGGAATGTTTATTGGGATCACAAGATAACAATTGAAAAAAAAATCAGGTCCTAAAAGAATTTATACAGTGAGATTCCACTTATGTTAAAAATAATTATACATGTGAAGAGATACACGTACAATCTATAATTACTTTTAACATGACTCTATATTATATATGGTTACATTTTATGATATATCCTGGGAGAATGAATAACAAAATATTAAGGGTAGTTGTCTGTGAAAGAGGAATAGAGCTTGTGTTTATTTTGTGTATGTGCTTTTACGAATTTCCCCTATTTTTTCAACAGTAGTGCTATTTTTATCATCAAATATATATATATATATTTCTTTTTTTTTTTTTTTTTTTTGCTCCTGACATTGGTCCCTGACCTTGGCCTTTCCTGAAGTCTCTCTCAGCTGTCAGGGAGGATTTAAGTTCTGGGATGAAAAGTGAACATTTTAAACTCCCATAAGGCAGCCAGCTTACCTCCAGCACTGAGCCCAGGCTGCTGCTCCACCCCAAAACGTTCAGAGAACAAATCCCCTCGCTGTGCTTCCTTCCTTGCTTCCCTCCCCCGATCTGTCCCGAAGCTTCTCTGCACCTGGAGTTTGTCGTTTTACAGGCCCATGCATTTGACAACAGTGAGAGGGAACCCGAGGGCGGGAGGCGCACAGCAGGTGAATGACAGGAACGCCACCCCACGCTACGCGCTGCGCTGAGAGCTTAGGACATTACTCAGCCCCTTCCTGCTCGCCTGGTGCTCCACCCCTGCTGTCTTCCTCCTCCGGGGCCGCACCCTGGAAGGTCAGGTCCTTCCTTGCTGGTTTCACCTCCAGTCCAGGCTATTTTTCTCTTTTTCTTTATGTGATCCCATCTGTATCCTCCACCTCTGCTCCCGCCCCAAGGGATCTCTTAGGTGGAGCATTTAAACCCAGCCTTGGGCTCTGCCACCGAAAGTCCTTCAATAGCCCCTTTCTGACTCTGGAATCCTAAGCCTAGGAGGTCAGCCTTCAGTCACTTGTCCAAGTGAGTGTGTGCCAAAGTCTGTAAGCGCAACTACTTTTGGTACACAAGTGGACCTGATTTACTTAAACGGATTACTTTTATCACTTATTAAAATATAATTAGAAGCTGGATGTGGTGGCACACACCTGTACTCCTAGCACTAAGGGAGCTAAAGAGGGATAGAATGGCTTGAACCCAGGAGTTAAGAGACTAGGCTGGGCAACACAGCCAGAGACTGGTCTCAGAACCACCCCCCAACACACACACACTCACACAAATTGTAGCTGTAAACCTGAAATCACAGGTTTGAAACTCTAATTATATCTTTAAGGTATGAAAGAGTTTGGGGTCAAGGGTTTTGGGGTTTTGTTATCTTCCCTGGGGTTTGAATCCAGGAGCACGCTTCCACTGAGCCACCTTCCCAGCCCTTTTTATTTGTGGTTTTAGACAGGGTCTCAGCCTGGAGAGTTGACACAGACCTGTAATCCCAGCCACCTGGGAGGCTGTGGCAGGAGGATTCTAAGTTTGAGGCAGTTTCACTGGAGAAGTAGCTCAGTGGTAGAGTACCCTAGGATTCGATCTGCAAATCCAAAAACTTTTTTGATAGTTGCAGATGGACACAATACCATTATTTTATTTTATTTGTTTTCATATGGTGCTGTGGGTCAAACCCAGCGCCTCACATATGCTAGGCAGGCACTCTGTCACTAAGTTACAATTTTTAAAATGAAGAGAGAAACTTACCAAATTACCCAGGCTGACCTCAAACTTGCAACTCTCCTGTCTCAGCCTCCTGAATTACAGGTGTTGAAAGGTATTCTTGCTTAGAATGAGACTGAAGTAGACCTTTAAGTTCAAAATGTGGCTCGATTTTTTAAAAAACCCAACAATTTTACATGTGGTACTTAGGGCAACAATTAAGAAAACCGACCACTAGAATGGATCTCCCCAAGGATCCCTTTCTCCTTCAGAAGCCCGGGCTTCCTTCACATATTCCTCTCCCTTCCCCAGCCCATCTTCTAACTCATCCCATGCTCACCTCCTGGGGCATCCGTCTATGGGCTTTTTCCTAGACAACATTTTCATTCAGTGGCCAAAGTAAGGCTCTAACCAGTTATGGGTTTCTACTCCTATATCCGGCCAGCCCAAAGCTTCTCAGTGAATTGCCACCTTGAGGAAGGAATTTTAGCATGGATTCCAAAGGCATTTAGAAGGAGTATGTTGGGCTGAGGTTGTAGCTCAGTGGTAGAGGACTTGCCTTGCATGCATGAGGCACTGGGTTCAATCCTCAGCACCACATAAAAATAAATAAATAAATATATTATGTCCATCTACATCTAAAAAAATTTTTAAAAAACCAAAATTTAAAAATTTAAAAAAAACAAAAAACTGCATGAGTATGTTTCTGAGACTCCCCCTGCCTGGCCCAGCACACATGAGCTAGGCTTAGGAAAGCAGTATATTCATTGAATGAACTTTTTTTTTCCTTTTGTTGTGTACAGGGGAATTGAACCCAGGGCCTTGTACATGCAAGGCAGGTGGTCTATCAAATGAGCTATATCCCCAGTCCCCTGAGAACATTTCTTTATTGAGCTCAAATAATCCCAAACCCCTGTGCTGGGGTCTGCAGAGATGAGTTCAATAGAATCCCCTTCTCAAGGACCTAAAAGATGGACAGGAGATGGCAGCAGGAGGTGATGAGGTACTAGGAAACATACTGGAAGGAAGAAAGGAAGGAAATCACAGAGCCCTTCAAGTTCAAGGCCTTCAAGGGACCTGAACTAAAAACCAGTGCTGTGGCCATGCTGTGTGTGGCATGGAAATCACCAAGGAGAAGGACAGACAGCCTCAAGT
The DNA here is from genome assembly GCF_052094955.1 of Ictidomys tridecemlineatus. Classification (NCBI taxonomy): domain Eukaryota; kingdom Metazoa; phylum Chordata; class Mammalia; order Rodentia; family Sciuridae; genus Ictidomys; species Ictidomys tridecemlineatus. Next base: position 52,672,216 of record NC_135479.1, on the reverse strand, counting down.
GCTACCGAGGGTGGGCTTTGTCCTGAGAGTGGTGAAGAGCCACAGAATTCTTCAGAGGGAAGGGAGAGGGGAGATGAGACCACTCTGTTCTGAAAGTTGGACCAAAGGGGCTCGGGGCTGAGCAGAGGAGAGTTAGGAACAAAAATCCAGCCCTTATTTTGCTTACTGAGCTGTGGCCCTGATATGGCCTGCAGCAACCTGGACAAGGGGTATCTTTGGCAATTTAACTGCTAGAAGGAGGGGCCTCTTTGTTTTCTGTTCTGAGGCCCAAGGTGTCCCTGTGCTGCTAACAGTCCTGGACTATGTAATATAGAGCCCATGAGGATGGAAAAAGGGAACAGATTGAAGAGAGATTTCAGAGGCCTTGGGGAACAGAGAGAAGCCTAGAGGGTGTGAATCCTCAAAACCTACAATGGGCCTTGAACTGTCTGGAACAAGCCGGGTCAGGGCCCAACACCTGCAGGAAGACACCGGGAGCTACAACTGGTTCCTCATCTGGTCTTACTGTGGGGACTACAGCCCCACCAGGAACCCCAAGTGGCTGCACAGGGCTGGCTGTTACAGGAAAGTGAGCAGGGTGTGCATGTGGGACCACTGAAGCAGCCTGTCTCCCCTCTTGGCCTCTGCATGGGTTTCCCTAGGGACCGGACCTCTTACACTCCATACTTCTGGGATCCTTCTGCCTTTACGTTATAGGCTTTCCCATTTTCCCACATTTACCAAATCAGTCCAGATGCTGAGGAGTGTGTGGGGGACAGGAAGAGGGTCAAAGATCATATGCACACACACACACACACACACACACACTCATGGCCAGGAGGTGCCCTTAGGCATCACTTAATTGCAGACCGGGAGCTTGCACAGAGGTGCAGCCAGCTTGCCCCTGGTTCTGCTTTTCTTGCATCATTCTGTCATGCAGAGCTAGGACTGGGACTTCACTGGCCAACCCTGGGCATTCAGAACAATGACTGAATCCACATAGCCATTAGGGTCTGTTATTCAAGTCCTGGCCAGTAATCTAGACACGCCCACAAACATCGTGTTTAGCTAGTGATGATCACTGTCAGGTGTTTTCTCATGGACAGCAATGACAGAAAAAGATAAAGTGCCTTATCCTGGCGAAGGTTGGTCTTAATCTATGAACTCACATCCTCCCTCTCTCTCTTCCACTTCTCCCCCTCCTCTTCTCACTATTGCCTCTGGCCTGGATTTGCAGTTTTTGGTCCCAAGTTTGCTCTCCAACCTCCATCCCACTATGTCTTGGATATTTGGGATGACTTATTCGTATTAAAGTGTTGGCCCTGGAATAGGGTTCCAAAGGGCATGGATTCTCCCATCCTAATAGGGTTTCCCTGTCAGCTCTCCCCACACCATACCCACAGGGGGTGGAAGGAAGGTGGAGCAAAGGGGGATACCCTTGTTGCTGGACACTCCGTGTCCTTCTAGAGGAGCACAAGAGCCAGGAGCTGAAGAGATCCCAGCTCCATAGGATGCTGGGGACAGTGAAGTGGGGATAGAGGAGCAAATCACTCTGAAGGTTCCTGGGGCCCTCCAGGACCCTGTCTGAAAGAGCCACATCAGCTTCTGGTCCTCCTCCCCCTCCAGCCTAAAGGAAGGACCCATCTCCAAGTGACCCAGAACCCCAGAAATCTCAGAGATCAAAGGTTCCTACCCAGATTTCTCCTTAACGTTCCCTAGGGAGGCTGCTAAAAACTCAGATTTCAGAACTCAAACTCTGCATGTGTTGATAATGTTGAAAGCCCCAAGACATATTGTTGAATTGAACAAGCAAGATGTGGAGGTGTGGGTGTGGTGAACCCCTTTTATATTTTTAGAAAAGTAGCAGGGGGGGAGATACAAATCCACATTTGAATTTGCTCTTGTTGACAAAAATAAATAAGATGCACAAAACTAACCACTAATGACAGTGGTTATCTATTTCAAATGTGGCAAAATACACGTAACGTGTCTTGCTAAGTTGCTTAGGGCCTCGCTAAGTTCCTGAGGCTGGCTTTGAACTCCAGATCCTCCTGCCTCAGCCTCCCGAGCTGCTGTGATTACAAGCATGTGCCATCGCGCCTGGCATCAAAGCCATTTTTAAAAAATATCTTTAATTATAGATGGACACAATACCTTTATTTTGCTTATTTAGTTTTTTATGTGGTAACCTTTCATCTTCCCAAAATGAAACTCCGTACCCATTTTTTCCTTCCTCCAGCCCCTGGCAACCACCATTCTACTATCTGTTTCTATGATTTTGACTACTCTAGCTAGCTCCTGGAAGTGGAATCATACAGTGTTTGTCTTTCTGTGACTGGCTTATTTCACTTAGCATAATGTCCTCAAGTTCCATCCATGGTGCAGCCAGAATTTACTTCCTTTTTAAAGCTGAATGATATCCCATTGTATGTATATACCACATCCAGTCATCCATTCATAGACACTCAGGTTGCTTCCATCTTTTAGCTATTATGAATAATGCTTCTAGGAACATGGATGTACAAATGTCTGAATCCTTGTTCCCAAATATTTTGAGTATGTATGCAGAAATGAAATTGCTAGATCTTATGGTAATTCTGTTTTAATTTTTGGAGGAACTGCCATATTGTTTCCCACCAAAGCCACATCATTTTATATTCCCACCAGCGGGGCACATGAGTTCCACTTTCCCCATATCCTCAGTAACATTGTTAATATCTGTCTGTTTATGTATACATTTAAATGGTTATCTTTTGAAAGGATATGTAGGAAATGGGCAGATGGGGAACATGGAGGGGATTTTCACTGCAAGCCTTTTAATACTTTCTCCATTTTGAACCAACTGAATGTATTACTTATTCAAGAAACTAAATTATTTTGCCAACATTCATTAAGAAAATTTCCAAACATCCAACAAGTTTGAAATTATTTTGCAACAATAATCCAGATAGCCACCACCTAGATTCCACAATTACTATGTATTATTCTTGCATTACCATATAACTATCCATCCATCAATAATTTCTTAAATATAGAATATAGTTTCTTGGGCCTCTCTCAACACCTGCTAAGTCCTTCACATGGGCCTGGACCTTTGTGTGTTTTAGTCAATTCTCCAAGTGATTGTAGCATTTGGGAACTTCTCTCCTGGTCCAGCTTCTCATTTCATGCAGAAATTGTACCTGCAGTTTATTAGCAGTTAACCAGCCTTGGCCAAAATTCTTCCCTTGTCCGGAAGACTCTTACCCTCACAAAAGGTGTCTCCAAAGGAAGGTCTTATTTATCTTGCTGGGGCCAATACAGCCCCCAAAATCATTCCCCTCCTGGCCTACCTCTTCCCCAGAACATGCTTCGATGGCTCAATGACACAGCCTTCAATGTGGCTCCAGAACAGAACACAACTCTTCAACATGGCCTATCCAGAGAGGAGACCCAGCGCTGGTCCCATGCTTCCCAGAGCTGGAAATTATTCTCCTGGGACTCAATCTGCATGTGTCCTTTCTGCTGAGAAGAGTAGGCCATCTAAATGAGAGGATGGTATTTGTAATAGTCATCTTATTCACTATGCCAGCACCAGATCAGCCAAGCTGCTGGAATTAATAAGCATTCATGTCCTCTTTTAGCCTTTTTCTTTTTCCATAATACTAATGACTGTGATGGTGATGATGACGATGACTATGATGATCCAACAGCAGATAACATCAACAGGTCCCCTGTTGCATACCAATGTTGTTCCAGGTGCATTATTTGCATTCATTCCTTTTTATTGCCACAGGAATCCTATAGAGTAGGTACCATATCCCCATTTTTTTAAACAGATGAAACAACAGAAGCATGAAGTGATTAAGTAACTCCCCCAAAGGGATGTGGTATTTTCTCTTTAGTCACCACTACATATAAATACTGGTCTTAACTTCCCAAAGTTCCCTACTATCAAATTCCATGATATAGATCCTCCTAGCTAATATACCTGCGCTCTCAACCTTTTCTAATGCCTCATTTCTTCTGCCTGCCAAAATTTAATAGTCCTCTGTTCCACTCTCTATCTCAATCTTTCTAGATGGTTAGAGCCAGCCAGATAAATAAATTCAAATTAAGATGTCTCCAGCTGGTTTATTTACTCCCTCAGGTAAGTGTGTGTGCATGTATGTATGTGTGTGTGTTCATATACAAATATACAACCCTTAAAGTAGAATTCTTATTCTAGAACATAAAACCATAACAGATTATGATAATAAATATTTACAGATCGAAGGCAATATCACAGCAGGATAAGTGGAAAAGATACCAGGGCCTCAGGATCATCATATCTCTCCAGAAATTGTATCATATAAGTCTGAATCTAAGAATGGCTTGGCCTGGCTCAGTCTTCTTTCTGGGGAACATAGTGGGAGTTGGTACTAAGGTATTTGGGGCACCTTTTCCAGACCCCCAGAAAGTTCTAGGTAGAGTCATGAGCCATACTATTGAAGGAGCTGAAAATTTTGCAATGGGTCCCTGAAGGTGCTAATGGAAGGAGAGAAATTGGGGAAGTCCTATGAACCACAGCTGCCAGATGAAACACAGGACACCCAGTTTAATCTGAATTTTAGATAGACACTAAATAAATTTTTAAAATAAGTATTTCCCATGGATGTACTTATACTAAAAAAAAAAAAAAAAAAGCACTTGGTATCTGAAATCCAGATTTATGTGGGCATACTGCATTTTTATTTACTAAATCTGAGACTTCCAGGAAAAGAACACTGGAGACAATGCTGACAGCTCCTACCCATCCACTTCTGTCCTTGGGTGAGGTGGCCACATGCACTACTTAGATGCTCTACCCTCAGCTTCAAGGTGTCCATGGAGCCAAAGTGGTGATTGATGGGACAGAAAAATGGTCATCCTATGGGGTCACACTCATGCTTGGCTATATCTTACATCTAGTAACTCCCCTCCCCCAGGAGAAAACTGATCTTGGGAGACCTCCCGAGAGGGCAGGACGGGTATTCCCCAAAATGGCTTCCAGTTACCCCACCTTTGATTCTCCTATATTCTTGATTTTTTTAATCACAAAAGAAATGCATATTCATGGTGAAAATTGAAGTATCACAGAAAGTCACTCCAGAGAAAACTACTACTAACAGTTTGAAGTGTCTTCTTCCAGATTTTTCTCTATAAATTCTATCATGTAGTAGTCTCAGTTTCACAAATAGAATCATAGTGTACAGACTGCTCTGAAACTTGTTTCTATATCAGGAACTCCTTTCTGCACATATGTGTGGTTTCCTACTTCTTGGTGTTACTCTGTCTCATTTTGTTACTTAAATATATTTTTAATTTTTAATTGATGTATAGCAATTATACATATTTATGGGATACAGTGTCACATTTCAATACACATATAATGTGTAATGACCAAATCAGGATAATTGGCATGTCCATCACCTCAAATGTTTATCATTTCTCTGTGTTAGGAACATTCAAAATCCTCTCTAGTAGCTATTTTGTAACATACAATGAATTGTCCTGAACCATAGCTACCCTACTGAATTAAAGAAGTAGGCATAGGATAGGGGGAATAACTTATTTGCCCCTTTATTTCAGTAGTGATTGGTCTTTGGGCAGTTTGAGCCCCTCTCTGAGTGTTTGATGAATGACAAATGCACTCAGGCACATCACACAAATATTTATGTGTCACAGCCTTCCTGAGGCTGACTGACTGATCCTTCACCAAGTGCACAGGATGGGGATGCAGTTGGGGCAGGGGTCCTTGAGGGTGGAAGAACTGTGTGTGATTTTCCTGTTGCTGGGATGGGGAGACTCGTGCCTGGGAAGCCTCTGTCCAAGGGGCCCTGGGTCACTGTCTCCACCGTGAGCCCCTCTGACTCAGACTAGAGGCTCCTCTCCTAGCATCCTCATCAGGATCACCTGATGCCAGCAGCTGCCCAACCCCTGGGCAACGTCAAGAGCCTCCTGGCCTCAAACGGGTTGGGCAACATTCACTTCCCGGCGCTGTCCTACCGACCTGCTCGGTCATTAGGAAATGACTCCGCGGCGGCGGTCACAGTGACAGCAGCGGCAGAGGATCCAGCTGCCCAGGCCCACAGCCTCTGCGTGGCTCCCAGCTGCTCTGTGGATGCTACTCTTGGTCAAAGTCCAAGTGAGTCTGGGGTCCTGGCTGGGTGTGGGGAAGGAGCAGGGCAGTGTTCTGAATTGATGCTGGAGTGATACTGGGGTGTGTGTGTGTGTGTGTGTGTGTGTGTGTGTGTGTGAGAGAGAGAGAGAGAGAGAGAGAGAGAGAGAGAGAGAGAGAGAGAGAGAGAGAAGAGAGAGAGAGAGAGAGAGAGAATATGATGCATGTATTGTTTATGGGTGAGGATGTATCATAGCTAAAACTATAGGGACTTGCATTAAGGTTCTAGGGAGAATATCAGGTGCCTAGAAATGTCACTGTCTCTTAGTGGCAGTGGTTTCCCAGGGATGGTGACACCTGCTCCCTCTGAAGATGGTTTACCAACCATCGCCTTCCTCCTGCCTCACCATCAGCCAGAGGGGCAGCCCTGTTTATGGTCATTCTGAGAAGGGAAGTTTGGGTAGTCACTGTTCTATCCACATTTCTTCATCTACTCCTTGGATCAAAGTTTGGAAAGCCTTCCACAAAGGCCCATGGGAGCCCCCAGTAGATGAGACAGTTCACAGTGAGGGCTGTGTAGTCAGACCATCCTGGGTTCAAATCCTGGGTCTGTCCGATCCTAGCAGTGTGACATGGAATAAATTACTTTACTTAAGCAGTCTGTAAAATGGAGATAATACTTACCTCCCAAAGTTATTGTCAGAATTCAACCAGGAAGGGATGCAAAATGCCAACCACATAATTAGTGTTCAATAAATAGTAGCTGTTATAATTATTTATTATGAGCTCAACACTGGACCCATCTCAGAAGGAAGATTTTCCAGTCTTCTTCCCCCCAATCTCTCAAGGCACAAATGGGGATGCTTTTGGCATACAATGCTCTGCTTTGTCACTTCACTAGCTTGTGTCCAGACTAGAGCATGTTCCTTGCGCTTCTTCTGCTGTCTGTTCCCATACGCAGCCCTCAGGTCCACCAGAGGAACTCAAGGATGGAGAATGGCACAGAATAAAGAACAAGGAGAGATGCAAGAAAGGAGAGGTCCTAGAAAGACCGAGATGAGAAGAAGAGGGAGAAGGAGATGACATTGTCCAGGTGTGAATGCCATGGGTCTACTGAAACAGAAAGGATTGCAGTGGAAAGAGGCCATCAGTGGAGGCTTAGGATATCTTCTGCACTCCTTGGACCCCTTTTACTTTTCCTAGAACTCACATGAGAAGTAAAAAAACAAAAACACCCCTCTCTTCCCCCTTCCCTGCTCATCCAGAGGACAGTGCTTCCTGAATTAACTTATATCTACTCACCCAATCTTATCCATTGGTTCCAATAATGTTCTATCATCTGTGGGATCTTCTCTCTTTGCTATCTCCCTCTCCATCATCTTCCCAAGTGACCCTGGGCAAGTCTCTCCACCTCTCTAGAACCTGACTCTCCTCATCTATAAAACTAGGAGGTTCAATTAAATGATGGCTAAAGTCCATTCTTCCCCAATATTCTTTTATTTGCTCTTATTCTCTTGCCTACTTTGACCCCTATTTCTCAGTTATCCAAACCATTTAAGCTACTGATCATCAATCTTCCTTTAAAAAAAAAAAGTGCTTTTTCAAGAAAATGTCCTTTTTCAATAAATGCCCTCTAGGCTCTAAAAATTCATGAAAGATGTTCATGATCATTGCTTGTCCCCAGTGTGTAAGCTCAATATTAAGCAAATACCAGATTCTCAGAAAACTCCTGTTGAATATTGGATGGATGGATGGATGGATGGATGGATGGATGGATGGATAAGGGAATTACTATTGTATACCTATGGGGAGTTATGAAATGCAGGAGGACATATTGGTAATTGGTTAGCTTGAGAAAATCATGGTCATCTTGATAATAACTCCTTGGTTAATTCAGGCATTTCCCAGTGTGTTATGAAATGAAAACTGACAAACCCCAGAATTACTGTTTTAATATTTATTCATTGCCCATTACTTAACTAATCTATGGTCATGTTGATCAGGTATTCTAATTTTAGGAGAAGCGCCTCCTCTTTTAGTTAAGAACCATAACAGAGGTTACCAAAGCCCCCTCTGATCTTCCTTCTCGGTGAAATCTCTCATTTACTGAGCACTTACTGTGTGCCATATTCTTGCATTAATTCAGGACTCTAGGAGGAAAGTCGACTTTATCTTACAGATAAGAAAGTAAGGCTCAAAGAGGTTAGAAAACCTGGCCAAGGTTATAAATAGAGTCAGAAATGTATGTATCAAATATTAAAACCTGGTTCCACTATCTGAACACTTGACTCCCTTCCCCTCACCTAGACACCAAATCTCACTTCAGAGACCAAATCTGCAACCCTCTGCAACGGTTTTGGGACTGATTCCATGATCCTAGGTCTCCCATTACCATCACCAAATATTTTTACTCTTTCTTAGTGATAGGATATTTTCAACTTGGCAAAATGGACTTGGAACCAGGCCAAGAGAGCAGAGCGATTCCAAAAGATTTGTGATCTTTATCGTTTGTCCTTCCCAGTAGCTGATCTCATTTCCATCATGTCTGTCGGGCCTCAGGGATGGCCACACTACTTTGTCAGGGTGTCTGGGGTCTTTTATCTCTTGTCATGGAAGGAAGAATATAATCAATAACAGACAAGCATGGTTCCTTCCAAAGAGGCTGTTCTAGATAGGTTTGGGCTACACAGTTGTGATACTGGGGCCTTTTAAATGAAGACCCATGGATGTCACCACATATCCAAGCGGGTTTTTCTCTTTGAAATCATGGAGAGTTCTTGCTGAGAGCATTTTGGGGATGTCTCCTTTGTAGCCAGATACTGTTTCAACCCACCATGTTACTTTATAGTGACCCCATAGTTTTAATCTCAAACAATATCATGCCATTTAATCTCTCCTTCACTTTTTCACCAGATTTGTCTCCCAGTGAGTTCTGGCCATTTCCCAAACATCAAACACATCCTCCAAGAATGAGAATCTGCCTTCACTGAGGTTCATCAGCAGGTTCTCTGACTGCCTTAGGCGGCCGTGGAAGAAGAATTTGAAGAATGACTGAGCATGGTAGGTGTTTAACTATGAGGAGGGCCAGCAGGCATTTTCATGTGTAAATTCCAGGCTTTTCTACGAGGGATTGAATCCAGGGCCTCAGATATGCTAGGCAAGTGCTCTACCACAGAGCTACATCCGCAGCCCCTCTGAACTTTATTTTTTTTAATTTTTATTCTTTACATGTTACATATTTTTATTTGTTCTTTTTAGATATACATAGCAGTAGAATGAATTTTGACATGTTTTACATACATAGAGTATAACTTATTCTAACTCGGATCCCCTTTTTGTGGTTGTACTTGATGTGGAGTCTCACTGGTCGTGTATTCATATATGAACATAGGAAAGTTATGTTTGATTAATTCTACTGTCTTTCCTACATCTCCTCTCCCTTTCCTTCATTCCCCTTTGTCTAATCCAGTGAGCTTCTATTCTTCCTCCCCTCCTGCCTTTTAACCTTTCTTGATCTTAAGTAAAAGTTGTTTTCAGTAAGTTAGGCTGCCTGAATTTTGGAGATGGCTAAAAGAGATGAGTATAATGAATGAAAGAAAAATCCTATTTTCTTTCACATCTCAGATTGGTTTTAAGTGTTAGCATCTGCCTATCAGAGAGAAACTTTGGCCTTTAGTTTTTTGGGATTGGCTTATTTTACTTAGCATGACAGTCTCAAGTTCCATCCACTTACTGGAAAATGCCATAATTTCATTCTTCTTTATAGCTGAGCTTTATTTTTAAAACAGTCATAGCTTTATATCCACCCTTAGCACAGAGGAATGCAATCCAGTGGCTGGAGGAAATTCATGCATCAGCCAATCCTAGCGGAGGGGGAAGGTTAAGAAGTAGTGGGCGGTTTCTGAAAAATGGCCACTTTGGATACGGACCCAAATTGAAGACTGGACTGAGCCAGGACATACATTTTCTTAGCTCTCTGTTTGCCCTGGGAACTGGGTCCTCCTGTCTTCACTTCTGCATTGGACCAGGAAGAGGTGAGGTAGTGACCTCACCATGAGTACATGTCATGGTTGGGGTGAGGCATCGGGCACTTGGGGGTAGTTTTCATCACGCTCCTCACACCTCCTTTCACAATCCAGCGTGGCTTGGATCTCTCATCTGTTTTGCAGCGCCCCTTCCAGAAGCTTCTGTGCGTCTGCTTCCTAAGACTCTTGGGTCTCTAGGTCTTAGGTTTTGGTTTGAATCAGGGCACTAAAGAGAAGCAGCAGAAGCGGAAAGAGTGGGAGTACAAAGAAGAAGAAGGTTAGAGAAAGACAAAGCTTAGAGAAATCCCTTGAGGCAGGGGTGTGGGTGGAAGTTAGGAAGTGGGGGAGGGGGAAGGAGGAAGAAAGGCCTGGATGTTCATGATCCTCCACCTTTGTCCTTTGACCAGCTAAACCCTGCCTTCTCTGAGGGGGTCATGTCAGAAGGGGAGAGCAAGGACAGCTCGGGCAGCGAGTGCCCTGTATGCTACGAGAAGTTCCGGGACTTGGAGGGTGCTAGCCGGACGCTGAGCTGCGGCCACGTGTTCTGCCACGACTGCTTGGTCAAGTATCTGCTGTCCACCCAGGTGGACGGGCAGGTACAGAGGACCATCGTCTGCCCCATCTGCCGCTATGTCACCTTCCTCAGCAAGAAGAGCTCCCGCTGGCCCTCCATGCTGGACAAGAGCTCGCAGACCCTGGCTGTGCCGGTGGGCCTGCCCTCTGTGCCCTCGCCAGACCGTGGGGGCCACACAAACCCTCTGGCCATCTCCCAGCAGGTCTGGAGACCATCCTCGAGTCAGGGCACCCAGCTTTCCTTGGATCTGTTGCCCAGCCTGCCCCGGGAGTCGCAGATCTTCATCATCAGTCGCCATGGGATGCCCTTGGGAGAGCAGGACACCGTGCTGCCGCGTCGCAGCCTGGCGGAGCTCTCGGAGGTGTCCCCCGCTCCCAGCTCCACCCGCTCCTTCTGTTGTCGGTCAAGGGCCCTCCTACTCATCACCCTCATCGCCGTGGTGGCTGTAGTAGCAGCCATCCTGCCCTGGGTGCTGCTGGTGAGGAAGCAGGCATGAGTGGTGTCACCCAGAGGGACAGAGGAGGGAGGTCCAGCCTGAGAGCTGCTCTGTAGCCTGGTTAACCATGGCTTGGGTGGAGGCGGAGGGAGCCCTGGTTGCAAACACGCTTTGAGGAAGGAGCCTGGACAGAGAGAGGGATCCAGTACCGTGAGGCTGGAAGTATGACGGCTGTGCTCCACCTTCACCCACCCGGTCTCAGCAGGAGTTAAAGCGTGGCAGGGAGGCGACAGCTGAGCTGACCTGAGAAGCAGGTGCTCCACCTGTGGCCCCTATGTGTATCCTCAGCAAATACCACTCCTCTAGGCCAGAACTGAGCAGCCTGGGCAGATCCATGGTCACTGCCCATGGGGTCACCAGCCCTAAGGTGCAGTCACCTGCCAGGTGACAAGCCTGAAGCCAAGGGGGCCTCCTTCAGAACAAGGAAGTTCTGCTGGCCTGTGTCTTGCCCGATGGGGGCCCAGTGGCAGACCTCCTCCAGAATTCTCACTGGGGATTTTCTAGGTTTCTAATGCAAACCAGAACAAGTAGTAGAGTTGGTGCCAGGGCCCAGGTTCAGGTTTCCCAGAATCTTAGCACCTGTACACAACCCTCCCAGCATCCCAGTCCTCCCTGTCTTCTATTCACCAGCCTGGAACATCTTCCCTGAGTGGGAAGCTGATCTCAGAGGCTGTGGCCCAAGCTTGGCTGGGGGAAGCAACAGAAGAGGGTCAGCCGGGAAAGCTGAGGCTACAAGGGCTGTTGACAGAGGCCACAAACTGAGTCAGAGATCTGAGTCCTCTGGACCTACCTCTCAAGGAACGGGCCAGATTTTAAGTTTTGGGGTTCTCAAGGGTGGAGTGGAATGAAAGGCAGGGAGTGGAGGGGAAGCTCGACAGGCCAGACTGGAGTCAGCTGAGAACTATGTGGGCAAATTAACCCCTGGGGGCTCCCGCCTCCCTCCCAGCCCAGGTCCTCCTCCTTCTCATGACCCAACCATTCATTAGAAGCTGCACCAGCTGGGCCAGTTCCTGAGGTGGATTCTCAAGCCAAGCTGGGCGAGGAAGGGTGGAGAAGAAAACAGCTGTGCTTGGCGGGGACACTGCTGTCTCAACAAATGCCAAGAACCAGCTGCTATCCAAGGCTGCTTCATCTGAGGACCCTTGACGAGGCCCACCTGAAAAGCTCACAGTGGGTCTTGCCTGAGGAACCAGTATGCAAGTGTAGAGCTATTGGCTGTCCGAGGCCCATAAGCCAACCATGCACGGAGGGTGGAAAGCAGCAAAAAACCTCCAGCTATTGTCACAAGTACAGGGGGTTGGCACCAAGTGCCAAAACTAAGCCTTCCACAACCCATACCCCTCTTATCAAAGTTTGCTATCTGTATGGAGAAAAATAGCACTGTGCCTCTTATCTGGTTCCCAAATAGCTGCAGGTGGTCATCATTTGGGGACTACTAGGGAGTAGGGTCCACAATGCAGGGATATTTGTGACCCCAGGAAAAAAATCAAATTTAAAACACTTATGAGCTTCCTTATGCCTTTTCTGAGACCAGAGAACATAGGTGCTATGGGGGGGCGTGTGCCAGTGGAATGGGGGGTATTTATTTTAGGAACAAAAATAAACTTTGCAAAGACTCTAATGAGTCTGTCTTCACCTCAGCCAAGCTGCTTTAAAATGTTGTGAATTTCTAGGGACCTCACTGAAGTCTTTTCAGATTCTGTTGTATTTGCCCAGAGTTTCTTTCAAAATACCTGCAGTGTTTTCATATCATTCAGCAGTAACTCCTAGATGGTACTTCTTTTATTTTCAAAGAATGCCAAAAGCTATTTTTTAAATAAAGGTCTATATTTTCTCAAAGATTCCAAAGACTCTGTGATGCAGGTGGGAAGTTCTGAGCTTGGACTTTTAGTGTAATTCATGTAAGAATTAAAAAGATCCATGGAAAATACAAATGCAAATGCCCCTTAACACCGATCTATTTGTAAAAGAAATGCAATTTAAAATTCTTACAGCATTCTTTTTTTGGGGGGGGGGACTGGGTTTTGAACCTAGGGGTATTTTACCATTGAGCAACATCCCCAGCCCTTTTTATCCAATTATAGGTGGACACCACCTTTATTTTATTTTTATGTGGCGCTAAGGATCGAACCCAGTGCCTTACTCATGCCAGGTGAGTGCTCTACTACGGAGCCACAGCCACACAACTGGGATTCTGTTTTTTTTTTTTTTTTTTAATCTGCTTATCAAACCCTGAATGAGAACTTTCTCTGCCACTGAGACTGAGGTAGGTAGGGGAATTGGTGGTGGGAATGCATATGGTAAAGTTCTTTATCAAGGGAAATTTAACATTTTCTATCAAAGTTTCCAGCAATTTCTGTTCTAGAAATGTATCCTACAGATACACTTACATGTATGAGCAGGGACGTGTGAATAATATTATATAATTGCAGTATGCTTAGAATAACAAAGGATTGGGGAAACCCCCGAATGCTAATCAATAGGCTTCTGGTCCTTTAACTTATGGCTAGGGGCTACAGTGCAGTTATAAAGTGAACAAGAAAGGACTCATAAAATGATCAGGAACATCTCTGGGACACAATGGCAAATGGAAACAATCCAGATGTGGAACAGCAGATATCAGATACTACAATGTATATAGAAAGAGGGGGACATGAGAATTTATATTTTTGTTTGCTTATTTCTACATAAAGAATTTGGGAAGATACATGAAAAACTAATAACAATGATCAATTATTATTATCCCTCTGGAAGGGGATGATAAACTGATGAGATAAGAGGAAGAGTTTTCACTTGACTATTTGTGAGGTTTTTAAGTATTTTTTAGTTTTAGATGGACATTAATACCTTTATTTTATTTATTAATTTTTTGTAGTGCTGAGAATCGAACCCAGTGCCTCATACGTGGGAGGCAAGCACTCCACCACTGATTCACAATCCCAGCTCACTATTTATGTTTTTTTATGTATAATTTATTTATGCAAAAATTAAATTGAGGGCTGGGGATATAGCTCAGTGATACAGCACATGCTTAGCAAGTATGAGACCCCAGGAAAAAAATCAAATTGAAAAATATTAGAAGCCAAAGATCTTCAGTGTACACTCTTTGTACCTGGTGGGGAGACCAACCCGAAAACATTCAAGAACTGCCAAGCCACTTGTCCTGTGACTCGAGAGTGTTGATCACTGGCTCTGTGGGACTCGTTTGTCTGGTTAGAGGTATGACATCTTGCTGGGCACAGGATTGTACACCTGTAATCCCAGCGGCTCTGAAGGCTAGACAGGAGAATTGCAAGTTCAAAGCCAGCCTCAGTAATGGTGAGGCACTAAGCAGCACAGCGAGACCCTGTCTCTAAATAAAATACAAAATAGGGCTGGTATGTTGCCCAGTGGTCGAGTGCCCCTGAATTCAATCCCCAGTACAAAAAAAAAAAAAATGACCCTCAATAAGTAAGGCAAAAAGTTTAATCTTCTCAACATTCCTAAGTTTCTATACAATTTTTTGGGTCCTGTTATTTAATGTGTCTGTTCTCATTCCCCTTCTCTACCTTTCTTCTTCTTTCTTAAATAAAATCGTTTGCTTTAAGCAACCACCCTGGGGTCAGGGCTCTACAGGGAAGATACCATCAGATAAATGATAGACGGATGGATAGGTAGGTAGGTAAGTAGTTAGACAGTCAGATACTAGATACTTAGAGGATGGATGCCCGGGGTCAAAACTCCATTGCTCTTCTCTTCCTTCCCTTGTCCAGAGGCATACACACACTGCCACCTCCCATTGTCATAATAATCTTTAATATATACTTGACAGTCTAGGCCTCCCAGGTAAGCTTAAGGAACCATAACATAGTTTACTGAGCCCTGGAACACGCTTCCCGCCCCCATCTTCCTAGCTTTCCAGAAACAGAACAGGGCGACCTATTAAGACTTCCCATGTCCTAACTCAGGGGAACTGATCACAGCTATGCTCCCCCTACACACACTGTATCCCATCATCTTCCTAGCACATGTTCTTGGTTGACATGTCTGTCCCCTCTTCTAGGCAAAGTTCTTTCAGGAGAGAGGCTAGATCTTAAAAGATCTCAGAATCTCCATTATCTTGACACAGAATTTAGAAATAGTAAGAGCTCAATATAAGATAATATTTGCATAATGCATGTATGCCAGTGTGCCTGAATTGAATGAGATAGTTTGGTGGCTAGGAAAAAATTATTCCACTTTAGATGTGAAATCTAGATATAAACCCTGCTTTGGTGTGTTTAGGGGCTTCACAAAGACCTGATCTAATTTTCAAATCATGTTAGAGAAATATAGGGAAGTGAGGGAAAGACTAGCTGCCAGAGAATCATGCAGGGTAGAGCCAGGGCACCCAACAGGCACTGGTTAAGATAAAGAGGCTTTATAACTAGGCAACTGGTAGTTTTCATCTCTGGGTACAGTCAATAGGCCAACAATATTCTCACTGTATGAAGTGGACACATTGTCCAAAGAGTGGGCTGAAGGTTTAATTGTGATGACTCATTGTTAGAGGAAGAGAAGTAAGGAGGCCGGAGAGGGCTGAATGGTAGCAGAGGATGATGGGAGCCAAGGAAACAGAGTGGGTCTTTGTAGGAAGAAAAGGAAGATGATGAGGGAGACCTGAAGAAAAGGGTGGGGACAGGAAAGGTTTAAGGAAATGAAAAAACTCTTCCTTAAGACCATGAAGACCAGAGAGGAAGGCAAGCTAAGAGCCTTCTGTGACTCCCTATGGTTTTCAGCATCCAAATCAAAATCAGTTTGGCCCCAGCGCCCCTCGACTTCCCCCTGAATACCTTTCTCTTTAGCCACAAGGATCAGGTTCCTGGAAAGAAAATGTCACGCTACTCCTCACCACCATACCTTCCCTCCAGCTATTCCCAGTGCCTTATGGAGCTAATTTTAACATTCTTCAAAACCCAGTCAAGAGTGATCTCACCCCAGAAATCTTCCTTGATTCCAGCACTCTCTTCTGCCAGGAGCACAAAAAGTTGGGCTGAAGTACTGGGGATTAAAACCAATGAGCAACATCCCCCTTCCCTTTTTATTTATTTTGAGACTGAATTGCTTTTCCTGCCTAAGCCTTGGAAGTCGCTGGCATCTTAGGCATGCACCACGTCAGGGAGCTGTTTTTCCTTTGGTCTGGAGCTTAGACAACAGCTTCCCTCAAGCACATTCTCTGCCTTATTTGTAGCTTCAATGATTAGTTCAGGGTTGGCCTGTTGAAAGATGCTCCATAAGCATTCATTGAGTAAAGTGGCTGCAAAGGGTATCTCAGTGAATTTAATTACAAATAAAATCCAGGACTCTTTCCTTCACAGCCTATTTAAATACACAACTCACCATCCTGGTGAGGACTCACTCCTAGTCCCAGTGGCTCAGGAGGTTGACAGAGGAGCATCTCAAGTTCAAGGCCAGCCTTAGCAATTTAGTGAGGTCCCAAGCAATTTAGTGAGAGCCTGTCTCAAAATTAAAGAAAAACAACAACAATAACAACAACAACAAAAGCTGGGGATGTAGCTCCAATGGTAAATTGCTTCTGGGATAAATCCCCAGTAAACTTCCCCACTCCCCAAAAAAGAACACAATCATATATTTATATATTTTTTAAATTAATGAAAACACATGTTCTTTACTGACTGGACTCTGGGCCCCCAAGGATATATGGTTTCTCACTCTTTGCTTTGCCTCACCGAGTTTCTACAAATTGGGGTCATACATGGGTTCACCTGTAAACTATGGGTTCTGTATTACTTTTTCACCGGTTCCTCTCATTTATATGTAGCTCAGCTGATCCATTTGTAAAAATGGGGACAATAATAATAACAGCATTGACAGGACTATTTTATGGATTAAAGAAGCTAACATAAAAGGCGTAGAAGAATGTCCCCAACACTCAGCAAACTCCCTACTGTCTTATGTATTATTATGAAATTTGTCTCCTGACAGTGTGACATCTGCATTATTCATTCAACAGAAACTGATGCCTCAGAATCCATTTGCAGGGGAGCGTACCCCTTTTCCCTGAGCATCCCTATGCCCGGCTCTTTCACAGTGTGGTCTGGACCAGAACCCTTGGCTACACCTGGGAGCTCCTTAGAAATAAGGACTCAGATCTATTTCCGCGGGGTGGGGCGGGACGGGGGCGGGGGTGTGATCGGTGGCCCTAGTCCTTCGACGGCCCGTCGCCCCCGCTGATCCGAATCTCTGGTGCACCCCACAGTGCAGTCACTGTGTGTGTGTCGGATTTGTAGGCAGAGGAAGCTCGCTG
Organism: Ictidomys tridecemlineatus; assembly: GCF_052094955.1. Classification (NCBI taxonomy): domain Eukaryota; kingdom Metazoa; phylum Chordata; class Mammalia; order Rodentia; family Sciuridae; genus Ictidomys; species Ictidomys tridecemlineatus. Next base: position 52,654,738 of record NC_135479.1, on the reverse strand, counting down.
GAGGACTCCACTTTGCTCCAGCTCACAGGGTGACCAACAGGCCAGGGTTCCGACGCCACCAGGCGGAACAAAGTAGGACCTGCCTTTTTTTGGCTAAAGGGGCGCCCACCTCCCGACACCCAGGAGTGATGGGACCAGCCCTGGGACCACTCAATCCTTCATCACCCACTGGAGTAGTCGGCCCCTGAGTAAACCCCCGCTTTTCTTTCGGGGACCACCCTATCCAGAGAATGAGCGGCAGCGCCCAAATCTCTGAAGGGAGACCCAAGGACGAGTTCCTCGCAGTTCCCCTCCGAGACACTAGGTGGCGCTAGCCGTCGGTTTCTTTCTAGTTTTCTCGCTCAAACTCGCCACCCTTCTCAAGCTTAGACATTGATCTCGCGAGATCTCCCGTTAACTTACAGAACCGGAAGAAGCGTGTAGGTCTCTTCCCTTTTGCGGCCATCGCTGAAGCGGCAGCGGGTGAGGAGTCAGCGGGGCAATGCGTGTAATCTGCAGCCATCCGTTTTGGGGGGTTGTGTCTCTCCACGCCGAGGGTCCCGAGATTCTCCTGCCGGCCGGATAGCAACCAAGGAGGGAGGCCGGGATGGTTTTAACCTTGCGTAGGGGCAGGCGAACCTGAGAGGGAATGAGAGGAGATTTGGGGACTCGAAAAGTCTTCAGCAATGTATTTTCCTGAAGAACCACCTGGAAATAACTGTGATTATTAAAGTCTTTGTAGAGCTTTCAAAGTGCTCTCGACCATTTTTGGACCCGAGTTCTCTGCAGGAATTTCCAGGCTCAAGGTTGGGGGCGGCGGCTGACTGATTTTGGAGGGTCTGAATGTGTTCACACTCAAGTTTGTAAAAGAAGATCGTTAATTTGATCTTCTAAAACCTCATGTTATGTTTGAAGTATTCGACATGCCTTATCTTAATTTAGAAAATACAGTGTTGGCTCCTTCACACGATGCTTAAGGAGTTTAGAGATTACAAAAGTTTGTAACCGGTCGCCGTGGCGCACACTCGTGACCTCAGCAACATGGGAGACTGGGGTAGGAGGGTGGCAAATTCGAGGCCAGTCTCAGCAATTTAGCAAGACCCCGTCTCCAGAAAAGGGCTGGGGCCTTGTAGCTCAGTGGCAAAGTGCCCTGGGTTCAATCCCCAGCACCACACACATACACAAAGCTTTTAGCTAAAGATGAGCTATTAAAGGAAAAGTCTTTATATTCCTTAAAGATACAGATACCATCCCCGCAAATATTTTTTAAATTGCGAACTTCGTTTCATAGGCCATTAAGTGTCAGCAGTTTTTGATGCAGTTAACTGATAGGAAGTCTTCTATGAACAATTCAAAGATGAACCTGTTGTTGCTGTTTGAAAACTAGATGAGACTTTGATCATTTAAGGGTATGTTTAATTTTTTATTTAGCCAAAATGAAGTTCAATCCTTTTGTGACTTCTGACCGAAGCAAGAACCGCAAAAGGCATTTCAATGCACCTTCACACATTCGCAGGAAGATTATGTCTTCCCCTCTTTCCAAAGAGCTGAGACAAAAGTACAATGTTCGATCTATGCCCATCCGAAAGGATGATGAAGTTCAGGTATGTATCCCTACTTACTCATGTTTTGACAGATGATCCCACACACTTTCAAAAAGAATTGCATTCTGAGAGATGCTTATGAGACATTGGCTTCCCAGAACAGATTTGCAAGACACATAGCACCAGGGACCAAAAAAAGTATGTGCCTGTCAATTCTCTTTGCAGTCAACTTTCCAAAGTATTGCATGCAGCAGTGACTAAATGAAAGAGCAAGACTGAAAATCAGAACAATTACTTTGGGATTAATTTTTTCATCATTGCGGTCCAAAAAAGAGAAGTACTGATAATCTGGGATTCAGAAGCTCTGACCTATGTAGTAGTACCATATGATAGAGTTTACTAGTAAATAATTTGCCAAGTCTTAAGTGAAAATTTCCATGAGTTTCTTAGGTATAACCTGCAGCTGATGACTAAAGAAAGAACAACCACTAGGTCCCTGCTGTACTAGTGCTAAAACTGCCTGTAGATCTTGGAGGAAGATTTATCTGTTTTCAAGATATAGCAGTGCTAGATAAAATTGAAACAGAATGTCTGTTCAGAAGTACTTTGAGTTGCTTTCTGGCAGGCAGAGGACCACTAGAATGTTTGGGATAGGGAATTCTGTCAGTTAACCTTTGTCAAAGAATTGGTTTACTAAGTACTTGTTCCCCACCCTATTTACCACTGGGTTGGACTATTCAGTGGGCATTGAATTAAGTACATGTGCTGTTGTTATTTTTGAGATAGAGTAACATGTTTGTTAACAGCTTCTGCATAAAGCCAAAGTGTGCTCCCTTTAACAAGCCTGGTAGGGGTGTAATAATCATCACTGTAGATAGGGACATGATTTATTTACAAGTTAATTAAAACTAAGAACTGTTTGCATATTTAATGATTAAGTCTTTCAAAACTGAAGAGTCCTATAGATATGATGATAGAATGGATGGTGAATAAATGATTCACAGTTTTCTTGACTGATTCTCATTCCTCGTTTCTGTTATTTTGAATTGGTGTTTAGGTTGTGCGAGGACATTATAAAGGTCAACAGATTGGCAAAGTCGTCCAGGTTTACCGGAAGAAATATGTCATCTATATTGAACGGGTTCAGCGGGAAAAGGCTAATGGCACAACTGTCCATGTGGGCATTCACCCCAGCAAGGTAGGTGTTTTTGAGAACACTTGACAGAAGACAGTTACCGCCGATAATGTTGCCAAATGTGACAGCTCATTTATAGAGCATCCCTAGTTTTAGATATGCTAGAAACCCATGTGATTTTGGTTTGGTGATGTTTTTATTATTCTGCAGAGCTGGAAGTCAAACCCAGGGCCTTACATGTTAGGCAAGCTCTCTACCATCAACTTACATTTCCATCCCTGGAAACCATATCTTAAAGCAATATTGTATTTATATTGAAAATTCTAATGTCACTGAAATCACAGTGTCCTTAACATTCATTCTATATGTATATTTACTGTGCCTTTTACTCAAAAGCAATTAGTAAGCTAATAGACCAACAATCTAAATATTGGCATATTTAATGTCTAGGAAATTGGGTATTACAAAATGAAGTAGAGCTCCAGCTCTGTTTTGTGTGTTCAGCAAAATCAAATAAGCTTTAAACCTTGTGAGGTAGGTTTTAAACCATCTACAGATGAAGAAAACCTGAAACATGGGCAGAAAATCCCATGCACAGTAATTGTATCTAAATGATTATTGGCAGCTCACAAATTTTGGAACTCAATTTGTTATTGCTGTCTCTAATTTCCATTTCCCAAGTTTTATTTAATTGTTGTTGATAGACACAATACCTTTTTTAAATTATTATACTTATGTGGTGCTGAGGATTGAACCCAGTGTCTCATGTTCTAGGCACGAGCCCCAACCCTCATATTCCAGGTTTTAAAAATTTTTATTGTAAAGGTCATGTAGAGTGAGCATTCAAATACCAGGTGGTCTTTTTGGATCGTATGTTGTTGCCATAAATCTAATTTTTGAACAGCAGTGTCAAAATTCTAGTACAATAAAACACCTGTATATCTTTCACTTAGAATTCTGTATTCAAATTTTGCCATGTTTTCTTTTCCCCATCTCCCCATGTCAGTGGCCTTACAAATGTCAGGCCACTTCAACTCTAATCAGTCTGATCTGTAGAGCAAGGATTTCCCCATTCTTAACCTAAACCTATTCTAGTCATATTCTTGTCTCGCACTAGGTCAGCTATTGTCAAGATCACCAATCCAATGACCATTGTTTTGTCTTTTTTGTACTTGTTTTGACACAGTTGATCTTGGAGTGGCTGAGTAGTCATCTTCATCTCTTAACTCTATTCTTAGAACTTCAGGCATATAGAAGTTGATGGTTTCAACCCAGACCCCTTTCCTGAACTCTATTTCCAGTTGACAATTTTGCATTTCGATGTGAATAAGCTAATTGGTATTTCAAACCTGAAATGTTCAAACTTGTGATTTTGCCTTTGAGATCTCAAAGAGTTTTTAACCATCGAAATGTATGGCAGCTCTATTCTCCCAATTGCTCAGGCCAAAAATAACATTTTAAAATTCATTTATTACGTACCCATATCAGCAGGTAAGATTTTCTGTTTTGGTACTGGGGATTGGACTCAAAAAGTCACTCTAAACACTAAGCCACATCCCCGGCCCATTAATTTTTGTTTTAAGACAGTGTCTTGCTAAGTTTTCAAGGCTACCCTCAAATTTGTGGTCTTCCTGCCTCAGCCTCCCCAATACCTAGAATTACAGGTGTGCACCAACATGCCCCACCTTTTGGCTACTGTCATGGTATTTAGAATCTTGTCTTCTTATTTCTGTCAGAGTTAACTACAAGATGTTACCTCATGTCCCCTCTTCAGCCATTTGTTGACAGTGTTTTTTCCATTCTTACACGTTCTGATCTTCCTGGCCGCCTCAAGTGTTTTAAACCATGTTACTGAGAAAATATGTGCTGATTGGCAGCATTAGCTGGCAATTTGATAGAATCACAAATTCTAGGTTCCCAGACCTACTGAGAATTAGGGGATGGGACCCAGGTTTCTATCTGTTGCTAGTTTTGGTTTTGTGTGTCATTTTTTTGGTTGGGTTGTTTTTTTGTGATGCCAGAGGATTGAACTCAGGGCCTTGTGCATGCTAGGCAAATATTGTACCAAGTTCTCCTGCCTTTGGATAGTTTTACCTAAATGGTCCACTTTTACCTAAATGGTCCTCTTGCTTTATCTAGAGTTTTTCCTGATCACCCTGTATAAAATGTCTTGTTACTCAGCCTCCTCGCATCAACCCTAGTTTTTCATCTATGTCAAGATGAAGTACATTCACTTATTTGAATGTTTTCTGTCTCAATCATGAAATACAAATCAGACTGTGAATCAATCCGTTTTGGTCAGTATGTTGAGTTTCATGTTGAATATCCTTTTCTTCTTCCCTTCACTTTCCTTTTTAAGACTGGAATTATGATAATGTAGATGCCTTTAGGATTAGGTTTGTTGGAATAAGATCTGCATTATTTGTTTCATTAAAATTTTGCAGGTTGAAGCATGTGTGAAAGGCCATGTTTAATTTTACTAACTATAGAATTCACACCAAAAAAATGTGACATGGTTGACTTGTAAAACTAGGGTGCGAGAGAGATATAGAATAGTTACATTTCACACTAAAAGACATTGTGATAAAGCACAGAAGAGGCTATGAAAAGAATCATAATACTGCCTGTCTGTCCTAACAGTTAAATAACCTTTTCATGTTTAAGCATTTGCTCTGCAGGTTTAGTAAATGGGATTGGATGTTAAGGCCTTTTTGGTGGTAATTATTTAAAACGTGGGAGTGTTTTTCATATTTTCTGCAGGTGGTTATCACCAGGCTAAAATTGGACAAAGACCGCAAAAAGATCCTGGAACGGAAGGCCAAGTCTCGCCAAGTAGGAAAGGAAAAGGGCAAATATAAAGAAGAAACAATTGAGAAGATGCAGGAATAAAATAACCATATTTACAATTTGCATTAAAAACGCTAAAATGAAGATATTTTGTTTTATGTGTGGTACTTTGGTGGTTTGGTTTCTTAGTGCCTTATCAGCCTTTGGATCTGTAAAGGGAAGTTTGGGTGATATTTCTGTTCAAAAACTAGCCATCCATTTTACTTGTGGCTCAATTGAGGTGGCCTTTGAACTTTGAGGATTAGTTCTTTCATAGTTGAGAAGTCCGTGAGGGTTTTTTTTAAGTACTTAACAGTTTCCTGAAATCAGATGGTGGGTTTTTTTTGCAGCAGGCACAGAAGCATTTGGTCTACATCATGGCTGCATTGGGCTCATCGGGAAGGCCTACAAAAGAAGCCAGCTGGGAATATTTTTTCTTGAATTTGTCTTCCTTCTAATGGGCTGCCATAAGGATACAGCATATTTACTTTTTTTCATAAAAATTTATGTCTTTGGATAAAAAGTCTTAGAATAAAGAAGAGAAGCTGCTGTGACCAGTAGCCCTGCTTCAAACTTTTCCTCTAAAATAAGAAGTCTCACTTTCTCTGAGCTCCATGTGGGTCCTCTGAACTTATATTTGCACTGGTGCTGATTGAGGGCTCTTAGTCCAAAATCTTTGGGTTGCAGTATGAAATACAAAATGTTCTAAAATACAGGTTCTCTTGGAGTACTGAAATGGTGTGAAATGCAGGCAGTTGATTGTAGCTGTAGTATGTGCAATCCTATAAGCAGGCAGGAAACATGAAGGCAGTTCACTTTCCAGGCAGGAGGCATTTGAGGTTTTGTGACAATGTGAGAAATGGGTAATATCATTTGCCTTAGCCTGGTCACATGCATACCAGCCCTAGGTATCATCTCAGCAAAGAAAACACTAAATACTGTGTCTGCACAGCTGTCCTGCCTAGCCCTCTACATTCAAAAGGTTTCTCCTTGGCCTTAGGTCCCTTTGGGGGTGGGGCTTCCAACCCTGCAGCCTCACTTCTGCTGAGGAGGGCCGGTCATGGAGATGGTGTTCTGGTGCTGTAGTTCAAGCTGTTTTCGGCCTGGAGGAGTGAGCATTGCTCAAGCAATGTTCTCTGGAGTGTCCCTTTCACCCTAAGAACTGCCCTGAGTTTTATAGTATCCAGCCCTTTCCTGTACCACCCACTGGAGTCATTCATGCAGCCCTGAGCTGTCCACCCTTCACCAGGTGGATGGGGGCAATGATTAGCCTACCAGGTCAGCTGAGGCTGCCAAAGGGGTGTAAGGAGGACCTCACTAAGGAGGTGATACTCAAACCCAGAACTAGCTAGAATTTGTGTTTCATGAAGCCTTATGTGCATTATCATTGAGTCCTAATAACTTGCTATGTAATGTCCCCATTACAGATGAAAAAAACTGCAGCCCCAGTAACTTTGCCTTAGTCACATGGTAGAGTCAAAAATTGAATTTTCAAGAGCTTACACTAAACCATACTCCTGCACTGCTTCAGTAATAACTGCATACCTGTAAGACATGTTTCAGAGATAATCTTTTGAACACCATTTTGTGCTCAAACTATGGGATGCAGGTAGGTAGAAACTTCAGCCTTGTAGGTTGTATACATCTGAACCAGTGGAGCAAAAATGCAAAGCAGAGTGCTACAGCAGGTGGTACAGGCTGTTCAGCTGAGGGAGAGATAGCCATTAGCTATAGTTGCTGAATACATCAGGAAGACTGGCTTGAGCTGGCTGTATTTTGGAAAATCGGTGAAAAATTCCATGTTGGGAAGAGCCCAAGCAAAGATGCACAGATGGATGAGAAAGGGAGTAAACATGGCTTCGGAAGACCCAATTTATCAGTTACCCCAGCAACACAAATCACATCAAAAAGCCTATTTAGGTCACATTTCTTTCATGTTGCTTTAGAAAATACATTGGTAATTAAGATAGCTACAGCACTGTGCGTGTAAAATGAAAAAAGTAGTTCACTTAAAGACTGGGTTATGGGACTACAGGGAAGATGCTGCCTCAACTCAAACCAGTTGTTGCCCTCAGTGAGGCCAGATCTTTCCATTTTTTAATATTTAGTTTTAGGTGGACACCATTTTTTTTTAAGAGAGAGTGAGAGAGGGGAGAGAGAGAGAATTTTTAATATTTATTTTTAGTTCTTGGACACAACATCCTTGTTTGTATGTGGTGCTGAGGATCGAACCCGGGCCGCATGCCAGGCGAGCGCGCTACCGCTTGAGCCACAAGCCACATCCCCAGCCCTGGACACCAAATTTTTATGTGGTGCTGAGGATCCAACCTAATGCCTCTCGCATGCTAGGTGAGCGCTCTACCACTGAGCCACAACCCCAGTCCCCATTTTTCAGGATTTTTATGTGAAATTTCCCAATCTGTAAATATAAGTAAATCACTAATAATAATAATGATGATCACTGTGGCCTTTAGACTGTGCTTTTAGGGTAGAATGAGGCCATCAAATATTAAAGACATTTTATATCTTTTATAAACTATTTCCAACCTGTCTTCATTTTTTTATAGGATGGAGGTAAGCCTTCTTCCTCTGGAATCACCTGAAGGGCCTCAAATAACAACCAAAACAGCCACTCAGTTTTAATAGATGCTGGTTTAGTAAGGTTCTAAGAGGAGTTCTTCCTGGACCCCACTGAATACCTGTGGTTTTAAGTCTCTTGCGAGGATCACTACGACTGACTGGAATAGTAATGCATATTCCTTAGAAAACTAAGTCCCAGGCTGGGGTTGTGGCTCAGCGGTAGAGCGTTTGCCTAGCACGTGTGAGGTGCTGGGTAAAAATCTTAGCACCACATAAAAATAAATAAAAGATATTGTGTCCAATTACAACTAAAAATATATATATATTTTAAAAGATAATTTATGGGCTGGGAGTGTGGCTCAGTGGTAGAGTGCTTGCCTTGCAGGTGTGAGGCACTGAGTTCAGTCCTCAGCACCACATTAAAATAAATAAAGGTGGGGCTGGGGATGTGGCTCAAGTGGTATCGCGTTCACCTGGCATGCGTGCGGCCTAGGTTCGATCCTCCAGCACCACATACAAACAAAGATGTTGTGTCCGCCAATAACTAAAAAATAAATAAATATTTTTAAAAAATAAAAATAAATAAAGGTACTGTGCCCATCTATAACTAAAAAAATTTTTTTAATAAAAAATATAATTTATAGGGCTGGGGATGTGGCTCAAGCAGTAGCACGCCTGCCTGCCATGCGTGCGGCCCGGGTTCGATCCTCAGCACCACATACCAACAATGATGTTGTGTCCGCCGAGAACTAAAAAATAAATATTAAAAATTCTCTCTCTCTCTCTTTCCTCTCTCACTCTCTCTTTAAAAAAATATATATAATTTATAAAAAGAAAACAAAGTTTCATGTCAGTGATAACATGGAAATGGTAGGTGAAACAAACTGATTTCTTTACTGCAAGACCTTTACAGCCTTCAAAATGTCAGTTTGCACTGAAGATCTTGAACTCAGGCTTAGTGTCAAGAGCATTCAGCAAAAGTTTCTTCAATTCCAAAATGCATATTTTTCACAATATGCAATTGGGTATGTCTTATCAGTATATTATTATAGGTTCTATTAAGTCAGTGGTTTTATAATCAGTATTGTCAGGGTCAGGAATATTCCACAATTAGCCAGTGCTGCTGAGGAAGGGAATTTAGAATCTTTTTAGTGGAGAGTCTTTTTTTTTAAATTTTTTTATTCTAATTTGTTACATATGACAGCAGAATGCATTGCAATTCATATTACACATATAGAGCACATTTTTTCAAATCTCTGGTTATGTACAAACTATATTCACACCATCCGTGTCTTCATACATGTACTTAGGGAAATGATTTCCATCTTATCCACCATCTTTTTTATACCCCTTACCCCCTCCTTTCCCCTCTTCTATCTAGAGTTCGTCTATTCCTCCCGTGCATCAGAGAAGGCATTTGGCATTTGGTTTTTTGGGATTGGCTACTTCTCTTAGCATTATATTCTCCAACTCCATCCATTTACCTGCAAATGCTATGTATTCATGGCATTTGATTTGTGTATATATACCAAAGTTTCCCTATCCATTCATCTACTGATGGGCATCTAGGTTGGTTTCACAGTTTAGCTATTATGAATTGTGCTGCAGTAAATATTGATGTGGCTGTGTCCCCGTAGTATGCTCTTTTTTTAATATTTATTTTTTTAGGTGTAGATAGACACAACACAATGTGTTTATTTTTCTGTGGTGCTGAGGATCAAACCCGGGTCCTGCCCATGCTAGGCAAGCGCTCTACCTTCCAGCCACAATCCCAGCCCCAGTATCCTCTTTTTAAGTCCTTTGAGTATAGACCAAGGAATGGGATAGCTGGGTCAAATGGTGGTTCCATTCCAAGTTTTCCAAGAAATTTTCGTACTGCTTTCCATTTTGGCTGTATCATTTTGCAGTCCCACCACCAGTGTACGAGTGTGCCTTTTTTAGTGAAGAATATTTAATACCTGAAAACAGCCTCAGCTTAACTGGGACTTTGCTCAGAGCTTTTCAACATTTCCAGCTTTTTCTGTTTCTCAGGATTCTATCTTCCCTTCAGCTCTGCATCTGATGACTAGAATCCCAAGGATCTTGTTTTCTTTCTTTCTTTCTTTCTTTCTTTCTTTCTTTCTTTTTTTTTTTTGATCTTAAGTTTGAATTTATGTTTTGAAATAAAAATTCAATAACAAATTTTAACAAATTTTTACAAAATTGTCACACAGGAATACATCATAAGATACCATTACATGCTACATTGTCTTAGAAAAAGTCAGTAGATCGAATCAATTAGCTGTAAATTAAAACATGAATTCCTTTCTTTGGGCAAAAAGAAAGCTCATGTGAAATATTGGACAAAAGCCAGTGAGACCTGCCAGTATAGTCAGTAATGGCTCAGTATCTCCAAGTGTGAGGAAGCCAGGATTCTGGCCTTGTTGGCTGGGGCTAAGCTCTGTCCTCCAGTTTCCCTCTGTGCACAGGACAGGCTCCCACCGGATGCCTCTGAGGTCCTGTGTGCATGATTCTTTTATTTCCAGTAACTACATACAATTTTGCCACTATTTTACTTTGACTGTAAACTTCCGAAAATAACATTTACAAGTTTTACCACAAGGAATACCATGATTTTTACTATGACTCTCACCACCTTTGTAAAAATATCCATTTTGTAAGTTTCTGGTTTGGTCCGTCTTCTTATGGCACTATTCATGCCTAAGAAGCATCTGCCATAAACACACCTGTAAATGTAAGAAACCAGCGGATGGTGCTTTTCTGAAGCCCAGTCTATGACTCTGCCTACACTGAATAGGCTGTTCCACATCTTAGGCTCAAACCATTTTCTCTCAAATTACAGAGTGTCCAGCTGATAATTTATTGTTCTTTCCTTATATTTTCACTATTTATTGTACACAACATATTTTAGTATGTTCCTGTAGCAGTTCTTCATTTATCCTAACAATCAAAAATTGAATTATTTATTTATTTATTTATTTATTTTTTGGTTTTCAGCGGACACAACATCTTTGTTTGTATGTGGTGCTGAGGATCGAACCTGGGCTGCACGCACGCCAGGCGAGCGCGCTACCGCTTGAGCCACATCCCCAGCCCCTGAATTTTTTAATATTAGCTCTTTAGACATTTTGTTGGTCTTTAAAGTTGATTTGCATAAAAACAAATGAGAAGAAACATATGCTGGTAGACCTTAGCACCTTAGAGTTATGATTCTGTCCCTCATTAATATTGCAAGTTAACCTTAATAGAATCAACTCAGCTTGCTCATACTTTCTCTAAAATATTTAGTTCTCTTCTTCAAGTAAACATAATTTTTTTTACAATAGGTATGCTCAGAACAAATAGCACAAAACCATGAGCTATGATAAGTGATGTAAAAATGCAATTGGCTGACTTCCGTTTATCAATTCTAAAATAAAGGCTTTGAACACGCCCATGTCCCCAAGTTCTAAGGTCCATAATCCCACATCATCATTTGTATAGTTTGACAAAAACTAGAATGCACAGTCTTACGTATGTGGAGGAAAATATTATAATTCATCATTACTGAAACATTTAATCTTCATAAATTATTGAAAATTCATAGCATGGCATCACTAAATCTTATGAATTATTAAAGATGTAAATTTACAATAATTTCCTCTCATAATAATTGCACCATTATCCATATTTATTTATTCCTAATTAAACTCAAGTCCAACTACCCAGTTTTGAGGTAGCTTCATTGTGGTTCTATTGCAGAAGTGGTATGTTTCAAAGTACCATCTTTAGGGCTGGGGATGTGGCTCAAGCGGTAGCGCGCTCACCTAGAGTGTGTGCGGCCCGGGTTTGATCCTCAGCACCACATACAAAACGAAGATGTTGTGTCCGCCGAGAACTAAGAAAAAATAAATAAATGTTAAGAATTCTCTCTCTCTCTGTCCCCCTCTCTCTCTCACTCTCTCTTTAAAAAAAAAAAAAAGTACCATCTTTAGATAAAATTTAAGTGGGAGAAGAAACAAAGTATTACTTATATTGTTTTCTCACTTGGAATACAAACTAACAAAATCAACTATTTCTTTAGGGATAAAAATACAGTTCTTTTGTGAGCATGGACACAATACATGGAATCTGTTTCTTTGCATGAAAAATGGAGTCAAGGGAAAAAGACTCAAATTCTGTTGCTACCTTTACCAGAGTGAGAATATGCATAAACTCAAGCTTATGAGCATACAGTTTCAGCATAGCACACAGTGACTGGATGAACCAGGATCCATCCTTAGAATTTCGCCAGGAATAGTAACCTGGTGCTGTAGAATATGCATATAAGAAGTCAGCCTCTACTGGTATTTTGTGGCATGCCCTGTCATCATCAATGCCACTGTCTGTCTCAATGCCACAGTCTAGTCCTGTACCCTGGCAGGCCTGAATAATGAAAAGTTTGGGTTTTCCAGTTAGACTTCTAAAATAATCTCCTCTGAAGAAACTCATTAATTTTTTCAGGACAACAGGTCCATTTGTTCCAAATATTATTCCTTCATCACCTTGGCTTAGAATTACACAAATAAAGCTGCTCCTTTTGCTATCATCTTCTTTAGAAACATTGTGCATTAACGCCACAATTTCTTCATGTGTAAGGTCATTTTTATTCCTGACTTCATATTTCAAGTTCATGAATGTTTCTCTAATGTTTGCTGCATCTACATCTGTACCAGACCGAGAGGCCATTCCAGTGCTTTTATGAAAGTTCTTATTATTAATTATCAAACATAAACCCATTTCAGGATAATCCATTTTGTAATAATTGCCCAAGGATATTCCAGAGTCCATTGATTTGCTTCCATGTATGATCTTTGGTTCAAAATTTTTAATAGATTTTGAATCCACTGGGTTTTCATTGTTCTCCATGGTTACTTTTCTTAATGCGTAGCTCTAGGGAGCGCCACTCTGCACACACAGCTACCTCTGCGACTGCCAGGCTTCTGCCACCCCCCAAGGATCTTGTTTTCTTAAGCTTGTTGGATTCCCCTTACCAGTACATGAACTTTTCCTCTGACCCCATCCCCATCCTGTACCTTAGGGTTGTTCTAACTAAGGAATCTTGATTTAGATGCCTGAATATCAAGTTCTTTTCCTGAGGAATTCTCTGCTCTTGGTGGCACGTCAACTTCATTTGGGGTATTTCTTCTTAGCATAGCAATCTGACATGGCTCTTTGTATGGAATTATCTTCGTTTCTGGAAACAGATCTTGCTACCTTTGTTTAGAGCCATTAAGCCTGCACCTGAAAGCGTCTATCTCCCTTGGAGTGCTCAATTACATGTGGACTTGTCCTTCATTCTGGAAAAAGGGGTTTCATTTTAAGAATTGTTAAAACAGGTCAGATGTATGACCTCCCAGAAAGGCAAACCCCTTTTCCTCACCAACAAAGCTAGACTCATTTTGTTGGATCCTGAGACTTTCTCCTAATCTCTTCTATATAATATTCACATGATTCATTCAGAGTCATCGTACTAGTATACCTTTATTCCTGGCGCTCTCCGCCATCTCTTCCCAATCCTGCTGAAGCTATTCCTTAGCCCAGCCTCCAAGGTCAGAATGGTCCCTGTGACAGCAGCCAGTACTGTTTTAGGAAACTCTAACATTGGAGAATCTAAGCAAAGATTCCACATATTTGGAAGGCTCTTGGAAGGATTGCTTCTGAGACAGAATGCTAGATAGTTACGAGAACATGGTTCCACAGGGTGAGGACCCCAGAATCTTCATTTATTAATCCTATGTACAATCATCAGGGGGAAACCATCATTTAAAAATATCCCCACTGATTTCTTCTTGGTTCCCCTTAAAGGAGGACAGACTCTTCAGCCATAGGAAATTGATTGTGTTGATTGTGGAAAAGCTAAAAAGCCCTCTCTCTGCTAACTTCTATTTAAGAGTTTGCTATTATTTTGTTGTATCTTCTAGTACCATTGCCCATTTACATTATTTAAAAAGACACTGAGGGTGTTTACGGGCTTATAATTTCAATGACATAGGAGAATGAGACTGGAGGATCACAATTTTGAAACCAGCAATTTAGTCCTAGAGATACAGTTAAGTTGTGAAGTGCCCCTGGGTTTAATCTCTGGTACCAAACAACAACAAAAAAGGTACTGAGGATAAGATATTTACCTACTACCTTAGGGATTTCCACTTCTATTTAATTAACAAGACCTATTTATGAGGTCTCACTGTATAAGCTAATGGTTTCCATAATGTTTGCCTATTGTCTAAAATCGCTACATATTTGTTACCTTCCAGATTTCAAATTCTGTTGGCATGCTCTGGTTTTGAAAGCTCCTCACTGGCACTCTGATTGCTTTATCCTATTATTCTGTTATCTTTCTTCCATATAATAGTCTTCAAAAATCAGATGAAGAATTTCAGGGGTTAAGTCCTTCAGTTGGAGTATCGGTGAATTTAAATTTGTTCCATTTTCTTAATCCTTTTTTTAGGATCCTTCTTTCAGTTCTTCTTAATGCCACAGAGAGCTAGAAATGATCCACTTGGAATTTCAAATGAAAGTAAAATAGAAATGGAGATAAGTCACGTGAGAGAAAATTTTCCTGCAAGTGTAACAAAGTTAATAGAAAGCAAAAGTTACAACAGCAAGGTATTTTCCAAAGAAAAATACTTTCAAGCATCAAAGGAAGTCAAAGAAGCTAAGATAAAGGGGAAGAAGTCATCACGTGATTGTCGCCATGCTACAAAATATGATGGGGCATCTCTGTACAGGGCACAGAGAAATTGATAGAGGCTACTCATGGGGAGCGAGATCGAATATGGTGTTATGTACATAAAGAAGAGTTGTTTGATATTCTTCATTGTACACATCTCAGTATTGGGCATGGTGGGCAGATACACATGCTCAAGGAGCTGCAAGGAAAATATGGGAATGTCCCCAAAGAAGTCATTGTCTTATATCTCTCTGTAAACAGTGCCCTCAGAAGAATCCAGTGCCCACAGAGGCCTTGCACCTAAGCCCATGACTTTTAAAGACATGGACTCCAGATGTCAAGTTGAAATACTTGACATGCAGTCAAATGCTGTGGCAAGTTCAAGTTTATTTTATATTACCAGGACCACTTGACAAAGTTTCTTATTTTACGGCCATTAAAAGCCAGAAAGACCCATGAAGTTGTCAGTGTTTGTTGGATATATTCATAATTCTTGGTACATTCAACATGTTAGAATCTGACAGTGACATAGAGTTCACAAACCAATCTGTTAATGAGCTCAATGAGGTATGGCCAGACTTTAAGATTGTCTCTGGAGAGTACCTGGCTGGCCAAGGCCAGGGCTCCCTGGAACAAACAAAGCATGATGTGAAGAACATGGTAAATTTTTGGATGCAAAGTAACCACTCATGTTACTGGGCAGAAGGCCTATGTTTCTTACAGATGGTGAGGAATCAGACCTTTGACGTTTCCTTACAACAGAGTCCATATGAGGCAATGTTTGGTTGTAAAGCCAAATTTGGACTATAGTCCTCAAACTTGCCCCAGGAAACCGTGGCCATTTTATAAACAGAAGAATAGCTAGAAGTTGCTGAAGAAAAGTTAGAAAACAGCCTGTGGATCAGGCAGAAAGAAAGGGCCGAGATGGGAGCAGACAGATTGGATACAGATGAGGACATGGAAGCTACTCCTGAAGCTACAGAGCCCAGTACCTCACAAGGGGCCTCCAGGCTCCTCTGCTGGTAAACAGACACCTGATGGGGTGGACACCCACACATATCTCTCTGGGCATGACATTTTCACCTAAGAACTGTTACAAAAGACCCCAGAAAGACAAAATGAAGGCAGCTTTTGGGTTGAGTTGCACCCAGGAGTCCTTATTTGGAAGGAGAAAGCAAATCAAGTCTGTATATTTGCTCTAGAATGACTGTAATAAATGACCACAAAGTTGGTAGCTTGAAACAACAGAAATTTATTGTCTCACAGTTCTGGGGTCAGAAATCTGAAATTGAAGTTTTGGGATGGTTGGGAGCCTTCTGAAGGCTCTGAGAGAGAATCTATTCCATGCCTTTCTTCTTTCTCTGGAGGCTACCAGCCATCTTTGGTGTTCCTTGGTTTGTGAGCTGCCTAAGTCTAGTCAGCTTCCATCTTCACCTGGTCTTCTCCCCTGTGTCACTGTGTATGTTCTGCTTTTCTGTCTCTTGTAAGGATACCACTGGACACCAAATCCATGTTTTTGGATTTATTGCCACCCTAATCAAGGATGATCTCATCTCTTAAATTACTTCGGCAGAGACCCTATTTCCAAGTAAATTCACATTCACAGATGCCAGGGCTTTGAACTGAAGACGTTTTTTTGGCGGGGAGACAATTCTATTTCAGTCAATAGAAGAACCTCTTTGCCTGCAAGTCGAGAACTAATGGGATCTTAAGCATGGGGGAGGTGGTGTAGGACTGCCTGACATATATCTAGCATATCCTCCTGCCCCTCAGACAGATACTCCTAAAGATAGAGGCATTAGAAGTAGATGAGGGGCTGGGGATGTGGCTCAAGCGGTAGCGTGCTCGCCTGGCATGCGTGCGACCCGGGTTCGATCCTCAGCACCACATACCAACAAAGATGTTGTGTCTGCCGAGAACTAAAAAATAAATATTAAAAAAAAAAAAAAGAAGTAGATGAAGGAAAAGTAGTGAAAATAAAAGAGGAACCAGGTGCAGTGGCACATGCCTTTCATCCCCATGATTCAGGTGGCTAAGACAGGAGGATTGCAAGTTCAAGGTCAGCCTCAGAAACTTAGTGAGACACTGTCTCAAAAAAGGCTGAGAAAATAGCTCTGTGGTAAAGCACCTGAGTTCAATCCTCAGTACCTACCCTCCCAAAAAACAGGTTGGTCTAAAATGCCCTAAAGACCGGTCTCTTCACCAGTGGGGTGCCATTTTCTGCTTCAAGAGAAATCCTAAGTGCCATTCCTGCTCTCAGAATGGCAAGCACTGGAAATGGTGTGGCCTGCCTGAAACATAAAACTAGGTCACAATTAAGACATGGCTGGAATTTGGATCCTGCTACACCACTTGTTTATGCCTCAAGCATTTAAAAGCATGTTGTATTTCTGGCACAGGTCAGTGAATTCCAGGAAGTGACCAATAGGGAAACAAAACAAAAAGTTGACTTGAGGTCACTGCTTCAACTAGGAAGGAATAGGGCATGTCTAGTCTGGGTCATAGTTCTGAATAAAGAGGACTGACCTGGCCAAAGGGAAAGATGATGCCCAGGATCTGTTACGCTATGTTTTCAAGGCCTAGAAAAAACAGTGGGAGGTGTTCCATGAGTTGATCCTGTGGAGATGTGCACAGAAAAGGAGAAAGGGTCCTTTATTCTTCATACAGTTCTCCTTCCTCATAACCCAGAGCCATCTAAAAATGATTCTGGCTGAGCACGGTGGTACACACCTATAATCCCAGCAGTTTGGGAAACTGAGGCAGGAGGATTACAAGTTCAAAGCCAGCCTCAATAATTTAGGGAGGACCTAAGCAAGTTAGTGAAATCTTGTCTCAAAATTTAAGAAAAAAAAAAAAGAGCTGGGGATATGGCTCAATGGTCAAGCACTCCTGGTTTCAATCACCAAAAAAAAAAAAAAGGCTGGAGATGTAGCTCAGTGCTAGAGGGCCACAGGGCTTAATCTCCAGTATTAAAAAATAATAATAAAAAAATAAAAACCTAATTCCAATTAATTCTAATGCCAACTTCCTCTTCTTTAGGGGACAATAACAACTCTGATGTTTCCTTCCTCACAGGGTTGCTTTGAGAGACAAGATAATGTGAAGGGACTCTCCATAAACAGTAAACTTCTACTACTACTAGTGAATCCTAACATCCATGCAAGACTTGGAAAACTATGTTCATTGCCATTCCTTTTCGGGTTAAACTGTTGGCGAGTATTCTGGGAGCTGCATTATTTTTAGATAGGAGAGGTTGTTACTACCCAGCTTGTTTTGAAGTGCAAAGCCTTGCTCTATCCTTAGCCAGCATTTTACTTTCCATTCTCCTTCCAATCCATAGTTCTTTGCAACTCAGTCTAGCAAGGTCTAGGAAGCCCAATTTAACGAAGAATTTTACCATCCCTTCCCTCATGGTGACCTTTACCTCCTGGTTGTTTAGCAAATGTGGCACCACCTCATCATCTCGTGAGTGAGAGACTCGATGAGCCTCAAAGTTGCTTTTTTCCCCAGGAGGTTTCCAAGCCCGCTGCATCTCTGTCTCTTGGCTTCTTCATATTGGCAGTGGAAAGAGTTGGAAGAGGACTCCTGGACCCAGTCTGGCCTGACACTGCACTATCATATTTCAGCATCTGGAGGGAGGTCACCAGCTGGTGTACCATGGGCAGCTCTCTGTTTATATATTTTATCTGTCATAATTTTTTTATTTCAAAAAGTTTATTGCCGGCACTTTAAAAATTGGAAATGTTTTTTAATATTTCTGCAGTGATTTATTTTATTAATTTGTAGTATTATCTAATCAACTCATTTTAATTCACATTTTTACATTTTAGGAAGCTGTGATTTATAGCATTTAAATGTGCACATATGTGCATATGCATATCCACAGAATAATATATGCACAGAGGGAAGAACTGCCATTTGAACCATATCTGACTTCAAGACTCATGATATTTTCATGGTATCACTAAATAACTAAACCATAGAACAAAGGAATGAATATGCAGTAATCTTTCCAAGAGTCAAACTACTAACCTCAGGGTGCTCATACAAGCAGCAGCTTGGACCCTGGATAGACAGGAAGGCTGTACCTTGGGCAGCAGCAGAAGAGTGTTAACTTCTTCATCATCAAAATTCTAACTTTTAAAAGCTGGAAATTTTACATGAAAATCTGGGTGTCTGGCAGCTCTTAAAATCTTGGAAGATATGGCCCACTTATGTACATGGCATCAAATGAAGGGAGGCATCACAGGCATGCATTCTCTAGTCAGCTGCCATCTGGGCCACTCAATATGCGCATATGCATTTCTACTTAAGAAAGACCAAAAACAGACCATGTATCTCTGGGAATTTATTATAATAAGAATGACATTTCACCAGGCGCGGTGGCACAGGTCTGTAATCCTAGCAGCTTGGGAGGCTGAGACAGGAGGATCTCGAGTTCAAAGCCAGCCTTAGCAAAGTTGAGGTGCTAAGCAACTCAGTGAGACCCTGTCTCTAAATAAAATACAAAATAGGGCTGGGGGGCTAGGGATGTGGCTCAAGGGGTAGCGTGCTCGCCTGGCATGCGTGCGGCCCAGGTTCGATCCTCAACACCACATACAAAAACAAAAGATGTTGTGTCTGCCGAAAACTAAAGAATAAATATTTTTTTTAAAAAATTCTCTCTCTTTCTCTCCTCTATCTCTCTCTTAAAAAAAAAAAAATAGGGCTGGGGTTTTGGCTCAGTGGCCGAGTGCCCCTTGAGTACAAAAAAAAAAAAAAAAGAATGATATTTCACATCAGTGGGAAGGGATGTGTTCAATTAATGGTGCCAATCAGTTAGCTATCCATCTGGAAAAAAATACAAAGTTTGATCCTTAAATCAATTTTTTTTAAAAAGTGAAAGATTTGTGTGGCTTTGGGATGGAGAAAATCTTCCTAAACAATGTGTAAAATTTAGAAACCATGAAATAATAATATATTTGATTACATAAAAATAAAAAATATCTGTATGAAAAATAATACCATCTTAAAAGTAAAGATAAACTGGGCACAGTGGTGCAAGCCTGTAATCCCAGCAGCTTGGGAAACCGAGACAGAAGAATCACAAGTTCAAAGCCAGCCTCAGCAACTGCAAGGCACTAAGCAACTCGATGAGACCCTGCCTCTAAATAAAATACAAAATAGGGCTTGGGATGTGGCTCAGTGGTTGAGTCCCCCTGACTTCAATCCCCAGTACCAAAAAAAAAAAAAAAAGTACAGATAAGTGACAGATTGGGGAAAAAAAAAAATTCTGCAATATCCAAAACAGACAGAAGGTGCCTCTTTATTTTTTATTTATTTATTTATTTTTTTCAGTGCTAGGGATCAAATTCAGGACCTTGTGTATATGAGGCAAGGACTCTACCACCAAGTTACATCCCCAGCACCAAGGTGCCTAGTTTTTAAATGAGAACCTACAAATTCATAATGAAACAGCAACCAATAGAAAATGGGCATTTCTTCTAGGCAGAGTTTCCTTGAGAGCTGGAAAGGACACTGTGTTTAGCCTTTTGCCTAGCTTCTAGTAGTCACAGATGTTCCTTGGCTTTACAGGCATGTGCCACCACCTGGCGAAATGTCATTCTTATTATAATAAATTCCCAGAGATACATGGTCTGTTTTTGGTCTTTCTTAAGTAGAAATGCATCATTTCCCTCCATACAAGTGTCTCTGTGTCCAAATGTTCCCTTTTTATAATGACTTCAGATGGATTAGGGTCCTCTCTAACGACCTCACCTTACCCTGAACGTCTACAAAAATCCTTTTCCAAATCAGATCACCTTCACAGGTAATGGGGGATTAGGACTTCAACATCTTTGGGAGCAACACCATTCAACCCTTGCAGCGATCAATCAGAATGACAGGTGTTTTTGGGGTTTTTTTTTTTTTCCATATTTATTTTTTACTTCTTGGCGAACACAACATCTTTGTTTGTATGTGGTGCTGAGAATGGAACCCGGGCCACACGCATGCCAGGCGAGCACGCTACCGCTTAAGCCACATTCCCAGCCCGAGAGAACCTTTTTTTAATATTTATTTTTTTTAGTTCTCGGCGGACACAACATCTTTGTTGGTATGTAAGTGCTGAGAATTGAACCCGGGCCGAACCCATGCCAGGCGAGCGCGCTACCGCTTGAGCCACATCCCCAGCCCTAGAATGACAGGTTTTGAGAGGTAATTTTTATAAGGCGTGGGAAGAATTTAAAAAGTCTTAGAAGATTAGAAAAATTCCTCTGATCAAATAACACTTGCCAGGACAATTTTTTGTTTTAACAGGAAACAGGATGAATTGGTACAAGTTACAAAATTGTTATTCAGACAATTGTCCATTTTGCATAAAAGAAGCAGATTGATAATTCTTGAGAAAGATCTTTAGTATCTGTCCAACCAGACTATTTGGCCTAGAGTTTTAATGCAGAATGGTGTCTTCCTTTCAGGAGAGGGGAACATTGCCTTATATTTCTGAGACTCTTTGTTAGATTTAAAGATTTGCATTTTTAAGATTCTCATCTCTGGAATTCTGTTATCATGAATTCTATAGATGTCGGAGTCCAGCTCCAACAGGGGGTCTCAGGAGATAGTGAGGAGTCGGGCAAAAGGCACGTGGAGAAACAACACAGACACCAAAGTAAAGGTGCTGAATCCCAATCTTTACTTGTAAAGTTAATCATATATACTTTTCATTTTGGCAGACTCACAGTACTTTGTGGTTACAAAACAGAAATCATTATTCAAAGAAACAAAATATTACCTAGCTACAATTAGATAAGAAGAATGTCTCTTGGCTTAGACATAAGCAAGCATTTTTACTTTCAGTTCGCGTTTTGCTTTGAGCTGTTTCTGCTTAACTTTTAATAATAGTTAGAAATGTCCCAAACTATTGGCCTACACCTTGACTATTCTTTCTTGACTTACTGACTGGAACCGGTGCCAAGGCTACGGCAAGTGGTTAACCTGTTATTAATTTTAATCAAACAAGAGTAAGAGCACAAACCATTGTGCACAGGAACAAGAACAAGTTGCCCAGTACTAAGCACTAATCTGTCTTCTTAACATTAATTCTTCCTCTCTAGATTTTAATTTAATTTCTCAAAAACTTCCTTGACAGGAATACAGGGAGTTTTTCATTAGACATTAACAATTTATGTTCCACAGCTGAATCATTGCATTTAGATCTATACTTTAGAAGTAGTTGCATTAATTGGGAAAGTCATGTTTTTTCCTTCATACTTAATGGTCATATGAGAAGTCATAATTTTACTTATTAAAGTAATACAAAAACAAACCAGCCCATTCCCAGACACATACTGCGCTCCTCCAGAGGATGGACGCCTTGCTCCATCCACCTCAGTAGGGCCTTGCCATTGCCTGAGTCAGGGGAGGGGCGCAGCATATAGAAGTCAATTTTATATGAAAAAAAAAAAAGATGATGAGTGTGGTAAAGAATTTTTTGAACAGTTAAGTGAAGACTTAGTAGAATTTTTTTTCCCACAAAGTTCAAGCTCTGGCTCTGCATACATAACCTTGAACAAGTGCCCAATCTCATCTATAAAAAGGGCATGACAATAATCATGCCAAATATCCAGTTCCCACTTAGCCCACCTATAATCCTAGCAGCTCAGGAAGCTGAGACAAGAGGATCACAAGTTCAAAGCCATTCTCAGCAATTTAGGGAGGCCCTAAGCAATTTAGCGTGACCTTGTTTCTAAATAAAATATTTTTAAAAGGGCTGGGGATATGGCTCAGTGGTTAAGTGTCCCTGGGTTCAATTCCTGGTACTAAAAAACTAATCACTGCAAGTCCATAGAGCTGTGGAGAAGTTTATGAGAGAAGGAGTATGTTTAGAACAGGGGTGGGGGGTGTCACTTCCCCTTCAATTGAAAGAGCTTTCACATCATTCAGCCTACTAGGGATGACCAGCAAAGTAGGGCAAATCCTCTCTTCCAAACAAGAAGAGCTGGAGGTAAGACAGCAGCCAATCTGGGCAAGTCCTACCTGGGTCCCTGATGGGCAAGTCCTGCATCCTGGCTTCTGTCACTGGAACAGTGCCCTTGCACCAGTTCTGCCTATTCACATGTACAGCCACCTGCTCAGCCTCCAGTTGGCCCCAGAGTCCTTGATTAGGATTGCTCACCCTTCAAGTTTGAGTCACCTCTTTCCAGCCGCTAAGAGGACTACACAAGGTCTCCCCAAGTCCCAGAGTTAAGGAGTGTTTAGAAAGAGATATACTTGTCCTTAAGTGCACTTACGCTATTAATTTTCTAGCAGGTCAGCCTATCCCTTATGTTAAAGTGCTATAAAAAGCTGCACAAATCCTAAATTATGCTATATTTATTACTCTCTCAAAGGTCACCAGTGCATTCCCAACTGCTAAACATAAAGGCCCTTTCTCACTCCTAATCCATTTTGATCAGTAAATGCATTTAAAGGCTGACCCCAGGACCTTGTTCCTTGTTGCCTTGCTTCACTTGGAGACAACCTGCCTAATGAGTCTTCTGGAAGTAAAACTCTGCTCATAATAATTGTCAACTGGTGAAGGCGTTCCCCCTCCCACTGTCTTGACAAGGTCACAGTGAGGATGAAAGTGTTTGGCAAGGCCGCACTTGTGGGAAACCAAGTGCGATTTTGTATGTAATTGGGACTTTTTATTTTATACTCATAAACCTAACAGAAGGCATGAGTAAACTTATTGCTAAACCAAATTAAATTTTAAATGGCCAAGACTATAACAAGTGATTCCTGATTTAAAAGGCTGTTTCATTATCTCTCAGGACATTGAGGACAAAACAGAAAAACATCAACTATTATTCTGGGAAATGCTATAGGGACTCTAGGCACCACAATTGATTGTATCAACTAAGAATCCAAATTCATATCTTCAGTCTCTCAAGCCTAAACAGATTGGTATCATCCCTATTGCACAAAGCTCACCTTATGTAACCTATTTGATTAAGGATAGCTTATGGTAGTCATCCAGGGGAGAAAAGGCTAAGAAAAATATACTTCCTTTCTAATAGACCCTCTTTTACTTTACACAGGGATTTTTGATGAGTATAGTTAATGTTAGCAGCAGGGGAACTGACATACAGAGCCTGCCTTTTAGTTAAAGATTACTAAGATTTAAGAACTGCGGTACTTTGACTAAAGAACAAAGAACTCTGAGAAAGCAGCTTAACCAATTTTATGAGAATCAAGTAGGCATTTTTAGATGCTTTTAGAATATATTATAAGATGATTATAAGGGGACTTTTAGATGGGATCTTAGATTAGAAACAAAGTACAGGTGTGCTTTAAATTTAAAGGTTAATGATAGGTTAGGAGACAGGTTATGTAGTTATGTAGTTTGGCATCTGTTAAACAAGGAAATGTTACATCTTGGGAAAAACTGGAAATTGTAAATTGATGACACATTTTACTAATGATTCTGTACCCATACTGATGAGAAAAAGCAGAATAAAAAGAGACCCAGAGAGAGCAGTTTAAGAACTCTCTCTCTCTCTCTCTCTCTCTCTCTCTCTCTCTCTCTCTCTCGATTGCTCCAATAGATGACTCCTTGTCTCATTCCTTGTGCGGACCCAACATCCCTCATCCTTTTCAGGACCCCCTGGATCCCGCTGGGGCAGGACCCCAGCAGTCAACATTATTGAATGCTGCTATATCTACAGTATCAGGTGCTTTAAACTCATTTTCTTGATTAATTCACACAACCCTATAAAATGGGTTAGATCTGAAGAAATGAGTGTAAATAGGTGAGGTATTTTAAGGACTTAACTCTGTCTTTTATAGAGAAGGAAATGAAGCTTAGAAAAATTAATAAGTAGCCCAAGAATCAATCCCAAGTCTTTTTTAAGTCCAAGATCAGTGCTTGTAACCACCATCCCTGCTCTAGAATCCTCAGTGGCTTCCCACTGCTCACAGGACAATGACTTAATCCTGACATCCAAGATGGGGTATAACATGGTCCAAAGGACCTATGCAGCTTTTATATTGTGGCATCAGGTCTAGGTGGTGTATTTTTCAGTCATACTTGTTTTGTGTGAGGTGATAGAAATAAACTCACACTGTTGGCTAGCCTGGGTACTTATTCTACCCAAACTTGGCTTTCCTTTTTTTTTTTTTTTTAAACTGGGATTTGAATCCAGGGGTGCTCTGTCACTGAACTACATTCCCAGCCCTTTTTATTTTTTTATTTTGGGATAGGGGTCTTGAAGTCAGAATTAGACAGGCAGTCATTATAGGGAGGTAAATTGAGTCAGGTTGGATCAAGGAAGCCATTTTGAGTGAGTCCAGGAAGTTGGAGATACCAGCTATGGCCCCCTTCTCCCTCCCTGGAGAAGTCTATGTTACCTCCTTTTAAATTAAACCCTGCTTTATATGCTTGCCCAGGCGTGCTTCTCTAATGTTCAAACTTCAACATGTAAGGAAGCAGAACTGTCACCGGTGGTACCCTGGTATCCCAAGAAGTGAAGATGTACTGCCTTTTTTTATATGTCCTAGGGTTCCTTTGTTCTCCTTCCCTCTTCCCCCTTTCTCTCTCAGGAGATGCTCTGGGGGATGGTGAAAAGGTGGGCTGAAGGGGAACTGACAGGATGGTTCAGCCCAGGACACATCAATTAACAACCTTAGAGCTCTCTGTAGGGAGGGACAATTCCTGGGACAGGTTACCTTAGCCACAGGTTGGAGCAGGGGGAGGTTCTTCATAAGGGTGGAGGAAGGGCTCTGAAGGAATTAACATTTCAATCCCTCAGGGGACAGTCTCCAGCTTGCTGGACTCACTCAAAATTGGCCTCCTTGATCCAACCTGACTCGATTTACCTATCTACACTGACTGCCTGTCTAATTCTGGCTTCAGTATCAATCTCACTAAGTTGCCCAGGCTGTCCTTAAACTTGAAATCCTCCTGCCTCAGCCTCCTGAGTCTCTAGGGCTACAGGTCTGCACCACAGCACCAGGCCAAATTTGGCTTTCTTATCAAAATCAAAAATAGGCTAGGGGTATAAATCAGTGGTAGACTGATTACTTAGCATGCACAGGCCCTGGGTTCAATCCCCAGCACAACCAAAAAATAAAAATAAAATGAGAGATGATTGCACTACTTCATAGGGTAGAAATGGCTGCCTCATTATTTTGTGTTTTCTGTCTCGCCTAGAACCCTGCCAGGGGTTCCTCACTTTTGAGAGACTCAGTGATGCCTTGTGACCATTATCTATTTTCCACTTTCTCATAACTAGGTTGTGGCTTTACGTTGTAGAATACAATCTGCTTTTCTGCCGCTTCGGGTAAGTAAAATATTTCCTCCTGATATTATGAGACTATTTCTAGTAGTTTTTTGAGACAAAGAATTGGAATATCTTGGGTAAGCACCCGAGCTCAAACTTACACTCTTGCTTCCAAATTATTTTGCATGCTTTCAGGGCATTAGTTCAACAGACCATTAAAGCATGGTGTGTCGAGGTTTGGTTGAATCAGATTGAACCAGTTACCTCTGCCCAGTTCCTTTCACCTTTTTAGATCTGGTGACTTTGGGTTGTAGAATCTTAAAGGGAAAAGATTTCTGCTTTAAAAAAAAAAAAAAAAAGCTCTTCCCATTGGTTTTATGAAAGTTTTACAAAAATGAACTTGAAAATTTTTAAATATGAAAGAACAAGGGCCCTCCCAGGCCATGCATTCAAAAACATTGACAACAGAACATGTTTATCCCTGGAATCCTCTGAATTTTGTTCAGAATTTTATCCCTTTGGTTTCTTTTTTAGTTTCTGTTCTTTCATATTTTGTTATCTTGGTGTTGATCTTTGTTTACCTAGGTTCTGACATTTTTACCCCAGAATTAATTACCCCAGATGGACCACTCTACTGTGTTTTCCAAGCAAACAAAGTGAGCAGGAAATAGGAGCTTCCTGAGAAAACTGGCTTTGCATTTTAATGAGAGACTTTGCCTTCAGCAGCTCATTTGTCCTGTGCCTACTTTTCTTAATTATAATTGGTTTGTGATTTGGGGAGAGGGGAGTTAGATCAAATTTTCCCTGTTCCATTTAAATTTTGTCCCTGATATTTTACTGCTTGCCTCCCCAAGTCTCCTTTGTGAAATATTGTTCTATTTTGTTCTGACAGCTACCTCCTTTCTGTCGACTGGCTCCTTGCTCAGAACTTCTCAACACCTAGAACTTTGGCCTAGGATTTCCTTTCGCTTTTGTGCACTTTCCTTGACATCACAGGGTAAACACTTAGCAGGTGATGAGTGTTTCCGCTGGGTTTTGCACAGATAAGTCACTCCTAACTTTGATGAGTCCTTCAGTGTCCAGATTTTTGCCTCTCTCCTCCTTTCTCCACTCCAGCACATCACCTCTCTCTTTCTCCTGATGCAGTGGCAAGAAGAGGTGATTTTTATAAGGCTGCCTTAAATGTAGGGACCACAAGGAACCCAGCTCACCTGTAATCAAACAACTGCCCTCCAATTCTGATATACTGTCTCTCTGCTGCAAGTGGGGTAGAGAAAAACAGCCCAGACACCTGGAAGTTTCCCGTCTTCTTCCTCTGCAAATGCAGTGCTCTCCATATCAGGAAGGGACACCTGAAATCCATCATCAACCTGGACTTTTCCTCCTCCAGCCCTTCTTATCCACCCCTTCCTGGAGCCTGTCAATTTCATTTATTCATTCAACATTTATAAAAACCAGCTATGTGTCAAGCATCGAGCTGGTCTTTGGAGGTACCAACAAATAAAGAGACTACTAAATGCAAAAATATGAGCATAAATAAGCTGAATTTTGAAGGATTGTTTGCAGTTTGGTGATAAACATCTCCATTCTGCCTACTTTGTAATAGAGGGTTTCTTGTACAAGAAATATTAGACAGGATTTTTTTTTTTAACTGAGGAATTAAACCTGGGGGCGCTCTACCACTGAGTTATAGCCTCAGCCCTTTTAAGTTTATTTTTTATTTTGACACAAGCTTTTGCTAAATTACCCAGGCTGGGCTTGAATTTAGTATTCTCTTGCCTTAGACTCTCTAGTACATGGGATTAAAGTTATGCACTACAGTGCCCAGCCTGGCCTGTGCTCTTAAGAAATATAAATATTATGAAAAACAAAGAAAGACTGAGACGCTATTCCAGTTAAAATAGGATAAAGAGACATGGTAACCAAATACAATGCATGATGCAGATCATTCTTCTATTATAATGAGTATCATCAGGACAATTGGCAAAATCTGAATACTGTCTGAAGATTATATAGTTTTGTATCGGTATTAATTTCCTAATCTTGGAAGCTATACTATAGTTATATATGAAAATGACTTTGTGTTTAGGAAATACACTTTGAAATATTTTGGGGTAAGGGAGCATCATGTTTGCAATTTGTTCCCAAATAGTACAGGGTGGAAGAGTGTGAGTAGAGAAGGGGAGGAAGAAAGAAATAAAGCAAATGCAGTGAAATTGTTAACATTTGAGGAATCTAGGTGAAGAGTATGCAACAATTCTTTGTACTATTCTTGCAACACTTCTGTAAATCTGAAGTTATATTCCACCCCCACCCCATTTTTTCTTTTTTTTTTTAAGAAAAAGAAGTATCAAGAGGGTCTTGCCAAGGACAAAAGACAACTTTGAACATGGGAATTCAGGGTAGTAACTTGGAGTTTGCTCTTTGGTCTGCAGAGGGGCAGGATTCCATGTAAGAATGAGTGTGTTCAAGCAGGGTGGGGTGGTGGTACATGCCTACAATCCCAGGGACTTGGGTAGCTGAGGTAGGAGAATTGCAAGTTCAAGGCCAGCCTGGGTAATTTAGTGAGAACCTCAGCAAATTAGGGACAAACTATCTCAAAATAAAAAATAAAAAGGACAGGGATATAGCTCAGTAATAAAGTACCCCAGGGTTCAATCTCCAGTACTGAAAAAAGAAAAAAAAAAAAAAAAAAGGAATAATTGTGTTCACTGGGCACAGTGGCCGATGTCTGTAATCCCAGGGACTCAGGAGGCTGAGACAGGAGGATTGGGAGTTTAAAGCCAGCCTCAGCAATGGGGAGGTGCTAAGCAACTCAGACACTGTCTCTAAATAAAGTACAAAATAGAGGCTCAGTAGTCGAGTACCCCTGAGTTCAATCCCTAGTACTAAAAATAATAATATAATTGTGTTCAAGCCCAGCATCCCCTGTGTTGCAGATCCCAAAAGATGACTCATAGCTGGAAGTAAGATTTCAATCCATTTGGGTAAATACCTAGTTGGATCATATGATAAGGGTATGTTTCATTTTATGAGAAACTGCCAAACTGTGTTCTGAAATAGCTGTACTCTTTTGCATTCCTACTCACAATGAATAAGAGTTCCTGTTGCTCCATATGCTTGCCAGTATTTGGTGTTGACAGTGTTTGGGATTTCAACTATTCTAAAAGACATAGTGGTATCTCATTGTGGTTTAAACTTGCAATTCCCTTAAGACATATGATGTTGAGCATCTTTTCATATGCTTATTTGCCATCTGTATGTTATCTTTCATGAAGTATCTATTCAGATCTTCTGAGCATTTTTAAATTGAGTTATTTGTTTTCTTTGTTGTGCTTTTAGTTTTTTGTATATTTTGAATAATAGTCCTTTATCAGATGTTTTGCAAATATGTGTGTCTTGTTTTCTCATATCCTTGAGGCACTTGGTTTTTAGTTATTCTGTTTATATTTCTTTGTTTCAGTCCTTGCTAGCTAATCTTAACTACAGCCATGTCCTACAGTCTTTAACTAACTTGCAATCCTCCAGCCTCAGCCTGGGGATCCCAGGCATGTACCACAATATCCCTAGAGGTTTCTTAAAACCCCTAGAGGTTTCTTAAAAAAAAAAAAATTTAAATAATGTGAAAATCAGTGTGCTGGCCAGACGTGATGGCTACCACTTGTAATTCCAGCTATATCAGGAGGCCAAAGCAGAAGGATCACAAGCTTTTGGATAGCCTGGACAACTTAGTAAGACTTATATGAGTTACCTAGAACTGTCAAATTCATAGGGACAGAAAGTAGAATAGTGGTTTCCAGGGGCTGGATAAAGGGGAAAATAGGAAGGTAGTGTTTAATGGGTACAGAGCTTCATTTAGAAAGATTTTTAAAAGTTGTGGAGTGGCCTAGTGGTAACAATAGCACACAATAGTGATGTACTAAGTGCCACTGGATTGTATAATTACTGGTGGTTAAAATGGCAAAATTTACATTATGTCTATTTTGCCACAATTTAAATTTTTTAAATTGTGGTTGGACACAATACCTTTATTTTATTTATTCATTTTTATGTGGTGCTAAGGCTCCAACCCAGTGCCTTGCACATGATAAGCCGATGCTCTACCACTGAGCCACAACCCCAGGCCCACAATTTTTTTAAACGGGGGAAAAAAGCAAGCTGTTTGTAAGAAACACACTTATTTTTTTTAAGACTGTTGAAAGTAAAGGATCAAAAAGATCCTTCAAACACTAGAAATAAGAAAGTATGTATGGTTATATTAATATTAGACAATGTAGAATTAAAAACAAGAGCATTACTGAAGAAAACTATTTTTTTGTTTTGTTTTGTATTATTACTAAGGATAGAATCCAGAGTTGCTTAACCACTGAACAACATCCCCAACACTTTTTTTTTTTTTTTAAAGCAGGAAAGAACTTTTTTTTTTTTTTTTTTAAAGAGAGAGTGAGAGAGGAGAGAGAGAGAGAATTTTTAACATTTATTTTTTAGTTCTCGGCGGACACAACATCTTTGTTGGTATGTGGTGCTGAGGATCGAACCCGGGCCCCACGCATGCCAGGGGAGCGTGCTACCGCTTGAGCCACATCCCCAGCCCCCACTTTTTATTTTTTATTTTGATACCTGGTCTTACTAAGTTGCTTAGGGTCTCGCTTTGAACTTGCAATCTTCCTACCACAGCCTCCCAAGTGGCTGGGATTACGGGCATATGCCACTGCACCAGGTAAAAGATAAAGTTTTAGTATGATTAAAAGATCAATTCATCCAAAAGACATAACAATCCTAAAGAGAGCTTCAAAAGACTTACAGCAAATAATACAGAACCAAAGGAAGCCATCTTTGTCTACAAAGTGCCTCTCCTCCCACCCACCCCTGCCTTCCCCCACCTCCTGCTGGGGTGCTTTTAGTGAAGACCCAGCAGAGAATCAGGATTTCACCCCTACCTGGTGGTAAGGGACCCACATATGGCATCAGTGGAGACCACAAAGAGATCCTAGACTTCTGTCCCATCCACTGATAATGATATGCCAGAGGAGGGTGTGTGGGAAACTGGAGTTTTCACTGTCATCCAGTGGTAACAAGTGCCTCCACCGCACCCCAAGTACAGGGCATAGAGGGAGCA
Source organism: Ictidomys tridecemlineatus (assembly GCF_052094955.1). NCBI lineage: Eukaryota > Metazoa > Chordata > Mammalia > Rodentia > Sciuridae > Ictidomys > Ictidomys tridecemlineatus. Next base: position 52,623,621 of record NC_135479.1, on the reverse strand, counting down.
ATAACAAGGATCCTCCACACCCACCAAGGAGGTGACAATGGAGATTTTGTGGAGGAACCTGAAATCCCCCCTCTGCCCAGCAGTAATGAAGCACTCATCCCTCTGTCCAGCGTGTCAAAGGAGGTCAAATGGGGAACATGGACCTTCATTCCCACCTAATGAAGCCAGAATTAGGCAGTCAGTATAGATAGGTAAATCGAGTCAGGTCGGATCAAGGAGGCCAATTTTGAGTGAGTCTGGGAAGTTGGAGCCCATCCCCTGAGGGATTGAAATGTTAATTCCTTCAGAGCCCTTCCTCCACCCTTACCAAGAACCTCCCCCTGCTCCAACCTGTGGCTAAGGTAACCTGTCCCAGGAATTGCCCTTCCCTATAGGAAGCTGTAAGGTTGTTAATTGATGTGTCCTAGGCTGCTCCATCCCGCTAGTCCCCCCCTTCAGCCCACCTGTTTCCACTTTTTGGCCATCCCACCGAGCATTTCCTAGGCCTAGTCAAATGCCTAGTCATGTAAGCAGGAAGGAGAAAGATAAGGGAAGAGGGCAGGAGAACAAAGGAAGCCGAGTATATATAAAAAGGGCAGAACTCTTCGCTTCTTGGGATACCAGGATACCAGCTTATGGCCCCCTTCTCCCTCCCGGAGAAGTCTATGTTACCCCTTTTTAAATAAACCCTGTTAATAAGCTTGCCTTGGTGTGCTTCTCTAATGTTCAAACTTCAACATGTGGGGAAGCAAAACTCATCACCCATAACCGGTGGTATTACTACTAGTAAGAAACACTTCCTTCCCCCATGACACAATGTCAGAGAATGCCTGCTAAAAAAAGAAAATTTAAATAACATCTGAAGTCTCATGACACAGTATCCAAAATTCCTAGGATATAATGCAAAATCACACATCATACCAATAATAAAGAAAATTTCAACTTGAGGGATTAAAAAAAAATTAACCAACAGATGCCACATGGAGATGCCAGATTTTGGAATCTTTTAACAAGGATTTTAAAGCAGCCATCCTAAAAATGCTTCAAAGAGCAATTACAAACATGCTTGAAACAAATGAGGGAAACAAAAAAAAGAATATCTCAACAAAAAAAAAAAAGCAGATATACAGAACCACCAAATGGAAATTTTAGAACTGGAAAATTCAATAACCAAAATAAAAAAGCTCAATGATGAGCTCAATGGCAGACCTATATGGTTTCGTTTGTATATATGAGTTAAGGTTTAGTCAGAGACAAAGAACTCCTAGGATCTAGAATAATAAGAGCTGTGTTTTAGGGACTTTTCAACTTATGAAGCCAATATAGTACTGATACCCAAAACTAAAATATTGGAAATATATTTTAAGAAAAGTATAGGCTAATATTCCTCATGCAAACAGAAAAATTCTTAACACATCAGTGAATCAAATGCAGCAATTTATACTAAAGCTAATTCAAACATGACTGACCAAGTAAGGTTTACCCCAGGAAAGCAGTTTAATTTGTCATTATAGACATATTTGCAAAAGAATTTGCAAAAACACATCATATTTGTAAAAGAAAAACTATTATTGTCTCACTAGATGCAGAACATCTGACAAAATTCAATATCCACCTATGATTTAAAAATAGAAAACATTTAGTAAACAGATGAGAAGGAATTTCCTCAGTTTGATAAAGAATATCTACAGGGCTGGGGTTGTGGCTCAGAGGTAAAGTGCTCGCCTATCACGCGGGAGGCCCTAGGTTAGATCCTCAGCACCACATATAAATAAATAAAATAAAGGTATTGTATTCAACTACAACTAAAAAATAAATATTAAAAAAAGAATATCTACAAAAACCTTACAGCTAACATCATATTTAATGATGTAACATTAAACCCTACTCCCCTAAGATCAGGAACAAAGCAAGGGTGTCTATTCTCTATTCTCACCAAGTCTATTCAACATCGTAGGACTAGCCAATAAAACAACACAAGAAGGTCTGGGGATGTAGCTTGGTGGCAGAGTGGTGGTTCCCTGACATCCGAGACCATGGGTTTGACCCCCAACACCACACACACACACACACACACACACACACATACACACACACACACACACACTATTTAAGAAAAAGAAGCAAACAGCATAAATATCAGGAACAAAGCCAAACCATCATTATTCACAGGTCACATTACTGTATATGTAGAAAGCCTGACAGCATCTTTTTTGAGCCTCATTGAATCTTAAAAGTATATATACTAGAAGTGATAAGTTAGCATTGCAGGATGCAAATATGACATTAAAAAATCAATTGTTTTTTTTTCTACATGTTAGCAATTATCAATTATAAAAGTAA